>NC_079433.1:8370918-8490918 GCF_026213295.1 Gadus chalcogrammus | reverse complement strand
CTGTCTCCATCACTGCCGGGCGCTAGAAACCCGTGCATGCCACGACACACGACGCACAGTATACACCACGCAGTCTGTACGTGAGGGCTGTCCCTTCACGCCATTTTGCTCCAGTTCCTGTGAATGGAGAGTGGGCAGAGCTGCGCGCCTCTACGCATCGCCCTCTCTCTCCCATTTATATCTTTGGTTTGGGCCCACGTGTGTAGTCAATGTGGATGTGGATGCATCGTAGCAATTGGCCTACAGTTGATCATATATATCTAAATACAACACGTGTGAACTCTTTGCTGTTCGTTGAATTACGTCAATTAAAGTACTGACTCTGGAAGCAGTTATTTGGTGAGTTTGAATAGTATATTGATGTAAAAGGTTTTGTTATGCTTGTTAGCCAGGGGTACTGGGGACGCAATGTGCTTTGTCAACGCGTTGTCAACAATAGGATACCCATCTCCGCCGAAAGTATCGCAGTATTAGTATCTTCAATCGATGTATAATTTTTGTATGATTTCCTGATGATATTTTGGGTTCGATTGTTGAGTTTCTTGATTGCACTCACTGCTACATTTGTTCGCTTGCCATTGTGTGTTAAGATAACATCTGTATTATTCGACATTTTTAATTACCAACCCTCGATTTGCAACTCGTTATTCTATATCGACCTAAATGACTAAAATAATCCAAATCGTATCGTTTCCATGTGACATTGTTGTGGTCAAACAAAAACCCATGTGATAAACTTATGGTCGGATAAAGACAGTGAAGTCATTGTGTTATTGAAATTAGCATCATTTCAAATATATATATATAAATAGCATGGTGCACTATCGCCCAAGAGGTATCCATAATATATTGTACTATTACTTGTGGACTGAAATGTTTCCCTTTGCCTTTCTTCTCCCCATGCTAGACTCCAGAGGGCTACGATGAAGTACATCCTGGTGACCGGTGGGGTCATCTCTGGCATCGGTAAAGGAATCATCGCCAGCAGCGTCGGTACGATCCTCAAGTCCTGCGGCCTGCATGTGACCGCCATCAAGATCGACCCGTACATCAACATAGACGCCGGCACTTTCTCCCCATACGAACACGGTGAGCACCATTGTGAAAGAGCATCTGGCCTTTCAGTACAGGCATGTAATCAACGTTTGTTTCGTGAATGGTTGTAAGCTTGGTTGCTGTGTGGGACAGTCCTGTTGAATGGTAATTGGCCTTCATTTATACAGTGCTTCACTAACCAGTGGCCACTCAATATTGCCTAACATTCACCCATTCATGCACCCATTCATGCACACATTCATACACCGATCGGCGGTGTCAACCATGCAGGCCGAAAGCCAGCTTGTCGGGAGCAGTTAGGGTTAGATGTCTCGCTCAGGGACCCTGAGCTAGGAGGAGCCGGGGATTGAACTGGCAACCTTCTGTTTACCGGCCAAACCGTTCTGAGCCACACGCCGCTCCCTGTTCCCGCAGGTGAAGTGTTTGTGCTGGACGATGGGGGCGAGGTGGACCTGGACCTGGGCAACTACGAGCGCTTCCTGGACATCCGGCTGACCAAGGACAACAACCTGACCACCGGCAAGATCTACCAGTCGGTCATCAACAAGGAGCGCAAGGGCGACTACCTGGGCAAGACTGTGCAGGGTAAGCCAACTCCACTGCTGTTGTCGTGACGTGGGCGTGGAGGGAGGGAAATGTAGCAGTACAGTTGCACCAAAAAATAAAATGTAATGCTTTATGGTACCCTCATGTAGCGGCAGGGGGGAAACAGGGCTCAGTTATGGTGTTGACATGAAGGTCTTCCCTTCCTTACTTTTTGTGTTGCCCTCTTCACACAGTGGTGCCACACATCACAGACGCCATCCAGGAGTGGGTGATGAAACAGGCCAGGGTGCCTGTAGATGACGACGAGGTGGAGCCTCAAGTCTGTGTGATAGAGGTACGAGACCAAGCTGACCTCAATCATAAATACAGAGAAGCACAACGAAAGCATCCACTTTTCTTGTAGCTAGAAGCATATGCAGAGATATCTTTTCAACAAGGAGGTGGTGGCCGTTTTATGACAATGGGCTCACCCTTAAAGTGATCGTGGTCATTACGTGGGAGTAGGGCTGAACGATCTATCGTTTTCGACCGAAAATCGCGATCTCAAGCATTACGATTTTGGGATCGTCAAAGCTGGTTTTTTTTTTTTTTTTTTACTATTTTACAAAAGTGCAATTATTTTGATGCTGATTAAGAAAAAGGCACACACATAAGAAAGAGGGCTCCCTTTTTATTTGACTTTTTTGGTTGTTGTTTCTTAGGTACTTGAATAAACAGTCTTGCATTTGAAATCTGTTGCCAGCAGTTTTCATTATTGCATTACCTTAATGGAATTCATTGGTTATATTCATTTATACTGAAACTTGATTTAAAGAAAATAAATCGTGGTTGAAATCGAAACCGCAATCTCTACCAGAAAAATCGCAATTTCAATTTTTTCTTAAAATCGTTCAGCCCTACGTGGGAGGAAGTAACCCTTTGATTCCTGGTGTTTGTGACGGCTCGCAGCTGGGAGGGACCGTTGGAGACATCGAGAGCATGCCCTTCGTCGAGGCCTTCAGACAGTTCCAGTTCAAGGTGAAGCGGGAGAACTTCTGCAACATCCACGTCAGCCTCATACCACAGGTAAGGTATATTATTGTCATGTTTGTATAAACCAACACAGGCATAGCCGTTATATGTATTTGTGTCTACATGCATTACATATAAAATCAGTGTTGGCCCCATGTGAATAGCAATCAGACTATTGTGGTTTTGAGTTTGCATATGTGTGGCTGACCTGTGATTGGCTGTACCTTTCTCAGCCCAGTACGACCGGGGAGCAGAAGACTAAACCCACACAGAACAGCGTCCGGGAGCTGAGAGGCCTGGGCCTGTCTCCTGATCTGGTACTTCACCTTTTTAGTTTTGCTTGTTGGATTGGTCATGTGATGTTTGTAATTATGTACTTATGTAATATTACTGATGCAATAACAACACACAAGTTAAGATGGTAGTTCCACAATCCCAGATGGAAAATGTGGGTGTTATAGTAGAAACTACAGGGAAATCAGTAGAAATGAAAGAGTAAAAACAACCAAAATATAATGCATAATAAGTTTGATTCCAATTATTTTCCTAGATCATGTGTCGCTGTGCGAACGCTCTTGAAAACGCCGTCAAAGAGAAGATATCCATGTTTTGCCACGTGGAGCCCGAACAGGTACACACACACGTCCCCGCACACGCTATGCCCTACGAACTCTGTGGTAGAAGCAAGGCGTCAGACGTTGAAACCAGCTCCCGTGTTCCTCTTGCAGGTGATCTGCGTGCACGACGTCTCGTCCATCTACAAAGTGCCCCTGCTGCTTGAGGACCAGGGCGTGGTGGGCTACTTCAGCCGCCGGCTGGACATGCACATAGAGGGGCGGCCTCGGAAAATGCTGGCCAAGTGGAAAGAGATGTCCAACAGGTGGGTGATGAGAAGCGGGGCATGAAAGTGGTGTTTTCTTGGATTGAGGAGTCTTTCCTCCTGGATGCCCTCACCAAGCAATATGGGTGTGTCACAGAAACGGAGAGTGTGGAGGAAATGGACAAGATGGCATGTATGTATTGTTTTGGGTTTCTTATTTTAATGGCGGTGCCAAAGTCTGGGGGAAAGGACACTGGTTGGTTGGAGGCCGCTGTGTTTGGGTTTTCGGCCTTAAGGTCATCAGTGAGTGCCTCAATTGGTCGATTGGTTGCCTTTCATTAAGAATGATAAAGTACAAATGGAGGAAGTGGTGCGCTGGTGGTCTATCCTTCCTGCAGCACGTGCTTCATTTGAATAATTCATTTCAATGCACTTCACTGAGCACCGGTGTTGTGTGACTTAACAACACAATTATTTATATTTTGCCAACTTTTGGTATTGATGGATTAACCTACATGGTTTTACACTACACTTCAAAATGTTATAATGATAAAAAAGGGTCTCCTTTATATGGCGCTCGGCAACGTTGGCAAAAGTTTTTCATCTAACCTACTTTTGGCTAGCATCCCATTCTCATCCAGTAAAGGGCATTTATGATGTGACTGCACTTGTGAAGCTCCTCTCCTAGGTCGTGTGTTCACGTAGGCGTGTTGTGTTTCTCCAGGTCTGACAGACTCCTAGAGCACTGCTCCATCGCGCTGGTCGGGAAGTACACCAAGTTCTCCGACTCCTACGCCTCCGTGATCAAAGCTCTGGAGCACTCAGCGCTAGCCATTAGCCACAAGCTTGACGTCAAGGTACAATAGTGCAAACTCATCCCCTTGTTCTCTTTGTTGGTAATGCAATCACTGTAATCGATTATTTGGAGATAAGATTGTAATTTCAGATGTGCTTGCATTATATATCCAAAACGACCTGCCACTGAAACAACCATTCTTGATTTCCACCTTCTTATCAAGCCCAAGAAAATGTACGCATCCTTCTTATCTATCGGCAACTTACAACCCTAAAAGCTGGAATAATTAATTATGGGCGGTAATTGAATCTACTGTAGGAAATCTCTTTTTGCCATCAAGGAATTAAAAATGTGTACAAGCTAGTACTCAAGCACTATGTTAAGTGAAGTTTGTATATCCACATCTGATGAAAGTCACTCAAGTCATGGCTATTCATTTATAATTTGGTTAAAAAAAAATTTATTATTTCTTTTTACTTACAATAGAAAACATTTTTACTTACATTTCTGAACATATCCAGAATTTTTGTCTCGTCTCACATTCTTGTGCTTTGAGTTATTTCTATATTTAAAGGTGTCCACGTGTCCTTACTGTGTCCCATGTCTCCCCACGGCCTCCAGTACGTGGACTCTGCTGATCTGGAGCCAGGCATGCTCCAGGAAGACCCGGTGAGGTACCATGAAGCCTGGCAGAAACTCTGCAGCGCTGAGTAAGTTCCCATGCATCGGGCCCCCCCCCCCCCCCCCCCCCAGCGGGTGGGAAGCCCTCGATGTTTGACCTGAGTACAGCTCGTCTGGTGTAGTGCGGTGGAATAACGTACGCTCCTCATGCACAGTGGCATCCTGGTGCCCGGGGGGTTCGGAGTCCGGGGAACGGAGGGCAAGATGTGCGCCATCAACTGGGCTCGAAAGCAGAAGAAACCCTTCCTCGGTACGCGAGACTCCACACTAACACGAACAACTGTTTGTTTTGTTATTTATTTGAAGGACAGTAGCACATTGAGCCCCATTTCTGGGTTGTCTAGGATGAAATAGAGTGGTTGACACCGAAATTTTGACTGTTGATCCTGTCCAGGGTATTTGGCTCTTTTCGAATTGCCTCTGCCTGCTTCAGAATGGCTGACTACGGGCATTCACAAACCTGTCCTTAAAACAACCCTCAACGTTATTTTTGAGAAATGTGCAACTTACCGAGTGGTTAGTGGTGTTCGTTGATGTTCCAAATCATCAGCGAACGGTGATGATTGGAACATCAAATTTCGGTGTCAACCAATCTATTTCATCCTAGACAACCCAGAAAGGGGGCTCAATGTGCTAAATACCGGAATTGTCCTTTTAATGTGAAGTTTAATGCAGTAATAGCAAGCCTACCCATCCCTGTGTCCTATAGGGGTGTGCCTTGGAATGCAGTTGGCCGTTTGTGAATTTGCCAGGAATATTCTTGGCTGGGAAGGTAACACCACCTCTTCCACACCACCATCAATTATTTTGGGATGCTTTGTTGCAAAAGGCTTATATTGATGAGAACCACTCAACCAATGAAGGCAAAAAGAATGGGACCGTTTTATTGTTTTATTGATCGATATTTCTTTCCTACTGGTAGTGCATTGAGTGACGTAAATGTAATGTTTGGCACACTGCCTGGTTTTATCAATCAAGCGGAACAATAAGTACGGAGCTGGAGCCCTGACAGCCATTGCATTACTATAACTACATGAGGTCAGCTCTGGCAGTGCTGATGAATGAAGGGGTTCCCTTTTCTTTTGGGCTATGTTAATCATATTCATACTACAGTGATTTTTACTTCTGCAACATCCTAGATGCCAACTCCACGGAATTTGACCCAGAATCGAACCATCCAGTGGTAAGACTCTACATGGCTTTAGAATCTAAAATGCTAAAAACCTGTTTGTTATTTTAGCTTTTAATGTTTATACATTTGTTATATTAAGGTGATTGACATGCCAGAACACAATCCAGGGCAAATGGGTGGGACCATGAGGCTAGGGAAAAGACGGACCATTTTCAAGACGACCAACAGTGTATTACGTAAGAAGAAACCCCTTCACCTGTTATCTCTATGGAGCACTTCCTCACCCAGCTCCGCTGCTGTGCTTACAATGCTTGCTATCTTTTAGGAAAACTTTATGGAGACGTGGAATACGTCGATGAGAGGCACAGACACCGTTTTGAGGTTTGATTGCCATTATAAAATGATGGGAAGTAGGGTGACGGTTAGCTTGTCGGCACACCGGAGTCATCTGCCTCTCCCCACCAGGTCAACCCGGAGCTGATAGGACACTTCGAGGAGAAGGGGCTCCACTTCGTAGGTCAAGATGTGGAAGGAGAACGAATGGAGGTCATAGAACTGGACGGTACGCTTGCAAAGCACCACTTCTGGGATCAAATGCCTGAACACGATGCATAGATGGTCGACTAAACGGCTCTCGATTCTAGATCATCCATACTTTGTTGGCGTCCAGTACCACCCCGAGTTCACCTCCCGCCCAATCAAGCCTTCCCCCCCCTACTTTGGTCTGCTGTTGGCCTCCGCTGGCAAGCTGCCAGGCTTCCTCCAGAAAGGCTGCCGTCTCTCTCCAAGGTAACGTCAACGTCTTATCTGGGCAATTAATTTGCAACATAACCATTTTTGGATGGTACGTTTTGAATTTTGGTGACTGAACTCAATATGCATTATATTTTTGTGCTATGCAGATTTTTGTGTAGCACATGCTATTCTTAAACAATGAATTAGTGGTAAGTCTGGGTATACTGTAATGTTTACAGCATAACACTGGGTCTTTGTTACAGGGACACATACAGTGATAAAAGTGGGAACAGTTCAGACTCAGAGATATCAGAATTTAAAATGCCATCTCTTTCACAAGACTAACATCTCCACCAGGTAAATGATCATCTCCTTTGCCTTGGTAAATAACATTTTGTAAATTGAAAGTTTGTTGTACCTAAAATATCTAAATGCTACCATGCCTGCTTATTTCTAGTCTTGAAAAACATGAGGAAGAAACCCATGATCTGGATTAGGACACCACTCCCACGCTCCCGGACCGTGACCAAAGTGGATGAAATTGTGCGTTTGTTCCATGAACATTGTGCTCTAGACCAATGACTTGGGTAACCGGCAACATCTGAACCACGCTTGTGCTAATGGAATGACATTTATGTATATATTCCTTTTTTGTGGTCAAATTTCATTTTTTCATTTCCACATTAAAATAGTTTTTATTAATCTAAAGTGATTTATCTCCAGTATCTGATAGGAAATGGTTTCGCTTGAGTATATATATTTTTATAAGCAGCCGCACTTTTTAGTCCATTTTTCCCTTCAAAGCGAATACTTTGCTGATCTGAAGTAATGTGCAGAAGTTGATTAACTCAAACTTTAAAAGGAATTACCAGGCATATTCCATCTTTTAAACATAGCATTCTAAGAGGAATGACAGCTTAACAATTGATGTCACCATAATATACATTGGATGGCACCTTCCTACATTAAGCCCAACGTAGCAGGGATGAGCACTTCTAGTTGATAATTTGGGGTCTGAAAATTCACCTTGTATTTAACAGTTAAGGATTCAATGTCATTATGTACTTAGGCCCCGTCCACACGAAGCCGAAACAGGCGAAACCGTTACGGTTTCGATCTATCCGGTTTCGCAGTATCTCCGTAAAGACGAAGCCAAGTAGATCTGTAGAAACGCTGTAGTATACATTCCAGGCCCATAAGGGGCGCTGCTTCTGCTACAGAAATCCTTGTGAGTTCTGAGACTCCGCGGGCTTAACGGTCATTGGCTAGAGGGTCGAGTGGTGGGGCGATGACGTCATGGTTTACGGTTTCAGGCGTCCACACGAATCCAAAACGAAACCGGGTAGATTTGAAACCTTAGGGTGGTTTCAGAAGTTTGCGGTTTCGCCGGCTTCGTGTGGACGGGAAGGCCGAACCGTACAAAACCTTTGCGGTTTCGCCATGAAATCGGCTTCGTGTGGACGGGGCCTTAACCCTCCTGTTGCAGCCTAGACATGAAACCCAACCCATGTCCTCACATCCGGCTAGTACAGGGGTGGAATAGTTACAAATGGATGTCAGGTTAACAAGATCCTAGATTTAGAGCAAACTTGTTCATTGTATGACCAGTTTTGGCATTGTATAATGCACTGCGGAGGTCTGGCTGGAATTGGCCCACAAGTCTTCAAAGGATTGTTTATTATGGATCCCCATTAGTTGTCGCAGACTAGTCTTCCTGGATGCCCACACAGCAGTTGTGTCCCATCCCCTAATTGCCTTTGCTGAAGTTATTCTACTTTTTAAAAAAAGTCTTAATATAGGGTTTTTCCTTGAAGTAATAATATGTCAGTTTGTTCAGAGTTTCTGGAAAGTGAAGCAAAGATGAATACTCAACATGATTTGTTTAACGTTCTTTTTTATTTGAAGCAAAACGGCATCCTGTTTTAACAGGAATCTTCAAAAACTTTACACCTCTACTTGGTCCAAGTCCTTCCAAGCAGGTAAGCTTTCGGACCTAAAAATAGAAAGTTTGCATTAGTGTGGTTTAGAATTTTTCAGCCAAAAACATTTTTTTTTTAGCGATCTCAGTCCCATATCCGCTAGTTTCATCCAACAGTCTCTAGTAAACTGACTCATCATTGATCAGCTTTAAAATTCCAAATAGACAATCTTGAAGAGATTACACCAAACTGTGCAACTTTAAAGGGCCACTAGGTCCTTCGACAAGATGCACTATGGCAGTATCCCCAAGTTTAGCCTTTAAGTGTTAGTGTGGCATCTGCCTACCTTTAAAGTCCAAGCATATCCTGCATCAGCATCCTGATCCAGGCACCAGCTCAATCTGCATCATTGACCTATGAAGACATTATTACGTTAACACCAGATACTGAAAAGGGATCGGGTTTATATCCAACATACATGCAATTGTAGGACAGTCATTTGTGCCAATAGTCCATAAGGGCCACAACTGCCAATAACTACCCATTGGTATCGCAGGCAATTTGGAGGACAGATCCGGTCCGGGGATTAGCATGCTATGTTGCTTCCCTTTGGACTCGCCTGAGGATGAATAGAATTACCTCTTCTCTTATCGAAGCATGTCTCCAAGGAACAGCCATCAGACTTCAGAGTTCACCTGGCCCCTGCGAGACAAATGTATTCCGTCAGTTTACAGTGTTAAAAACCATAAAGGACGTTTCTCTTGATGGATGTGGCTCAGTTAATAATAACTCATAATCGAGGTTTTTTAACCTCTCAGTGAGGGCAAGTTTGTAATCACAGCCAGGCTTGTTGATAAGCACATTTTCCAGGGCATCTCACCTGCTAGTCATTTAGTCAGCTTATCCATTTTGTCTCCTCGTCCAAGAGCTATAGGAAATTAAATGTATTAAATTCACAATTTAGGGCACTTACATTAATATCATTCATATTGTTGAAATGTTCTTCCCTTGATGCCGAGACAGCCATTTATAAACTGAACAGCAATCAGTGAAAGAGTTTATATTGGCATCCTCTTGACCACCAAGTGCTACATAAACACAAGGCAGTTCAGTAGGAGCCTGCATAAGAACTACAACTAGATTTGAGTGCTACAAACTTAAGCTCACCTTCAATACACCATTTTGAGTCCAGACAACACACCAGGGCCCCATCGTTTCAGGCAGGCAACCTGAAGGGGGCAGAATTTCAAGTCAAAAACTGAAACACAACGTTAAAGCATGATAAGACTACCACTAAATACTCTACAAGTGGCTCAGAAATAAAATAACTCATAATCAAGACGAATCTTTCAGTGAGGGCAAGTTAGTAATCACAGCCAGGCTTGTAGAAAAGCACACATGGCAGGGCATCTCACCTGCAAGTCATTTTGTCAGCTACTTCATTTTGTCTCCAAGATCAGTAGGAAATTACAACGTTGCAGGGAGGCCACCTGAGGGCAGAGGTGCAAGTTAGGAATTGAAACTCCTAGTTTCAGCTTGATACTACAAAATAATTATTTGAAGTGGCTCAGGAATAAAATAACTCATAATCAAGACGAATCTTTCAGTGAGGGCAAGTTAGTCATCACAGCCAGCTCAATGAACACCATGCGTCAAGACATTACCTGCGGTCTATGGTCTTCTCTGCAAGTCCCATTCATCTTTGCATCACACATCTGAACGATACAAAAGCAATATTGTCAGGTTAGTCAAACAAAAACATCAGTGGCTCAGAAAACTCCTTTATGAAGACAGTTCAGTAAGGGCTTATGGTTAATATCCTTTCCCTTAATGTTGCTATTACAGTTATTTGGTAACTGAACAGCGACCGTCGGTGAAAGTGATGCTTTTGGCCGCCTGTTGACCGCCCTGTGCTACAATAAGCACGAGCGGCTTCGATAGGTGCCGGTTGAACCAACTAGTCTCCTTAACTATCCTCTTTACTAGTACCGAGACGATCCGTCGTAGCACAGCGTGGAGGAGCATTAACCGGTGATCAGAACTACTACACAACTTCAGGAACAAACTGAAAGTAAGTTGCTTTGTATGAAAGAGTCCGCTTGATCAATAAAGGTGATTAGCATGTGCTAATGCTAGATGCCCACTAAACAAGACTCACAATTGGAATGCAAAGGATTGAGTCTTATTAACAAATAAGTCTTGTAAACAAATAAAAATCGAGGTTGAACAGTATTCAGACATAAACAAAATTATCATTTCATTAATGTTACCATAAATATTAACTTATGTGCTGTAGCTACTAGGCCTCACCACGTGTCTTAACGGCAAGCCCTTTTCTGGCATTCAACGTTTTACTTAAAATGTACACTTAGTATAGGTTGTAAGAAGAGACAACAGTAGGATCAAGTTGACAAAAACAAATGAAAGTAGTCATATTACAGGCCAAAATGTATTAAGTTATAATGTCGAACAACACGGTTCACATAGCCATGCACATTCCCCAAGCTAATCGCAGTACATTACCACCTTGGTAGTTAACTACCAAACTAGTAAGAAGATTAATAGAACTTAAACAACATTAGTACAAAATAAATGCAAACGCGCTTACCGTCGTTAACTGACGACCAGGTAGGAGAACTAGAAGAGAAGAGACTGGTTCACGGTCCGGATGCGTTTATATACTGCTGCGCATTTCTTCATTCCTGTGATTGGCCCATATATTTTTCACATGTTGAAGTGCATGATGGGATATGAAGTACAGGCAGTCATTCAGTGGAGAGCTTTTGTAGGTTGGTTTGGGGTGATGACACTTTTAGTTAAACAGAATACATATAGATGTTGCATATATATATATACATACTATTTTTCAAGTTATTCAAATGAAATACGAACATTCAGTGTTTTTTAACGAACCTCGACCACTCTTGCAGTGACCTATTTCAGAACCATGGAGAGCCCAGGGTTTCAGCGCTTGTTGATCAGTAACGTTAAGTCATGAAAGCTTTTGATTTCAGTTGTTATTTAATTCCCACCCCCCCATAGGCCTTCGTCTTAAAATACCAATGGGGCTTTCTTTCTCCGCCCGACGACTCATTATTGTTGCAGATTAATAGTTTTACTTGTAGTCCGTAAATCTGTCACATGATTGCAGCATCAGCCCGCTCCGGTACCCAGAGCTGGGGCTACAGTTCACCGTCCTTACCAGAGGGAAAGTGGTAGCATTCAGTGGCTTCATGTAAACACAGTGCGTGCCGGGCTTTGTTTCAGTCTCGCTGGGTTACGTTGTTCTAGTCATGCAATGGATATTTTGTGGCAATATCAGTTTAGGATCATTTTACTGGGCGACTCCACGGTAGGGAAGTCATCGTTGCTGAAGCGCTTCACGGACGGGATATACAGCGATGTAGCGGATCCCACAGTCGGTGTAGATTTTTACGCTCGCTCGCTTGATATTGAACCAGGGATTAAAATTAAACTTCAGCTTTGGGATACGGCTGGACAGGAACGATTCAGGTAAGATGGAGTACATATTTATTTTGTGGACGTATCAATGAATTGATTCATAAAACAATCAATTACACGCATCGCTGGCGCGTCCAGCATAGCCGACAAATAAAGGCCTCCTTGGTTGGCTGCAGACTGCTTCAAAATGACCCAGGTCTATGTTTTTGTAGATTGAATTCCTTATTACGCATTTACATATTTCTATACAGGTTAGGGGCCCAATAAATAGATCAACATAATTTGCGTGATAGTCTGACCTATTTCAGGATGTAAACAATTTTACTAATCGGGTCGCATCTCCTCATTAATTTACGGATGATGCAAACCTCATATCATTGATGTTTGCTTCCTTGGTCTCCATAGATTTTTCAAGGCAGCGGTAACTACAATAACCGAGATAACGTTGAAAAATAACTGTATGATGTAACCAGGGAGCTTTGCGATACATAATCAAAAGCATCACTGATGGTTGTATCTAATAGGCCCAGCTGTCTACATTCATAAAACAACATTCCTCGTCGACAAATGCAGCCTTTAGATCTGCTATTTCCCTTTCGAGATTGTTCCTCTATACTGTCTGTAGTGCCCTAGATTCAGTCTTCTTTCAGACTGAACGGGTCATCCTTGAAAAGCGTTTGCCTTGACTTCTACATCTACTTCTAATACATTGTTTTGCAGTGTGACAGGTTTTCTCTCTTCAAGTGTAGATCCACTTTTTAGATCCTCATTTTCCTTTCAACCACAAGCTTCTAAGATGCTTGGCAGGCTGGTAATACCCTGCAGTCTGCAACAGGTCCGACCCAGGGGCGTTGCTAGGCATAAAGCCTGACTGGGACTCCCCATTACTTAAATCAAGCAAACTTACTTTGCTTGCACTATTACTGCCACTGCCATACTGCTGAAGCTGCAACAATTTTCAACGAGGCATAAAAGTATATCCTGCATATGCCAATGATGACAAAACCTGACTCAATTCATTAAACTATTGCACATTGCATTCTTCTCCATTCCACAAGAATACAAATAAACAATAATTTCTTACCTTGAGTCAACCATTCAAATTATTAAGTATAACCAAGATTTAAGCTTTGGCTCATAGTTGGTTGTAAACAAACTCTGAGTCGGGTAAATGTTTTTCAAATTATTAAGCTGCATTCTATTTTTCAACTTCATCTTACTGGTCAATCACTTGACTGTGAATCGACTTCCTTCCTTCTTCCCCCTCAACCAACAACTCAGCAAAATAGTGAAGCCTGTCATGTCCCATCGGCCTCCTCAGACAAGTGCCGAGCCCTCTCAGCACTCTGAACGACCGGCCCCCAAGGTGACCCACTTTGGGTCCCTTCAAATGATCAAACCTCCATCCTGATTTGTGTTAAGCATGCCGCTAGACGGATCGCTGCGTCCAGTGTGCGGCCAAGTGTGCTTCAAAGTCAACCCTGTATATAAAACCCCCATGCTGCCGGACCAATCATTCACACACAGCCTCCCCCCTTTTCTCGCCCAAAACAGGTCCATCACCACCTCCTACTACCGCAACTCCGTGGGAGGCCTGCTGGTGTTCGACCTCACCAACCGCAAGGCCTTCGAGCACGTGCGGGAGTGGCACAAGGAGGTGAGCGAGCACATCCTGCCCCACCACATGGTCTTCATCCTCATCGGCCACAAGAGCGACCTGGCGTCAGACCGCAAGGTGAGCCGCGACGAGGCCGAGAGGCTGGCGGGCGACCTGGGCATCCGCTACGTGGAGACCTCGGCCAAGTGCAACGTCAACGTGGACCGCGCCTTCGAGCTGCTGACGCGGGACATCTACGAGCTGATGAAGATGGGCGAGATCGTGACGCGGGACGGCTGGGACGGCGTGAAGAGCGGCCTCACCGCCAAGGCGCTCTACCCCGGCGAGGACGACGACGGCGTAGAGCTGGCCGCCGCCACCGCCGAAAGGGGCTGCAATTGCTGACCGCGTCCACGACCAGGCGGGCGCCGTTCCCTCCACCACCCACCGGCACCACCGGCACCACCACCACCACCACCACCACGTCCGGCCCCACCGACCTCCCCGCCTCACCCTGTTTGTATCGCAAATATCCTGGTTTCAAATTCATCAACCCTTTTCCTCCAACAGAGGAAGCAAGTTGCCTTCATTCGAACACACACACACACACTAACACACACACACACACACACACACACACACACACACACACACACACACACACACACACACACACACACACACACACACACATCTTGGTGTCTCTGCAATAGTCCCGCCAGATACTACCTACTCTGAGGCCCTCCATCTTATGTGCACTGCTTTTATTTTTGATAACTGTGAATGTATTTATCATTTTTTTGATGAGGACGAGGTGGGCGGGGCAAGTCATCACATCCTGATGGGTATCCAATAGAGCGTCTCGTCACGTGTGTGTCTTGTTAACCAATCTGGTATGAGAGCGAACCAGACAGCTCTTGCTTTGCACTGGTCAGAATTGTAAGACCTAGTGTAGCCTTGACCCCATTTGACACAAATGGGGTTGGCGGACTACGATAAAGGCACTATTGTGGGTTTCTGAATAGTTGAGTTCCATTCGTCCAAGGCTTTGTATACATATTCTATCAACCGTAAATAATGAGTAAGAATAAGGAAATTATTATATGCCAGTTTAAAAGGTTAAAAATTATACATTTGATGGTGTGCACGTACAGACACAGTGCACGTTAAGACACTAAATGTCAACGCGATATGAGTTTGGTGCGATCGTCTCGCTTGTGTAAAACTGTTGCGTGCACTCATGCCAAAAAGGACTGAAACCTTTAACAATATTTGTGAATAGATCAGGTCATGTTTTGTAAAACATATTAATATTATTTCTAGTGGAAGTATATGTTGATGTAGATCGTTGTTAGGCCGTAGCTAGTTGCCACTAAGCATTTGTTGCATTATGATGTCTCATCATCAGGGGATACAAGATATACAATAGAAATCTACTAGATTCTCCACCTCCTGTGGCAAATCTCCATTTATAAAGGCAAAGCTGTAGTGACTGGCTCCTTATGTCAGTTCTCGTAGACTTCACAAGGGTTTAGAATTGGTGAATATTTTATTGACTTTACCCAGCTTTAATGCTGTGCTTGTGCATAGAGTCATACAGGAAATAGAATAGAGGCGAGGCTTTAGTATTTAGCGACCTGTCCCCAAATGTTTGGTGTGATATTCTTCCACTTTATAGTTGGTAAGCTGTGGTGGCGAACCGGGCTGTACCGTGTGTAGTCAAATAGTTCACTCTTTACCGACGTAGCCACCTGACATCAGTGTACTTACCTTGTAACATATTACATCAATAAATGTGCTTCTGGGCCATGTATATCAGGTCATAATGCGTTGCTTCCAATTACAATAACATGTACAATTTTGGGAGATGAACATAAGGCCACGTGTCAAGACATGGTACTCTGTTGTATGGTATGCCCATCCAATATTATACAATAATCAGCTATTAATATGCTGCCATATATACAATGGCTGAAAGGTCAGCTTTTCTCTTCTAATCTAGTCTTTGAACAGCAGGCCAATAGAAACACGCGTGGTTACAGTACACAATTGGATGTATAAAAAATACAGCTTTTATGTGATGCTTTGATTTATAATTATATATTATTATATTAAGATATTATTTGTTGGTTGAACATGGCTTATGAACCCCAAAAAAAAAAATCCAGCATAATTTTCCCTTTATAGATTAAATGAATCACCTCTCTCCTATTCTTCCCCTACATATGTCAGTGCAACTATGCTGCTAACAGAATGCATCCTAATTTGTAGATTGCTTGATAAAGGGAGTAGGTCAGAGAGCAAATGAGTGATGCAACTCTTAGTGTAGATACGTGATAAGGATCACTCAGCCTAACACTGGTTTATTGGGAGACAATCATGTATCAACCTTTAATTTTCCAACTCATGTTTTGACCTTTGATGTAAGGATTCTATGTGTATTTAATTAGGTATTTATGTCTTTCTTGAGATGCCCAGACTAATTATGTGTATAAGTTGACTTTTCTAACATTTGAATTATGTGAATCATTTGAAACAATGTCAAAGACTCACTGTGTTAATCTGTGTTTTGTTTAGTATTCTTTGTGAATGCTGTGCTACCGCCTGGTCTATGTTATTTATAGTTGCTTGACTTCTCTCTGTGACATGCCTTCCATCCACAGCCTGATATCTAAGACAAAACCCGAGTCCACTGTAGGATTATGTTAAAACAGAGGAAGATAATTCATTCGTTATTTGCTGTAAAGGCACTGGTCAAAGATTATGATTATGAACTCTTAAAATCTGATGTCTTAATCTTTGGGTTGTTGCAAAACGTTCTGGCTACAATACAACTGATTTAATATTGATGCTGATGATTACCCCTACAGCCCTAATACATTTAATCTCCCTTATCCCCAATTTTCACGTGACATTCCACCTCCGGCTAGTGGAATTGCCCAACATCTGAAACGTTAGGGATTATCAAAATATCTAAGAGCATTCTTTGCTGCAAGACTATGCTTTTTCTCATTACCAGTGACACATTTCACCGTTTTGTTGAATAAATGTGATTTATTTTAAACTTTGTAGATTTATCTGCCTTTTGTACTGTATTGACTTGTAAGAAAATAACGAACCAATTTCTTGGGTTCTGGCGCCCTCTTTTGATAAAGGAATAGTATGACCCTCATCCCGTATAAATACCTGCATAAGAAAACGTATATAAATATAATGTAAGAGTTTAATATAAAGTTATATATAGCTTGTGTTTTACAAACAGTCCAAATTATATTGACTATGATAGTAACATACTGGCAATGTACGGCCATTGGGAGGATACCCAGACGTCGGATTGGTCTCTCTATTTACCCACAAGGCCTTGCAGCAGACAAATACGAATCTAGTTTATTTAAAATCTATCTGTTGTCAATTGCCATCATTGATATCTTGAACGTTGACATTTTTCAACTATGAACAAATCCTGAGGCATGTGTAACGATACATACATTTTTAAAACCCTAACTATAGATGATGTGCCCTCCCGTCGGACTAGCGGCTCAGGGCGTACTTCAGTAAAAAGGGCTTCTGCTGTGAATGGCACTGGGAGGGTGGGGGCAAACCACCCTCCTTGCGGAATCGATATCAAGAGATTTCGGAAGCACAATTTTTTCAAACCGGGGCTGCTAGTGATCGTTATCCTGGCGCCCCTATAAAGCTGTTTAAAGAAATATAAATTCTTTGTTCTAGGTACGCCACAAGAATTTACGTGCTTTAGTAAAAAATGAACTGAGGATCGTTCTGCACGGCTATGTTCTCTGAGACACATCGGTCAGAGTAGCATAGACCAGTAACAACAGCAACACGTTGCACTCGTGTGCAACGAATTATTATAGCAAATATTTTCCATTTAACTATTTAAAATGTATTCAACATTGGTTGAATACGATAGTACCGATGTGTCTTTGATGCAACAGTAAAGCACCCTCGTTTCGGGAAAATGTGCACAGTTGCGTTAGCGTCCTCGCAGCGTTTGAATGTGAAAACAAGCGAGCACTATCGAGCAGGAAGTGTATGTCCTCCGTGTGCGCATGCTCTGCAGTTCTTCAGAATGTAGGGATGTATTTCGCTTCTTAAACGGTAAGGATAAATTAATCAGTCGTAAATTCATCACTTGTTGACATTGATTCGGACATAGACGCGGTTTCTGTGTCCGAAAAGGCTCGTTTTGGACTCTAAACCTGAGTGGTTTAGGCGTCCAGTCAGCCGAGCCCAGAATGGCGGGGCCGTGCCGTCGTCGCGCCGTTGTTTGCCGTACGTGCTGCCGCACAGGGAGACGTCATTTTGAGGGGGAGCGGAGAATAAAAATGCAGACTACGAAGGGACGCACGATCCCAGAGACAAGTGGCACGTAATCGTCACGCTGTAAATGCAAACTTTGCCGTCGCTTGAAGTAGTCCAGTGCGTAATGTGGAAAACGCTCCTTCGTTTTTAACACACTACGCCCTGGTGTTAATAGTAATGGCTACCGTCAAGTCTGGGGACTGTGTGCTGCAGAAGGCGGCTGTGTATTATTTGTGCCTAAATGAACGCGCGGTTTGCTCCGATAAACTTAGAACGATGACTTTTATTTGTGTGCGGACTGGTTCCGTTAGGTGCTTAACATGCATCCCTACTTGTTGTCTGTCTTCATTCCTCACGTACATAGCAGAATATATAACATGGGACAGCCGGTTAACGGATTATCAAACGGTATAGTTACATGTGGTTAGTGCTGTATTATGTTATAAAAACTGGTCGGATCTCAGAACTCTGGCTCGCTATGTGGACAACCACAACCCGATTTGAAGTAAATAACGTTCACTTAATAGAGGCATGACTAATATTACGAATGTTAAAATCTGGCCATATGCCAGTGCTATGTATTAAAAACACCGATTGTTATGCTGTTTGTCTGTTGAGTTCAGCCATGTGTTGTCGTATGACGCATCAAACTGATTGTAGCTACCTGAGTAAACACAACAACATCCGTATTTGCTACAGTGTGTACAGTGCGGGGCGATAGATGGCGACCACCGGCGAGGTCACCATGTCCATGGGAGAGGTGGTGGTGGTGAAGACCACAGAGGATGAGGGAGACGCCGATGACCCCAACAAGACCCAGGTCATCCTACAGCTGCAGCCCATCACATCTGGGTAGGGAGCTACAGCTATTTATTCAAAGGCTATATACTATATTTATATCTAATATTTTAGTATTGTTTTAAATTTTAGCACTTTTTTTATTGCAGTTGTCTGACCAATAGAATGTCATAAGGATTTAATTTAAACGCACAGTTTTGAAAAACACCTTATTTTAAAATCGATATAGATATCCTGTATGTGAAAGCCCACATTTCATGCTAACATTAAGCAAGTATTGAAAACGTTTTCTATATATATATTATATAGAGTACGTATTATAGTGTCAATGAGCACGCTTTATTTTCCAGTGATGAGTCGGGAGAAACAGATGCCGCCGTTATGACGGTCGAAGCCCTTCCAGGTGAGAACGCGAAACTTAACGGCTCAGAGTCTTCGTCGATGTGTAAACACGGGTCCTCTCTGATGTTTAAACTACCTGTGGCGGCCCTGCTTGTGTGTGTGTGTTGGTGTTTTCTTCACGGAAGAACAAACCTCGGTGGACGGGGAGGAGATGGAGCTGGGCTATCCCATCACCTGCGGGGACAGCAAAGCCGTGCTGCTGGTCAAGAAGTTTGTGTGTCCGGGTATCAACGTGAAATGTGTCAAGGTGTGTATTTGGTCCCTCAAAGCAAAACACAACCAACTTATAGATATAATACCCTATGAGTACTTTGATCCTCAAGACAATGCTGTTACCTGGACATCTTAGAAGAGCAGAGGATATTTCCTGTAAGAGTTGAACCAGTCATGAAGGTTCCCATTCCCTCATATAACGCCTGCAACAGGTTAACACAGAG
Source organism: Gadus chalcogrammus (assembly GCF_026213295.1). Classification (NCBI taxonomy): domain Eukaryota; kingdom Metazoa; phylum Chordata; class Actinopteri; order Gadiformes; family Gadidae; genus Gadus; species Gadus chalcogrammus. The sequence continues at coordinate 8,471,203 of NC_079433.1, read as the reverse complement.
CCACCCGATGGGACTAGGGTATTTTGTCCCTTTCGCACCATGCAATGAACTCTTGACGGTTCTGATCACATACCTTATACTTTGTTCGATTTATATATGCACACACACCCTTTTCCAGGATTATTAGTTTGAAATTAACCAACCAAAACCTTTCCTGAGTATGAAGACCGGCGAATAAGCCAATCATAACCTCTTTAGTATGAAGACCAGTTTTTAATCAAATCATAACCTCTCTTTAGTATGAAGACCAGTTTTTAATCAAATCATAACCTCTCTTTAGTATGAAGACCAGTTTTTAATCAAATCATAACCTCTCTTTAGTATGAAGACCAGTTTTTAATCAAATCATAACTTCTCTTTAGTATGAAGACCAGCTGATCAGCCCCAAGCAGTTTGTGCATATCTCCGGGAAGGCCACTCTGAAGGACTGGAAGCGAGCCATCCGGATGGGGGGGGTCATGTTAAGGTGAGGAGACGCTCTACCATAAGAGATGTTAAGCTTTTCCTGTGTGCTGCATTTCATGTACACAACCTTAAGCATTGAGTTTTGTGTTGCTTCGCCTGTCATCGAATAACAATGTCGGTTGCGTAAAATGATATAATGTCACAACTGCGACAGGAACATAGCTCATCCCTGACATAACTCGCATCCATTATGAACTATATTAGTTATGAGCAGTGAATGATATAGTAAACATTAACAGTAGAGCGTGTCAATGTATGCCGTGACGTTTACGATCTCCTCAAGGATATGGCCGGGCATGAATGCCAAGTTGGCGTGAGACCTCTGCTTCCTACTGTAGGGATGAGTGCTCAGGGTGCTGTGTTGCCAGTGTAAAAGGAGTTCTATGTGCAGCCAAATGCATAGAAACGTCCCAGCTACCACCCTTTTCCCCCCACACTTTAATGAAGCAATGGCTGCCTCTGTGCCCCTCCAACGCGTCATTATCAGGACAGCTTTTACATTTTGTTGTTTTGGTTCTGGATGATGCTTCTGGCAAGGCCGAGTTGAAGTAAGTTTGCAAACTTATTTCATTTGAAATGCAGATTCCCTCACAAAAAAAGTGCCCGCCACAGCCTGGTGATGTTCTCTCCAAAACATCTCTGGGCTGTTTCTACTTTGAAAGTCTTCTTGTTCCCCCTCACCCCTCGTTGCTCTCCAATTCCACTGCTGAGTCTGCGTGGGCAAAAGTCCTCAACACATGACGCTAGTATTGGTCACGCACTGCAAGGCTGGCATTAAACTACGAAAAGGTGTCTATCTGATATGTAGAACATACACATGGCTTTAAGTTGTAAATGTTGTTTTTCCTTTTGTTTTTGCCCACTCGGTGGAGTTAATGGTTCATGCTTTGTCATCGCGTTTCATCGATTGTCGGGTGGAAACATAAGTGTTGTGACAAGGCTTGTAATCTTCACACTGCTTGTAGGCCTAAGGGCGGGTGTGTGTGTGTGTGTGTGTGTGTGTGTGTGTGTGTGTTTTATCGCTGGATGCAGCATATTTTGTTTTACAGACCATGTCAGTGATTCATCTTCAGTTTCTGTCTGTATGTCTGTCTGTCAGTTTTTCTAATCCGTCCATAAAAAAAAGGTAAAGTCACCTAGCTTGTATTTCTTTATCTGTTGACGGTTGAGACGTATGACAAACAACACGTTTTTTTTGTGGCCTTCTTATAACGGGAAACAAGGTCAGGGATGAGTGCTGTGTGCAATCTTCTTCTATTGTTTGAAATCGTTTGAGTATGGGAGTAAAACCGACCGTAACAAACATGCCCACAGTACGCCAACATTTCCACTGAAGTCCCAGTAGCATCATGGGGCACCCCAATCGTAAAAATAGATTATAATTTCCTAATTAGTCTCCTGCTCCCTCTCCATGTTTGTAAATCACGTCATGAATGAGGGACAATAGACAATTTTCACAGAGGCGTCATGGTCGAACACATATTTTTGGGCCTGCTCTTTTTATGTACCAGAGCGCGGAGTACTACCGAGTACCAATGCCAACCTCCATGCCTACCGACTCAGTGCTCTACCTCATACCTTACTATAACCCTCCACGGTTTAGAAGATCATGTATCACAACAATCACTAACAAATGCAACGTTCTCTAAAGGCTTATTTATGGTTCCACGTCGACGCAACACAAGGGGGTCTACGGACCCATTATGTCCTTGCGGACCATCCTTGCGTCCACCGAAAAACTGGGTAACCCCAAATCGCTGTTTCAATATCGTAGCATTTGTTCATCTTCATGTCTCCAGGAAGATGATGGACTCGGGCCAGCTGGACTTCTACCAGCACGGCACGCTGTGCACCAACACGTGCCGCAGCACCAAGTTCGACCTGCTCATCAACAACACGCGCTTCCCCCCCGACGGCAGTGGACTGACCACGCCCACCTCCTCCCAAGGTGAGGCCGCCGCCCCCCCTCTCTGACCTCACACACTACACTGACCGCCTGAGGGACATGGCTGACCATGTCTGTGATCATCGTGTCCGCATCCGTCACCGTTTTATTTAACAGGAAAAGGAATGAGGTGTTTGATTTTTGTTACTTAATCACCTCACACTTAATGTATGTATAGCCAAGACATGCATCTATCACATGGTGTAGTTGTGATATGTAATGTACGTTATCCATGTATATTTACAGTCAGTGCTAACAAGTTCCTAGCGTAGGCTGTTAGGGAGAACACACAAGCCGGGGGTTGGTGGACATCAAATGCAAAGCTATGGATTTTCTTTATTCAACAGGTTAAGGATCTGTTTATCATGGGAAATATCCCAAGTAAATTTAGGACGTTTTTGTATGTTTCAAAAACAGGCTAATTTAAAATCGATCTGTCGTCAATTATTATCATTGATGTCTTAAACCTTGACATTCTTCAACTATGAACAAATCCTGAGGCATGAACGATAAATATATTTTTTAAAACCCTGACTCTAGATGATGTGCCCTCCCGTGGGTCTAGCGGCTCAGGGCGTACTTCAGTAAAAAGGGCTTCTGCTGTGAATGGCACTGGGAGGGTGGGGGCAAACCACCCTCCTTGCGGAATCGATATCAAGAGATTTCGGAAGCACAATTTTTTCAAACCGGGGCTGCTAGTGATCGTTATCCTGGCGCCCCAATAAAGCTGTTTAAAGAAATCTAAAATATATAATGGAGGCACACGACAAGCAACTACGTACTGTAGTTAAAATTAACTGAGAATCGTTTAGTTTTCCATATAGAATGCCGAGACTTGAGGATAAGGAAACCCTTATTTGAGGATTTAAAGATGCACTTAAATGACATATAGTGTATCGACTACGATTCAACGTTTTGAAGTTATGAAGCCCGATTGGCATGTATTATTTGATTAAACTTTATAAAAAAAATAAAAAAAAAGGCGGTAGATATTGTTAGAGCTGATCACTATTCAATCAATGTTCAGGCAAAATGTGCTGAGAACACAATCCTTGATTCATATATATACATATGTGATGGAGTCCTTCGGAAGATAAATGCCACCTTCATATAAAAATTCAGAAAATCTCATATTTGCAAAACAGCAAACCTCCCCACACGGTTAGATTGAGACGGGGTTCAGCGGTCACCAGGCCTTCAGTGAACCAGCGTAACCCCTTCTCCCTCCACTAACCTTAAATTCACACTACATGCATGCATCGACGGATCTCATTGACTATGCATGGGGTGCTCTCGAAATGCATTTTGGGTCCGTCCGTTCTGTCGTCATGAAAAATGAAATGTTCTACTTTTCAGGCAGCGACGGATCCGTCAGCCAATCAGATTGCGTTATGCAAATATACGCAAATGCACTGTCCAATGAAATCGCCATTTGTAATACAACCCGGGCAAACACATGGATACGTCAAAAAGACCCCATCCGTCGACGGACGGAAGTAGTGTGAATGTAACGTAACGCCTCGTGCCCACTGCACCATCCGTCAAAGGACGTCGGAGGGCGTGGCTGACGGATGGGGGAGCTTTCCAGGGTCGTTAGAGCCCGAGTAGTGTCACAGTGCTTAAATTTGCATAGGTGATCTGATTGGATGACGGATCCGTTGCTGCCAAAAAAGTTGAAAATTGTTCAACTTTTTGACGGAGCGCACGGATCCACAATGCATTGCGCGTCCGTCCCCATTCAAAGTCAACGGGGATCAGTCAACGGACGGAGGCAGTGGGCACGAGGCGTAACTGTGTGTCTGGTTCAAAAACGGCCAAAAATTAAAATCCATCTGTCAATTCTATCATTGATATCTTGAACGTTGACATTCTTCAACTATGAACAAATCCTGAGGCATGAAGAACGATAAATATATTTTTTAAAACCCTAACTATAGATGATGTGCCCTCCCGTGGGTCTAGCGGCTCAGGGCGTACTTCAGTAAAAAGGGCTTCTGCTGTGAATGGCACTGGGAGGGTGGGGGCAAACCACCCTCCTTGCGGAATCGATATCAAGAGATTTCGGAAGCACAATTTTTTCAAACCGGGGCTGCTAGTGACCGTTATCCTGGCGCCCCAATAAAGCTGTTTAAAGAAATCTAAAATATATAATGGAGGCACACGACAAGCAACTACGTACTGTAGTTAAAATTAACTGAGAATCGTTTAGTTTTCAATATAGAATGGCGGGACTGGAGGATAAGGAAACCCTTATTTGAGGATTTAAAGATTTACTTAAACGGCATATAGTGCATATACGTGTATTGATACACGTAATTGGTTGCATATAGTGTATCGACTACGATTCAACGTTTTGAAGTTATGAAGCCCGATTGGCATGTATTATTTGATTGAACTTACAAAAAAATATCCAGTAGATATCCCAAGAGCTGATCACTGTTCAATTAATGTTCAAGTAAAATGTGCTGCGAACTTAATCCTTGATCTATCTATCTGTAATAAACTCCTTTGTAAAATAAATGCCACCTTCATATTAAAATTCGGAGCATCTCATATTTGCAAAACAGCAAACCTCTCCACACGGTTAGATTCTCGAAATGCATTTTGGGTCCGTCCGTTCTGTCGTCATGAAAAATGAAATGTTCAACTTTTCAGGCAGCAACCGATCCGTCAGCCAATCAGATTGCGTTATGCAAATATACGCAAATACACTGTCCAATGAAATTGCCTTTGTAATACAACCCGGGCAAACACATGGATACGTCAAAAAGACCCCACCCGTCGACGGACGGAAGTTGTGTGAATGTAACATGACTGTGTGTCTGGTGTGCTCACCGCCCACAGCCCAGGTGGTCCTGGGGAACGGGGCGGTGGCGGAGGAAGGGACGGAGACCCTGACCGGGAAGATGGACTGGAGCTCGGTGGGATCGGACTCCTCGGACAAGAGGGACGCCGGGGAACTCTCAGGTAAGAACCAAGAGCACACAGAGAACCAGGAACACCTAGAGAACCAGGAACACGCAGAGAACCAGGAACACGCAGAGAACCGGGAACACACAGAGAACCAGGAGCACACAGAGAACCAGAAACACGCAGAGAACCAGGAACACACAGAGAACCAGGAGCACACAGAGAACCAGGAGCACACAGAGAACCAGGAACATACAGAGAATCAGGAGCACACAGAGAACCAGGAGCACACAGAGAACCAGGAGCTCTAAGAGAACCAGGAACACACAGAGAACCAGGAACACACAGAGAACCAGGAACACACAGAGAACCAGGAACACACAGAGAACCAGGAGCACACAGAGAACCAGGAGCACACAGAGAACCAGGAGCACACAGAGAACCAGGAGCACACAGAGAACCAGGAGCTCTAAGAGAACCAGGAGCACACAGAGAACCAGGAACACACAGAGAACCAGGAACACACAGAGAACCAGGAAACTTAAGAGAACCAGGAACACACAGAGAACCAGGAAACATAAGAGAACCAGGAACCCCCAGAGCTTCATTGCAAAGTAGTAAACTTTGATTTCTGTATAGGATATAAAGTAAAAACGAAGATATCTAGAAAAGATACAGAATATTAATTTAAAGTATAAACTAATCTGGCTGATCTGCCTGTCACAACAAGAGCCCCAGCCATCCTGGGCCTTCACTCAGACGAGCACTGTGATTTGGATTTGACAAGAAGCTAATTATAATTCATGCACGCCATGAGCAAAAATCCATCTCATTCTGTAGTAAAACAAGGCCATAATGTGCAGCCTAATTACCAAGTGTTTAAACAGAGGATCCCTTCTCCCGAGTGAATGTGTTCAAACTTAAATCATTCATGTAGCGCATCATGAAATATTGTAGGGCTGCTCGATTCTGGAGAAAATCCTAATCACGATTATTTGATCAACGTATTCCCACTGAATCCATCCATCAATATTTTAATCACGATTATACAAACGATTATTTTGAGTTCGAAGCATGATGCCTTTATTCAGGCTTTCTCTCCAAAAAAACATTTCCTATTCAGAACTACACAAAAGTTTGGTATAGAAAATCTTAAAACTGAAAAGAATGTACAAACATGTATCCAGGTCTTCTGCAATTACTATAAACATGTAATGAATAAAAACATTTTAGTCACGTCATGAATGTCATGAACTTTTAAAAGATTTTTAGTTTTTTCAACTAGAATAAATTACTTTGGAGATCGTTTGTCCCAAAAGTCGAAATCACCACAAAAAAAGTATTCATTGCACAGCCCTAACACATTGTCAAAACCCCGTCCCTGTTTGATCAACGTATTCCCACTGAATGCATCCGTTCCTTCACCGTGTCCTCCACATTGCTGCTGTCCCCCACAGAGGAGACGCTGAGCTTCTGGAAGGGCATCGCCGACGTGGGTCTGCTCGGGGAGGTGGTGGGCAACATCACCACGGAGCTGCTGGGCCTGCTGAACGGGGTGCAGCACGCCGGGGACCAGGCCCCCATGCAGGACGCTGGTGAGTGGGGCCGACCGCTGCGACGCCAGGGGCTTAGGGAACACCTGTTGGTTACGTGATGGAGCCCAGGTCACAGGGATCACGGAGGGGCCGAAGAAGGGAATGCATGTAGACACGCGTGGAGATACACTTAGTAGGGCATTCTGAAGGATGCGTTACCTGGAGCGTTCTCGCCCAGGGACTTTAATACTGGGCAGGCGTGGACTCAGTTATGTGCTCTGATTGGCTAAGCATGATGCTGAACTCCCGCCTCCTGGATACCCGTATGTGTCTTTATGCTGCTCCCTTGCGGCTTTGTGTTGGCATTGCAACTTGGTTTGTGGCTACGTGCGGGAGTTACACTTGTTCTTGTGGCCTTGAGCTTCTGGGTTTCTCGAACCCCTGGGCCGCTCGTATCTCTAGAATTGGTCCATGAATGAATGGCTTCTTGTAGGGGCCGGACGCCTCCCTAGGATGGGGAAGAAGCCTCTCTAGTCACCAGGAAAAATATGTGGCCTGTTGGTATGAATGTGTGCATTATGTTACAATTGGAACATGGTGGGGGAGTCAGTGGGTCAGGGGGTGGTTGTCTGGCGTCCCGTCATGATCACAGTGACACACCAAAAGAGAGACCGTATTATGGTGAGACGGGGCAGAGCAGACACGTTAAAGAGAGACCGTATTACAGGGAGATGGGGCAGGATGGACACATGAAAGAGAGACAGTATTTCGGTGAGAGGGACAGAGGGGACACGCCAAAAGAGAGAGACCGCGTTATGGGGAGATGGAAGGTGGGAAGGAGCATGCAGGAGGCCTGTAATCCAGGAGCTGTTGGCAGCAGGGTAGGCTCCGGGTGTGAAGGACAGGAGGACTTTGCTGTGTGCTGAGGAACACTTGAAGGAGAGAGTGAAGAAAATGGGTTTCCAGTCTGAACGTGTAAGGAGACGGCCTCAACTGGTACAGTCTGGAGACCACAGAGAGGGCCTCGATCAGAGAGGGCCTCGATCAGAGCGCGCCTCGATCAGAGGGGGCCTCGATCAGAGAGGGGCCTCGATCAGAGAGGGGCCTCGATCAGAGAGGGCCTCGATCAGAGAGGGCCTCGATCAGAGCGCGCCTCGATCAGAGAGGGCCTCGATCAGAGGGGGCCTCGATCAGAGAGGGGCCTCGATCAGAGAGGGGCCTCGATCAGAGCGCGCCTCGATCAGAGCGCGCCTCGATCAGAGCGCGCCCTGCCTCCTGCTGCAGGGGCCGATCTGGGTGGGGCGACAGGTGGCCAGATTCTATCGCTTTAGATTAGTGGCGCGTAATTGAAAGTGTTCCAGCACTCTCGGGGAACCCAGGTGAATTAAAGGGAATTGAATCCGCCTACAGTAGATTAAACTATCACCTATGGTGATTGTTTAATCGACTGTAGGTCCCTGAATGAGAGACCGTATTGTGGGGAGAGGGGACAGAATGGACCCACTGAAAGAGAGACAGTATTATGTTGAGAAGAGGCATATGGAACACACTGAAGAGAGACAGTATTATGGTTAGATGGGGCAAATTGGACCCACTCAAAGAGACTGTATTTTGGTGAGATGGGGGCAAAATTTACCCACTGAAAGAGAGACGGTATTATGGTTAGATGGGGCAGGGTCGACACACTGAAAGAGGGACAGTATTATGGTGAGATGGGGCATATGGAAAACGCTGAAAGAGAGACAGTATTATGTTGAGATGGGGCATATGGAACACACTGAAAGAGAGACAGTATTATGATGAAATGGGGCATATGGAACACTCTGAAAGAGAGACAGTATTATGGTGAGATGAGGCATATGGAACACACTGAAAGAGAGACAGTATTATGGTGAGATGAGGCATATGGAACACACTGAAAGAGAGACAGTATTATGGTGAGATGAGGCATATGGAACACACTGAAAGAGAGACAGTATTATTGTGAGATGGGGCAGGTTCGACACTGAAAGAGAGACTGTATTATGGTTAGATGGGGCAGGGTGGACACACTGAAGGAGAGACAGTATTATGGTGAGATGAGGCATATGGAACACACTGAAAGAGACAGTATTATGGTGAGATGGGGCAGGTTCGACACTGAAAGAGAGACTGTATTATGGTTAGATGGGGCAGGGTGGACACACTGAAGGAGAGACAGTATTATGGTAAGGCGGGTAAAGTAGGAGAGATAAGGCAGAGGGTACGCACTAAAAAAGAGTTTAAACACAGCTATTCAACCAAGAGGTTGAATAGCTGTGTTAATTCACACTATTTATTATTAATCCACATTATTGATTAAGCAGTTATGCTTTAGTGCTATTCGCTTCAAATATACATCTGTGGGGTACTGGCAATCGTTTTTGAATCAAAAGCATTAAAATGTCTTGGCCTAAAGCAAAGCTACCTTGTGATTGATTGCCACACTGATCCCAGATTCCTGTCTGGTAGAGGTGGCAGTGCTCAGTAACCTGGCCCAGGTGTTCGGACTGCTGGACTCAGTCAAGAAGATCCTGGAGAGGAAGAGGGAGCAGACGGACCCCAGCCAGGAGCAGGTCATCACGGCGCTCGCCAGTGAGTAGACCCCGGCCTCATACATCTTATACCGCCCCCTGCTCGTTCCTGGAGTGAAGCAGTAATGGGAAGACAGATTGGTTTGGTTTTCGTTGAAATGCAAATGCAAAGCAGATGTGGATATTTGACATTTTGCCTGCGACCACAAAAAAGAAATAAAAATGTGCGTAATTGTTTTTCATATTTCCGGATTATCAATGCAACCAATGAGAATATTTTCATACTGTTTCAATATCTGACATTAAGAGTTAGGCAGTTGTATTTGTCCTCAACCACTAGCCTTCCCTCTGCCGTTATACCAGGGTAGGATGAACAACTATTACCTGTCCCCGACACTCTCCTCTGTGTCTCTTTCTGAATTGATGCTGAAGTAAATCTGAAACTGGTGAAGGTTCGTAGTGGAACGGTCAAACCGTAACCCTGGCTAACGCTCCTTATCCTCCCAAAGCATCGGGTTCAGCCATTATGGTCGGAAAACTGCTCCAGCCAGTCTTTTGAATCGCTCACGCCTCTGCCCCCCCCCCGTCCCCCCCAGGCCTGGAGCAGCAGCTGGAGGAGCAGAGGAAGCAGACGCCGCTGCGCACGCTGCTCTCCAGCCCGCCCGCCGGCCGCTGCAAGACGACGACGCCGTCGCGGCGGCCGGCGGCCAAGCGGCCCCGCCTCCAGCGGCCCGCCTCAACCTCCACGCTGCTGGCCTCGCCGCTGGGCGTCCAGCAGCAGCACGCCACCATGGCGCCGCAGCAGTTCACGCTGCTGTCGCCCGTGTCGTCGGCGCTGGGGCAGCCCTTCACCGTGGCGGGCCTGCCGGGCCTCACCGCCCTGGGCCCCGCCTCCTCGTCCGCCGGCAACACCGTCACCCTGCTGCCCGCCGGCGCCCAGGTGTTCACGCGGTACGTGGTGGCGGGCGCCGACGGCAAGACGTCGGAGACCTTCACGCTGCACCCCTCGTCGGGGCTCACCCTGGTGGGCGCGGCGGGCGGCGGCGGGGGCGACGGCGTCTGCCAGCAGCTGGGAGCCCTGCTCAGCCCCATGGAGCTGGTGCAGCTCAGCCAGCAGGCCGGCGTGGGCATCGTGGGCGGCGGCGGCGTCTCCGCGGAGGTGCTGGTGCAGCAGCAGGAGGTGATGGAGGCCGGGGAGGAGGAAGGGGAGGAGGAAGGGGAGGAGGAGGAGGAGGGGGTGGAGGTGGTGGAGGTGACGGGACACGAGCAGCACGCGGTCATCGAGATCAACCCGGCGCCGGTGGAGCAGGCGGACGGCGTGGGGGTGATGGAGCTGCAGCTGAGCGGGGAGGTGGGGGGCGAGGGCGCCACGGTGGTGGTGGAGGGGGCGGGCGGGCACCACCACCACCACCACCACCACGCACAGACGGGCGCCATGCAGGGGTTGCACTTGGACGCCAACGGGCAGCTGGCCGGGATGCACATAGTGGTGATAGAGGACAGCAGCACTCAGGAAGAAACTAAGATCCAATGAGAGAGACACTCAGACAACCCCTCCTTCCTCCGCACACACACACACACACACACACACACACACACACACACACACACACACACACACACACACACACACACACACACACACACACACACACACACACACACACACACACACACACACACACACACACACACATACGCACACGCACACGCACACTCACATACACACTCACACACACACACACACACTCACATATACAAACAAAAACACACACTCATGCACACTCACACACGTATATATATATACACACACGCTCACACGCACACACATATACACACACATACACGCTCACACTCGCACTCATACGCACACACACACCCCTACTTATCCTAATAGCCTCGTACGCAGGGAGAGTGAGCCTGGACCTGTGATGCCCCCCAAGTACCCCGACATACCGTTCACTGCCTTGGCCGTGACCAAGCACTAATCAATTCCTTTTTGTTATGTTATTGTTCTTTTTATTTTTTTTATTACGTCTGTCCAACGCAGTATTTTAATGATTCACATGTGGATCGCCGCACCCCACCGGATATACTTGGAGTTTCTGTTTCTTATTAGTTCATAATAACATTTTTCGCCATCCCCCTCAAGGACGAGAAAGTCCAGCGACAACTGTCTGCCATAGTTTTGTAGTCCCCAAGCTAAATGGCCTTTTCTTGGTCTTTAACTTCTAATTGCACTGTGTTTTGGGCTGTAGTGTTGCTTTAGAGCGATGACTTTTTCATTTTTTTTAATATAGCTTTTTCATCTCTTTTAGTTATCTTTAATTTGTGGCCTTGCGGTCTATTATTGAACATTTCTTTAGAAGACAGCTGCCCAAGACATGATTCTTTTTTTTCCTTTTCCGTATCTAAAGCCAACATTCTTAGTTAGCACCGAAAAGTGTCAATGTGATTCCAACAGGTTGCGCTGTGGAATCACCTTGAACGTGTTTTCATTTCAACCCGTTATTTAGGGTGGTCATTTTACCCCTTTTTGGATTTAGTTTGATCCCAGTGTCATTGGTATTTCTAGGCAAATTTTCTGATTCAAGTCACTATTTATATAGTTTTGCTATTTGAATTGTACTCTAGTGTTGTATTTATTAGTTTCTAACCGAAAGAAAGAGGAATTCTGTTCTCGCTAAAGTGCACATGCAAAGCATCAGTTAATTTATGATTTTGCTTATGACTAACAACAAAGAAAACCTTGTTCTGTACTTGTGCATTTTTCAGGATTTTCAATTGAACAAATGAGGGTATTTGCAAACGGAATTTGTAATTTGTTTCAATATCTGACATTAAAACGTGTGAATTGCTAATTGTGTAGTATCCGTGTCCCACCACCAGAGGGCGTCAGAAGACGCTAATGGCAGCATGCTGTGGGAAAGGGGTAGAGATGCTCTTTCAGACTGTTGCTCTCAGCTTGTCAGCTCTATTGTAGTGGGCTGGAGAATCCTAGCTGTCAGGCTTTTAGTCCTCTTTGGTCGGCAGGCTTTTTATTACTTTCCTTTACCCATATATTATTTTTAAATCTATGCTGACTTCGCTGTGTGTGTGTGTGTGTGTGTGTGTGTGTGTGTGTGTGTGTGTGTGTGTGTGTGTGTGTGTGTGTGTCTGCAACCAGGTGTGGATTTAGTGAGGGATGTGTGTGCGTGTCTGCAGTAAGCCTGACGTCTGTATGTCGGGCTAATATGCTGATACACCGATGGGAGTTTTCAAACCCATATTGAGGTCAGTATTTTTTCCCAGGGAACGTCAGAGCAAAATGATGTCACTGAAACTACACCGGGGACAATGCGACATGTTACCTGTAGCCATTGTCGTACGGGACAAGAGAGGGTCTCTAAGGTGCTCCTGCCAGGGGCTTACCCATTGACTGCTGGTGGTCTGACTGACAAAGGCCCCCAAACAACAATCACTGGTTGGCCGATGCCCAGAGGGCTCTTCATAGATTGAAAAGGAGCTGAAGTGTCTTCTTGTGCTCTCCTGTGACTCTGCACCTCGATAGTTTCCAACTGCTACGGTGCGTCAGTGAGCGTTGAAAAAACGAACGCATGATAATGCCCCATTACAGTTTTTTTTTTAACACTGTTAAGTAGGTGTATGTCATGAGCTAGTTTAAATTCATAACACATATTTCTCCAAGGCATGCTTACATTAACATAGCGATGAGCAACTTGGGATCTACCTGGCGTTGCTTTCATGCTGCGGCTTAATTTGAGTCGATACGTGATGGATTAATCTATCCTCATTTCGTTTAAGCGAAACACCCAAAATCACTCTGGAAGTCACTTTGAGTTTCCGTAGATCCCCTCCCACTAAATAACACGAGATGGGTGCCATTAGCTGTTTGGATCACACTTTGGCACGTTGGCTTGGGGCCAAGATGAACTAAATCAATAATGGGGGTCCTGATATTATAACTGTTGGAAGGGGGACTTCCAGGCGTTAAAGAGACTGCTGTTGACAACATTGACTTTTTAAATGGGTCCTTTTTGGCTGTGATTGGAAAGTGGGGAGTAATGTAGTTTAAAAAGACGAGAGAGTCAAAGGGTTAGAGTCAGAGAGAGAGAGAGATGGAAGGAAAAGGAAAAGAGATGAGAGGAAAAGGGAGATAAAGATTGAAGAAGGGAGAGAGAGAGAGAGATTGAAGGAGAAGGGAGAGAGAAGGAAGAGAGATGGGAGGAAAAGGGGGAGAGAGAGAGAGAGATTTAAGGAAAAGGGAGAAAGAGAAGGAAGAGAGATGGGAGGAAAAGGGGGAGAGAGAGAGATTGAAGGAAAAGGGAGAGAGAGAGAAGGAAGAGAGAAGGAGAAGGGAGAGAGAGAGAGATTGAAGGAGAAGGGAGAGAGAGGGAGCTGGAAAAGGGCGAACACCCGCTGGCCTTATCCATTCATGTGGGGCAGAGATAGAGGCCTTCTTGTTTACATCCAGTCACGGTGGAGGATAGGACAGGCCGGGCGAGCCGCCACAGCCCCGACCGTCACCTTGTCTGTCATGGAGGAGTCCTATCTGTCCAACCGCCACCCCTCCGCCCCCATATCGCCCCCCCCTCACCCCTGCTTATCAGGACGAAGAGGCAGCCGTGCACGCCGGGAGTGGAGGGAACCAGACTGCATCGCCACCATAGCAACAAAACGTAAATCTCTCTCCATTATTATTCATATTTTTTTTGCCATGCATAATCTTTATGCTGTTGCAGTGTTCTCGTTGACGGGACACACTCGGCGTTCTTTTTGTGTGTGTGAAAAACCATTCGAAACCCCGTAGAGGACTTCTTTGTTATTGTAAGCCTGTGACGTACCGAGGAGTAGGCCTACATATTACTGTGATAAAAAGGAAAAACAAGTAGACAAAGGGCAATGGGGATGTTTGATGTTCAGGCTGTACTGTCCTCTAGCTGGAGAGTGTTAAGGGTACAGGACTGGGAACAGTTAGAAAGTGCCTCGTATCTCAATTCAGTCTATGTCATTTGGGGAAACTGACCTCTAAGATGATGTATTTCAACGTGTAATCATAATATTATAGATTTGATTCATTTTCAAATAGGTGTTATTGATAGCAGTCATTTATTTGAAATAAAAGATACATTATTAAAAATAAAGATACAAAATTAAACCCTATTAGAATAGAAGATGGTATTCATCTTTCCCTACTTTTGACCAATTTCTAGAAGCAGTGAGCACAACGCAGTGTTCAGAGTGAAGTTCAGAGCACGACGGCCGATTCACGGGCCATGGCAGGAGTCGCCTATGGGAGAGAACTGTCATCGACCCCAATGACTGCTCTGTTCAAAATGGATGGGAAAAGTTGCTGGTCTTTTAATTACAAGAATGCTTTGTAGTGTATTGTTTTACTTCAAATGGTCTGCAATCTATGGAAACATTTATAAATGAATGAACTAACTAGAGTTTGTTCTAGATACTGACAAGTTGACAGGCGGAGAAAGGCTTAAGATTAATTTGCACAGCAAAAGCACACAAGTATTAACCTATAGTTATTTATTTTTGAATAACCAAACCTATTTTCTTAAGTTCATTGTATCCACCATTTCGCAAAATTTGCAAGTTGAGGTGAGCTAAAGCTAGCCAAAGCCAGACTGCGGTAGGCCAACAAGCTGAGCTAACAAACGCAGCCGATTCCAAATGCTCAGTGGACCTTGGATGATGCCGGGACTTTTTCTTTACAGAGATGACTCATTGAGTCTGTAAAAATAGGAAAGTTATTCTCATTGGTTTTATTCTTTAATGGTTAACCCTTTACAATAATGGTATATTATCTAACTATTAAGTAACACTAGTTCATGCAGTTCTATGCATTAACTAACTTTTAATTAACAGTGAACTAATGACCTAGTAGTCATTTACTAATGGTTTTCATGTTTACTACGGTATTGATCAATAAAATATGACCCACTACAAAGGATTGGATATGGTGTCCCAGTTCAACCAGAGTAACTTTAACTAGCAAGAACTTAACTACAATACAGAAACATAACCCACTATCCATTACCCTAACCCACGTGAACGCTATAAAATAATGCTGCGGCAATAACCAATGTTAATTTATGGTAAATGAATGGGCCATTATTTTAAAGTGTTAGCCGTTTATGCATTTTCTATTTCAGATAAGAGGTGCTTCATTGCGCCCCATCTGTTTAGCAGCAGTGCTATCTGGCCAGCAAGGATTAAATGTTTATTTGGCGATAAAGTTTGTGAAACTGATATCAGCAGAGCTAATTAAACAAAGCTAATGTAAAAATAAATGTGAATCTTGCTTGATACAGTGCTACCGGGTATTACGTTGAATGTTTACTCGATAAGCATGGAAACTTGGCTGGCTCGTTCAGTAAGTTGGCTAGACTACCTGCGCTGCTGCATGGTGTTTGACCCAATTCATCCAGTTCAATATTGAAATAACTAGTCTGCCACTGATCATTTCTCACTTTCCTGTTTTCAATTCAGGAAGTGTGCTTCATGCTCAATCTATTGCTACATTGCTAAATTATTTGCAGCTATGCTCTTTCCATCCACTGAATTGAAATCAAATTGACCAACACGTGTGTGTGTGTGTGTGTGTGTGTGTGTGTGTGTGTGTGTGTGTGTGTGTGTGTGTGTTTTTGTCAGTGAGTGAGAGACCACATGCATGTCATGCAAATGGTGTTTGTGTGCATCCGCATGTGTTCATGCTTGCATGAAAGCATACTCTGAGACCTGCCTATTCAGTATTATCCTAGGTCATCAAGGACTCTGGAACTCAATTATAAGCAAATGTACACCTTTTAGGTTACCTTGACTAACAGAATAATATCTGCTTTTGAAAACATTCCAGAATACAAGTGAAATATACTTAATACTAGCTGCTTCTGGTGGTGTTTCTCTTTTGAAGAGGGTGGGGTGAACAGAGGGCAAGATGGCTCTCCACAACTCATGATTACAACGATGAAAACAAACCTTTCGACACAAGTATGTACTTTTGGAAAGCGTTGCAAGATCAAGATCAAACAAAATGATGGCCTTCATCTTCAACCGTATTCATCTTGTGAGGTCATCTTTAGCAAATGAAATTCTATCAGTTAAAACTGATAGAATCTGGCAGAAATTCCAGGCGCATTTTAGTCTGTATAATTTCGTTGCATTTATCTCTGAAATCTAAAATCATTCTTGACCACTTTTTTGTGTAACTTAACTTTAGTGGCCGAGGTCAACACAACAATATTATCCATTGTAAAAACAACAGACACAAGCACGAAACTTATTCGCTCATTAGATGAATCTTCCCTTTCTATACTACCCACCTTGCGTACGGAGAAAGTTGGCTGGACGAGCAGAAATGTAAAGAACGGATGAAGCAGCTGTGTCGTATCTGATAATGTGATAATGTTTCTTATTACAAAAGTATTAAAAAAGTAAAACTGTTTTCTAAAATGGACTACTAGACTACCGGCTAATCCCTGGCGATGTTTAGAAAGAAGGTGGACAGCTGCTCTCAGAGGTCCATCCAGTCCCGCAGGCAGGAGAGAATCATCCAGTGTGAGGAGGAACCTCTCCAGAAGGAGTCTCGAACCAGAAAGGGAAGTTGGTCAACGAGGTTGACCTCACGACTGGACTGGCAAATCAAGTCCCTGAGAGAAACTAGACCCAGAAGCTCAAACCTTCCCAGGCAGCGGAGGGACGTGCATGTCATCAGGAGATGGAGGCCGGAAAGGCCTTTGAGCTGGTGGTGGAAGAGGGAAGTTGGAGAGGGAGGTCTCCGGGGAGGGAGAGGGCTGAGCGCTGGATGCATCCGAAGGCCGTCCGGCTGAGAAGGACCCGGTGTGCAGGGAGAGAGGGAGGCCGACGGCTGTGTCTGTCCCAGATGGGGCAAGGCTTAGAAAGGCGAATGTTGTGAAAAATAAAAGGGATGGAAACGAAAAAGAGAGGCAAGCCTCAAAAAGGCCACTAATAATAATCGTGACCTGCACGCAAAACCAAACCAAAAAACACAGTCGAGGTCATACCATGGGGTCGGGAAGCCAGACAATCCCTTTTGACTCTGGCTCTGTTTGGCCTTGCCGGCATGTGAATGAGAACTGCACATGCTCCGGCAAAGTGCCATGTGAACTCAGACAGGGTCACTGTGAAACGGTGACTCATTGCAGTCAAACACCTGCAATGTAGCAAGCGCTATGTGCTGTCGCCTTCCCTTCCCTTCACTAGACTTTATTCCCTGGTTTTATTAACACTTAAATCTGTTGCAACCCTTTCTTAGTGCCATTTTTAAAACATGGTTACATTTAACAGTAATTCCTGTTAAACCTTACAGCAACTGTGTAAACTGTATTTTCAGATGTATCTGCTCAAGGTTGCTGCAACCATCCACAAGCTAAGATGGCTGTCGCAAAAGAGACAACAAGAAGGTCACCGTGCTGAACCCAGCTGCAGCTCGTCATGTCTAGTTAACGAGGCCACATGGTCTGTGTTTTTTTCCAGATCTAACCCTTGAGGTGTTTGGTGGTCATGATACGTTTTGAGATTTAAAGGTTGTGTTGCTAGAATTTTAGCTTGAACCTGTATTTGTATGCCTACACACACCGCATGTGTATGAATCAATCCCCAACCCCTCTCATAATGCCACAAGGCATAATGGACCATTATAAAATATAAAAAAAAACAGCTAAGCCATGACTTAACCATCCTGCTCTCTTTAGCTAAGACACAAACACATGCTCAACCAGCAATTTAGTCCAGGGCAGCAGTCACCCGTCACTATAACCTCACATTCACGAATCTATGATCTAACGGCGACCATGAATACTACTTCATACAAGAGAGGCCATCGACGGGGAAAACAGAAGGCCTCCACGCCCTCCTCGAGTGTACTTTGCTGTACAAGCTGTTGAAGATGTGGGGAAACGGACAGCAGAAGAAGTGAGTGAAGTCATTGAAAGGCACTTGTCTATTTTTTGCCGGTTAGAATCGTTACGACTGGAGCGTTGGGATGATTGGACGCCGCCGATAGCGGCAGTGATTGCTGCATGTGACGTAGCCTCATTCGCTGTGTGATAAATAGGCTGTGCCTGTGACTAGGCAGCTGTCAGATATACTTGGCTGTGTAAATGATCTGCCAGATCCTTTACTTACGCGTGTGCTGTTGGCACCGATTTTTACCACCCGAGTTACATTTCTTATGGTTCAAATAAATCTTGCTGCGAGACATTATTTTACTTTGAAGTCTATTGGTGGAGGCGAACGGAGTGGGGATGAGTAATAATAGGATAGAACAGTAATGTAGTCGTAGATAGCAGGCACAGGTTTAACTAGTGTTTGTTGCAACATATTAGAAACTGTAGGCTACTTGATTCTTTTTCATTTGTTTGACTCATGGTTTGTTTTCTTTTTCTTGTGTATGTCAGTGAACACACACACACACACACACACACACACACACACACACACACACACACACACACACACACACACACACACACACACACACACACACACACACACACACACACACACACACACACACAGACAGACAATCGTACCAGTGTAATTCTAAACAAAATCGTGTTATCTCACTGTTGGAACAATATTGAGTTGCAAATTAATTCTGAAGGGTATATTGGATTTGGGTTTGAGATTTCATACTTTCTGTTTAGTCTCTGGCTCTGACAGCTGACTTGGTTGGTTGGTTCGTCTTAGCCAATTAGAATGAATGTTTGCAGCACTTTTGGTGGCCCAGATCTTCTTCATGTCTCATTCACTATTATAAGAGTTGTTCTGTTTTGAGTGCTGCTGAATGTCATTTTCATTAATTAAACTTTCTAATGAAGACATGCCAATATACTTAAATATCGTGTGGATATGCAGTTTAGGCTAGATCATTTTTATGCGTTACATAACATTTTGGGAAGATGGTCAATTATAAGTAAAGAGTCTTTACTTTTAGACACGTCTCAAAGTAGCTTTAAAATGAGACGCGTCCAAGACGAAAAGAAAAAAAAGCAGTGGAAAGTGCAAATCGTAAACAAAAGCATAATCCAAAGATAGTAAAAACTGCACAAAGGCACAAAGTTAAACAAAGACGAGCCAAGGGCAAGGGCATAGGTCTAGGGAGGCAGTAGCAGGAATACATCACAAGACTAAAAAACAGTGTGAAAAACAATAGAGCTGGAAAGGCCCGAGGATATGCTAAGGCAGAGTCGGGCAAAGAGCGGTGGTAGGACAGTTATTTCTGGGGATGCACTTGAAAGAGTGAGGGGGCGAGTACAAAGAATGTACATAAAATGATGGAGAAGAGGAAGAGGGTGTTGGCCGATGTTGGTGGTTGGGAAGGTAGCAAAATTCGAAACCAGGTGCATGTTCCCTCCTTCCCACCCGCCACCATCAAGTGGCCAGCTGCCACTGTCAACAACATCGGCACCACCACCAGCACCATGGACAAAATGCCTGTCCAATGGAGCAGAACTTTTAAAATGGATGAGATTTTCTGAGAAAAAAGTGTGTGCTCCGTGGCGTCGGAGAGATAAGTGCAACACACAAAGATAGGGAGCGAGGGGAAAGAGGAACGTTTGGCAGAGGAAGATTGTGGGGCTGCAGTCAAACAAACTTCAGTAGTGTGTGTGTGTGTGTGTGTGTGTGTGTGTGTGTGTGTGTGTGTGTGTGTGTCTGTCTGTCTGTCTGTCTGTCTGTCTGTCTGTCTGTCTGTCTGTCTGTCTGTCTGTCTGTCTGTCTGTCTGTCTGTCTGTCTGTCTGTCTGTCTGTCTGTCTGTCTGTCTGTCTGTCTGTCTGTCTGTCTGTCTGTCTGTCTGTCTGTCTGTCTGTCTGTCTGTCTGTCTGTCTGTCTGTCTGTCTGTCTGTCTGTCTGTCTGTCTGTCTGTCTGTCTGTCTGTCTGTCTGTCTGTCTGTCTGTCTGTCTGTCTGTCTGTCTGTCTGTCTGTCTGTCTGTCTGTCTGTCTGTCTGTCTGTCTGTCTGTCTGTCTGTCTGTCTGTCTGTCTGTCTGTCTGTCTGTCTGTCTGTCTGTCTGTCTGTCTGTCTGTCTGTCTGTCTGTCTGTCTGTCTGTCTGTCTGTCTGTCTGTCTGTCTGTCTGTCTGTCTGTCTGTCTGTCTGTCTGTCTGTCTGTCTGTCTGTCTGTCTGTCTGTCTGTCTGTCTGTCTGTCTGTCTGTCTGTCTGTCTGTCTGTCTGTCTGTCTGTCTGTCTGTCTGTCTGTCTGTCTGTCTGTCTGTCTGTCTGTCTGTCTGTCTGTCTGTCTGTCTGTCTGTCTGTCTGTCTGTCTGTCTGTCTGTCTGTCTGTCTGTCTGTCTGTCTGTCTGTCTGTCTGTCTGTCTGTCTGTCTGTCTGTCTGTCTGTCTGTCTGTCTGTCTGTCTGTCTGTCTGTCTGTCTGTCTGTCTGTCTGTCTGTCTGTCTGTCTGTCTGTCTGTCTGTCTGTCTGTCTGTCTGTCTGTCTGTCTGTCTGTCTGTCTGTCTGTCTGTCTGTCTGTCTGTCTGTCTGTCTGTCTGTCTGTCTGTCTGTCTGTCTGTCTGTCTGTCTGTCTGTCTGTCTGTCTGTCTGTCTGTCTGTCTGTCTGTCTGTCTGTACGTACGTACGTACGTACGTACGTACGTACGTACGTACGTACGTATCTGGGTTTTAATCATACACCGACTATATCAAGTATTAACCAAAATTGAATGTGTAATTATGTGAGCGATTCCATTCATTCTCTGAATGGTGACTCATACATCCCCATCAAATGATGAAAGCTCCTTTTAAAAATCTGTGATTTCAAGTATTCTTTTAAGGTTTTAATTGTGAAATGAAGCCTTGAAAAACAAAGTCACATTAATGTAAGGTGACCGAGACGTGTTGAACAAACTGCATTACACAAGCGCTTTCATGGAAAACACAAAGGCAAATGCAACAACATATACGCAAAAGCCACAACAATATAACGGAACTGAGGGTCGACCCATGTTGACAATCAAACTAGCTTCCTTCGATGTTGGTTTCGGACCATTTTTGTCTACCCATGTGGAAGGATACAGTTTTAAAGTTTAAGTACAGATTGCAATGTAGGGCCTAGGCCTTTTGTCATTTTTGCAGACGTGCCTTTTTTGAGGATATGCGTTTGAGTGTTAAGTCTCGAAGATAACTATTTTAATAAGGCTTATGCTATCCACATTCTATACTGTATGAGTATATAATAGTAGTCCGCTTTCAAAGGAAGATGACCCATTTCACTGCCAACATCAGTGGACGCTCACTTCCGTTATGCTGTGGCTTTTGTGCAATGGCTTTTGCGTCTGCTATGAATGTGCTTCTTCTTTTCGAAATTGCAAAGCATTTTTGATACAGTTCTTTCAACATGGTATTCATAAAAATGAAGGTGCACACTGATTCTACATCAAAAAGATTTATCGTCGACCAAAGGGTTGAGCCATAGAGCTGCCTGCAAAATCCTGTAAGGACAGAGCCAACCGACATGTCCCCAGATTGAGGAGGGCCTTACCACTCCAAGAAGCAGGAAGCCATCCTGGGGAAACCACACTGAGATGGACTGGTTGGGTGCAGAGAGGGATCTGTATTCTGCTGCAGCAAGATAGGGACCTCAGGGTGTTTAACATGGACCCCCTGTTCCTGCCTGCTGTCACTTGCTGAGAGAGAGAGAGAGAGAGAGAGAGAGAGAGAGAGAGAGAGAGAGAGAGAGAGAGAGAGAGAGAGAGAGAGAGAGAGAGAGAGAGAGAGAGAGAGAGAGAGAGAGAGAGAGAGAGAGAGAGAGAGAGAGAGAGAGAGAGAGAGAGAGAGCGCGCGCGCTCCTGTCTCTATGCGTGACTTATCCAGACCTCTAGGGGTGTATGCAATTGCTCAGCACTAATGAGAGAACCCCCCCAAAAAACTGAAAAGCTTACCCTGCCACAGTTGTAAGCCTTCAGAAGTGTCTCGGGAAAATTGTGAAATATTTGTTTATTTTTGCATAGTTTAACAGGTGAAGGAGTGCAGCCCTTCCCTCCCTTCCTCCCAAACGAACAAGGGCTGATGGGGGACTAAAAGTCACTTCGCTCCTTGGGGATAAAGAGTTTTTAAGCTGCTAATCCGTTTCACTCTGTCTGTGATTGAGGGAAACATCTGACATTTGAGGCTTCATATGAAGAATGTTTGCAGAGCTTGTGTGTTTTTGTGCGGGTGAGTGCGTGTGTGTGACTGAGATTGTGTTTGTGTGCGTGCGCACGGGAATGTGCACAAGCTGTGCTAGGCATCGTCTTGTTGCTTTACGGTTCACAACCGAGCACATAAAGTTTTAGTGGAAGTTTTAGTTGCAGTAGTTGTGTTTGTGGAGGTTTTATGTTGGCATGCTGTGCACCTGCATGCTTTTTTTAAGTGCACATCTGTTTGCGTGTGTCTGTGTGTTTGTGGATGTGTGTTTGTGCAAAGGTGTGTGTATATGTGTGTGTCTGTTTGTGCAAAGGTGTGTGTGTGTGTTTGTACACGTGTGTGTGTGTGTGGGTGCATGTGTGTGTGTGTGTGTTTGTGTGTGTGCCACCATGGTGACAGCTCTGAGTCCTTCCACACACCGCCTCCCTTCCGACACTTATGAAAATAAATGGGGCGGGAGGGGGACCTCTAGGGGTGAGGGAGCCAGGGTCGTCTGGTGTCAGGACGGGGGGGAGAGACGGGTGGCTGTGTGGGCTGACAGGCAGAAGCCGCTGCTCTGCATTGCATGACGGCACCTCTCCCCCCCACCCCCCACCCCCCCATCCGTTACTGCTGACGGTAGGAGTTGAGGAGGGAACGGCTGATGCGGCCATTGGGGAGGCTGGTGTGTGTGTGTGTGTGTGTGTGTGTGTGTGTGTGTGTGTGTGTGTGTGTGTGTGTGTGTGTGTGTGTGTGTGTGTGTGTGTGTGTGTGTGTGTGTGTGTGTGTGTGTGTGTGTGTGTGTGTGTGTGTGTGTGTGTCGGCGGTAGATGATGGTTGAGTGAGGTGAGGCCAGAGCGTCGATGTCCCCTATAGGTATTCCACTGGGGCAACACCGGTTGCCCCAGTGGTCCCCCCCGCTGTCGCATTGCATTTTGGCAAACGTCCCCTGACGCATTGTTTTATAAAAATGTTTTATTTATTAATTCTTCAACTTTTTCTCTCTCTTGTGTTGCGGGCTGCGGCTGAACTTTCCTTTGACACGGCTTGGCTCTCGCCTGCTGCTTTTCCCTTGCCCCCGTCTCAGAGGAACTCACACAGCTGAACGTGAGAAGTAGCCTACATGCCAGCAGCTATACCCTGACAAACCATGACAAAATAAATAAATACATAGGGGCCTGTATATCCGCTTTCCTTTGGCCACCATGTTCGATTTTCCTTTGAGTAAAATCGGGTCACTTCGTATTTATCCACTACAGAGGCAGTGGTTGTTTGCCTTTTCACTGAGTCTGGCCCTGTTCTTAAAAGGAGGCGAGGAGTGGCTAGAGGAGGAAGATACAGACAGACACGTGGCACTGGGGGGCAAAGGGGATGGGGGGAGAAGTATCAAGCTGTGGCTTTCTTGGCCACAGAAAGACATGAGGCACACCAAAGGGTAGATCATTGGTCAGGGAGGAGGTCAGCCCTAGCTGGAATGTGTTTCTTTAACAAAATAATAATTGACCTCTAAATGCAACAACATTTCTCCTTCTGTGTATTTTGGTTTACATTTGTTGCTGGATATATGAATTGATTGATTCACTGTAATACTTTGAGTTCTAAATATGATCAACATTTCCGACATAATGCACCAAGTCTGCTCATTTTGTGTTACAATTCCGGTTATTTTCCCTAGACGTGCTATATTTTTGCACAATGTTGACACTGATTAAATGTCACAACACATAACGGCAACAACAACAAGAAGAACTCAAAGGTTTTATTGGAAAATTGATGTGTGTGAAATAAACCAGAAACAACCAAAGCCCGGTAATTACACTGCCATTTCAATACGACAGACAAACGGAGTAGGCTGTCTATGTCCCCCTCAAAAATATAATAAATATAAAGTCACTTATGTTTACTCTGGCTCTGTGCTGACTTTAACAGTAATAGGCTGTAAAAATCCTTCTGTTTGTGTGCACTCCAAATAAATAATAATGAGCCCTTATGTGCATAGTGTTCAAGCAGATGACGTGTTTCGATGTTGTTGTTTTTTCACCGAAACGTTGCATAAGACCCCTTTTCAATCTAAAAATAACATTGCATTGCTGATCTGTAATAATCAAGTTTTCCCTTTCGTTTTTCTCCCTTGTCTTCTGCTCCTTTCCAACTTGATAGATGATGTGAGGCGGGACTCCAGCTCCTGAGTGACGTGTGCCACTGCCTATCCAGACGGTTGCAGACGGGGCCAGGTGATGTAAACACCTAATGCTTGAATAATTAAGACACGATTAGCACCCAGCCATGGTGTTTGCCTTTGGACGGATGGGCTCACATGGATAAGGATATACTTTGCATTGTTCTTCCCCACCATCATATACTATCATATAATACAACATTCATTTTGATGCATAGGCCTACTTATCTACTCAAAGTTGTTCCTTCTCTATAATCATTTTAATTTGGATGCTGCGTATTCATATATTTATGTTTTCCATTGAATGAATCAGTGTACTTTATTATAAACGCCCCCCAGTGCAGTGTGTAACCCATGGAAATGAACACGAGAGGTCTCACTCAATAATGACTCATTTAAAAAACAGCCTCTCCTCATAAAGCCAGTAATTGCACATGTGCAAGGGAGATGTTGTGTGAGAGAGAGAGAGAGAGAGAGAGAGAGAGAGAGAGAGAGAGAGAGAGAGAGAGAGAGAGAGAGAGAGAGAGAGAGAGAGAGAGAGAGAGAGAGAGAGAGAGAGAGAGAGAGAGAGAGAGAGAGCGAGAGCGCGCACTGCCATAACAACGTCTGCTACTACTCACTGCAGCTTCAATTATGAACGAGACAAGGTCTTAAGTCTGGTCGGCGTCGAGTCCTTTCCTTGTGTACAGAATGCACAGAAGATAATGGTACCATTACCATAGTACCGCACAAGGCATTGTTGGCTGAGTAGCACTGAGCCTGCTATTTTGATACGGAGAAAGCTCAATTTACCCTCCGTTTTAATGGGGTTTTGTGTTTTATTAGCTTCGGTTAATCTGTCCTAAAGCTAACATGGGCCCTTGGATGGCTAGAGCCATAGTTTAGCACACAGCGCACAGCGACATTTACTGGACTGAACATCCCCATAACTGTGGTGGTAATAGCTAGCCAATCAGCTCTGCAAACAACAACAACAACCTCTCCCAGGCAAAATACTGTTTCTGCAGATGAACTCATCAAATTGCCAAACGAGTAAACAGGCCACCGGTGCTGAAAGGTAGGCCTACTTACATGGTATCAGTATCCAAGCAATATGCGGAAAAGTAGGCCATACTGGTATATCGTAAGTAAACGTAAATATCCAGTGGATATACATATTTAACCCTTTAACACCTTTGGTAAAAATGTAACCTATATAATACATATTGTACTGGTTAAAAGTGGCTAAAGTAGAGATGGCATTACCATGTAAAAACGTATGACAAAGTAGGATAATAAATAACTCTGAAGTTAAGTTACTAATATTTAGAATGTAATGGCATAAAAAGTATGAGCCTCATAAAAGTCATAAATATAAAAGTAGGCTGCTCAAGTACTTCTCCCCCTGGCAAAGCGAAACCTTTTCAAATGCCACAGGCAGTACAGAGGGTCGCCCCCTAGTCGTTGCTCATTCTGCTGTCTCCGTGCACATAAACAGCTTGGGGCCAATGAACAATATAATAATATAATAACTCATATATAGAACAATCATACATATGAAACATTCTCTGTTTCATATGAAAAGCTCAAATTAAGTCTGCCGCCATTGAAGCCCTGTGATAGAGGCCCTACGTGTCATTAATTATATTTTAGGAACGTAATGCTAAAATCAGATGATGAACAGTCAAAAAACTTTTTTATATATATATTGATGTGACTGTGTGTTGACTCGTACCAACCAAGGTGTATCATCATTCTCGATGGGGTGTCATCCATTACTGCATTCGGTTGTGGTTCCTGGCTCCAGCGTGTCAGCGACGCGTGCCATCAAACCGACCGCGTGGAGGCGTCCTAGAGCCGCGCTGTTACGCTCCGGGTTGTCAGAGGAAAAGTAGTAGAGCCGTTGCAGGAAAGCTTTTTTTTGAATTCTTTACACTTACGTCAGCTGCACCGGCTCTGTGTTTGGCTTCAGTAGGGACCCAGCAGCGAAGCTTTTTCATTAGGGATGCAGCAGCAATGAATTGAGTGGAGTTGAGAACTTCCACCCTGCACTCCCGGAGTTGCTTCCAGGATTTCTTTCTGATAAACCTGCTGGACTTTTGGTTGCTGCTGCAAACATGTATTCGGCGTTATGTCTACTAATGCTGACCGTGAGGATCTACGCAGATAGTATGGAAGGGCCAACAGGTAAAACCCTTTCGCTTTTCTCTGTGGGTCGCTAACGGAGCACCTGTGCCCTGTCGGCTTTAGTGTAGTTCTGGTCTGTGCGCCTCCCTTGTCGGGTAGAAATGGTTCTTCACATGCAATGTGCGTTGTCTAAGCTTTAGCTTTTGGCGGAGGCAACTTGAGAAGTTTTCATCGAAATGTTGTATTCATGCGAGGATTTATAGACTGTCGATGTAAGTGCTTTTATTGGCGTTTCCCGATAACGTTCTCGCTGAGTGAGCAGACCAAAAAAGTCTCCTTCGAAGTTGTACGTAACGCGCAATCCTTTAATACATGCTTATAAAGTAAGATTAGCTTTCGTTTTAATTGGTTAAGGTGTAACAGTGAGGACTATACGACTTTTCGTTTCAAGCTGAAGATTTCATAACCGCTTTACCGTCGCGCTTCCCGCTGATGAGTACTTTGATCTAAAAATAATAAACCGTTCTAGAAGTCAGCCCGCGTACGAGAACGAACTCGCGCACAACAGAACAGACTGACAGGACTCTGGTGTGGCATTAATGTTCATCTGTCTGGTGTGGCATTCATGTTCTTCCGTATAATTCCGTATATCAAACTAGTTTCAATTGTACAATCAGATCAGTAAAACATCTGATCTGAGAGATTGACGATGAGATGTAGACAGCTTTCAAAGAACACTGGAAAACGTGAATAATATTAAGCATGAATAAATTATGGACATAGAGATAAATATACTGAAATATTTTACTTATTTCAGGAGAAATATTTTTTCGGGTTGGCTCAATGCATGACCACTTGAGTAGGCCTAATTTAATCAGCTGTTGTAATTTTCCTCTGTAAACTTTGGATGGTGGAAGCTGCTTTGACACCCAAGACTTAACGCTGACCAAAGACTTGAAGGGGCCACACCCCGTCGTGGGGGCCCATCTGAAGAATGTGTTGGGCATCCGTTTTGGACGTGGAAGTGCCCAGACTATATAGATAGTCTATGCGGGCTATCCATTACACAGCCAACCGAGACCAATGTTGGATTGAGCAGATGGAGCAGCAACATAATTCTGTACTATGTGGTGGGACACACCTTCACATTCAAATTGGTTCGTCAAGTTGTGGCCTCGGGCCATGACAACAGATCAAACAATGTAACACGATAGTGAGGTGGCTTTAGTTTTCTCACGTGACGAAATGCAGGCGAAATACTCACAGCCCTGAGTAAGCCTACACCTCTCTCTCTCTCTCTCTCTCTCTCTCTCTCTCTCTCTCTCTCTCTCTCTCTCTCTCTCTCTCTCTCTCTCTCTCTCTCTCTCTCTCTCTCTCTCTCTCTCTCTCTCTCTCTCTCTCTCCTCACTGAGTGGCTCGTGCAACTGCACTTGGGAGGGCCCTGGGTCCCTATTCATCCACAGAGTGGGTGTGTTAGTGAGTCGATCCACAGGGGTGAAACAGACCACCCCACTCCCCCCCCCCCACCCCCAGCGCCCATTGAACACGGACGTAATTTAATCTCAAAAAACAAAATGAACCTGATAGCTCTTCACACTCAGGGGCCACCAGTGAAATGTCATTTGAAGCTTGAAGCGTGCCATGATGTGAGTGTACCCAGCGGAGGGGCCAGGGTTAAGGCGACCACACCGGGATGGTCTTGGTAGGCGGGGAGGGCTGGCGTGGAACAGGTTACTGTGCCCATTGTGTAACTTCAGGGGGAAGGAAGAAAGAACGATGTACAGGTCTGCACTGGCAAAGTAAACATGCATGCCGACAACAACAGGGTGTGTTTGTATACTATACAATACTGTTTTGTGCCTTCTCAATTCATGCAACCTACAGAGGAAGTTCAGTGCTGCAGTGATAGGGGAGGTCACGTCAAAGTGAGGAGACATGGTGTCATTGGCAAGAATTAGCCCCGTTGTCCAGGCAGTGGTCATTTGGTTTTGTCTCAGCCCACGTTAATATGGTGCTAAAGGAACAATGGACATTTGCATGCCTATCTTACCACTTACATTGACAATGCGAACAGCCCTCAACCTATTAGTAAAAATATAAGTTTATCACCTACTGTCTTTCAAAGCAAAAAACAAAGCAGGCTAGGAGATGTTGCTTTGCTGCAATGCACTCGACAAAAGGCGCCCTTCTTTTGTTTTGTGCTGATAGGCTAAGAATGAAGAGATACAATTTAGCTCATGTTGAACACAATTAATTTGAATTTGTAATGCGCAGCACCCCGTTCCTCCCCTCCCACCCCCTCCCAATTCAATCCAAATCTATCGCATTAGCATACCGGTTGTATAAAGCAGTGCCGTATAAAATGGCATATTCTAACCATTAAAAAAGTTATTAGCAGCAGAGTTCCTGGGCTTGGCTCACTCGCAAGTCAATACAATTCGCATTAAACAATCTTGATCTTTTGAGTGTTTTTAATTGCCTCGTTTGCCAGTCCGTACGGCATCAAGCTTTTGGCACCGTTCTTATCCTGCAAAAAAAGTACTCCTTTTTAGAGGACATGGCGAGAAGTTCAATGTAATCAAAAGGAGCAGAATGTGCTTTTTAATTATTGAAGGGGAAGCTTTCAATGGCCTTGTTTGAGACTCGTTTGAGACTCCTGTCGGACGTCCGCAGGGATTCGCGTGCCTCGTGGTCGCTACCTTCTACCGCCGGCCCACACCGACTGCTGTTGTTGTGGGCTGAGCAGCACTGCGCTGCAGCAGTAGGTGCCTCCCCCGCCTCCCCCGCCTCCCCCGCCTCCCCCGCCTCCCCCTTTCCCTCCCCTCCCCTGCTATGATGATTTTCCTCTCCCTGTGAGGCGACTGTCACGGTACAGGACTGATGTACTCTCTAACATAACGGACGATCTCAGGTGTGATTTCTCATGGCTTCTTTTGCGGTGG
This sequence comes from Gadus chalcogrammus, assembly GCF_026213295.1. Lineage (NCBI taxonomy): Eukaryota > Metazoa > Chordata > Actinopteri > Gadiformes > Gadidae > Gadus > Gadus chalcogrammus. The sequence continues at coordinate 8,441,430 of NC_079433.1, read as the reverse complement.
GGGATGAGGGTTTGGGTTGGGGGGGGTCAGGGGGGGGGGTATGGGCAACACCAGTGGTCTCTTCATCCAGTCCCTCGCCACAGGAGCAGCACTGCGCTAGATCACAGCCGAGCCTGGCAGGAAGTTCCCAGCAACAACCTCACTATTTTTGTGTTTGTTGGAGTTGGTTTTTCCCGCTGTGAAAATATTTCAGTTTTGACATGGCTCCTCTATTCCATGTGTGTGTGGGGGTAACAGCACCGGCAAAGCAGGGCCATCCTGGAAACGCTGTACTTGTCACCCCTTGCCGCATTATTTCCAGACGACGTTAATCCGGCACAGAACCCTTCTGCGTTGGCGTTAGGGGAGCTGTGTATGTGTGTGTGTGCGTGCGTGTGTCAGTCTGTCTCTCTACCTGTCTACCTGTTAGTGATGCCTGTTGGAACTGGTGTTTCTTTTTTTTTTGTATTCCATTTTTCTTTTCACCGTGTCACACTGACAAACATGACAAACAACGAGTCATGATTGGACAGATGGTTCCCACACCAGCTGCTCATCAGGCGGGTCACTTGGAGGTTTCTAGCCGCTTAATCTCATTTTTAAAAGCAAATCAGGTTTATTTCTTTTTTTTTCGGGGCACGCTTTGTCTGCCGGTGCCCTTTTAGCAAAGGCCCGAGCATCTGTGTTATTAGCTCCGAGCAGACAAAGCCCAACGCCCCCCGTTAATGGGGCCTTTTCACATCGGTTCCCCGACCGAGCGGAACAGAACGCCGGGCACCAACAATGGGGCTCATGTGTTCACATCCGTGGGCGTCCGGTGTCTCCACCTGCTCTTTTATCCTTGACTGGTGTACCGGTGTACCTAGCCATCGGTCTAATTAACACTAAGAGCCGCTCCCCATCCTTTCTCCACGGTGAGGTTGATGATGGCGGTGGAGCTCATCGTCGCTCTTACCCCGTCTTCTTATCCGAACCAGTTTTTGTTTTCACATTTTCAACACACATCCTATGGTGGATAATCCTCAGGAGGAGGCAGCGCAGGATAAGAAGAATATATTGTCTGGGGCGGGGGGGGACAGATCGGGCTGGGGGGTACACCGGGGCCATAAGGGCTTGATGTGCTCCTTGGAAGTGGGGAGGGCGTGGGGCCCGAGATAGTGATGCAGTGTGTGCACGCTGCCAGATCTCTGAACCTCTGGGCTCCCAGGGGGGATGGCAGGGCTTCACTCACCGCTGCCGTGGCAACAAAGGAGCCCAGAGCTGAAAGTGATCGGACCCTTGAACTACAGAGGGGGCCCGGGCCTCGGCTTCTCAACCAAGGTTTTTCAGAAAGAGTGCCAGAGTGCAGGAGACCCCCCCCCAAAAGGCCTTTTAAATAACACACACACTCACGCATGCACGCGCACACGCATGCACGCGCACACACACTCTAACGCACGCAAGCACACATACACCCGTACACACGCACGCACACACACACAAACACACACTCTCTAACACACACACACACACACACACACACACACACACACACACACACACACACACACACACACACACACACACACACACACACGCGCACACGCACTAACACTCGCTTCCTGAGAATGAGAATACGTGAGAATATGCCTTCACCATGTAAAATATGGGGGTTTGAATCATGCCTTTGAAAGCACAGGCATGCGCCACATGTAGGCAGCTGACCTCACTGCAGTGGAGCGATAGTGACTGGAATATACATGTAATCCTCTGCCACTTTTCGCTCTTTAACGCAAGCAGGCCGGGCCCTATTTTGAAACAGCGCCTCAATGCACCTCTACACATCACTGCAAAACCACCCACAGCGAAACTTAAAATCCGTACTATTTATTTGCATATTCGACATTTTAGATTCACGCCTCGTGGTTGGCGACTGGCCGTCCTTGCAGAACGGTGTGGAGGCCGTGCGGGGTGTGTGTGAGCCGTGTCGGGAGTTGTGTCGGCGAGGCGGGCTGTTGTGCGGTGTGTTTGTTGTCGTTAATGTTTGAGGAGATTAAACGGTAACAAGAGATGGGATATGCGCGAGCACGACTCAGGCGGCGGCGGCGGCGGCGGCGCGACGCATGCCAGGCTATTCAAGTCCTGTTCCTGTCCCGACCGCGCGGCCCGGCCGCCGCCGCTGCCAGAGCCGCTCCCCCCAGTTTGTCCGTCTCCCGCCCACCAGAGCAGGCCGTGCATAATCCCTGTAAATATTTCTCCCCGCTCCACCGGCACGCCAATGATTACACTCGTCACTGCAGTCAGCGTCCTGACTTTTTTTATTCTTATCCCCCACAGCCCTCGCCCGCTCCTCCGCCACCTCCCCCCCGGATCCCTCACCTCAACCCCCCTCTACCACTCCATCACCACCTCCACCCCCTACTACCCTCTGCCACTCCTTCACCACCTCCACCCCCTACTACCCTCTGCCACTCCTCACCACCTCCAACCCCTACTACCCTCTGCCACTCCTTCACCACCTCCACCCCCTACTACCCTCTGCCACTCCTCCACCACCTCCACCCCCTACTACCCTCTGCCACTCCTTCACCACCTCCACCCCCTACTACCCTCTATTACTCCTTCACCACCTCCACCCCCTACTACCCTCTATTACTCCTCCACCACCTCCACCCCTCTTTCCTCCACCACTCCTCAACCACCTCCATCCCCTACTGTCCTCTTTCTCTCCTCCTCCACCTCCACCCCCTCTTTCCTCCACCACCTCCACCCCTCTTTCCTCTACCACTCCTCCCTCCACCACCACCATGTTTGGTGGTGGTTTTTGCGATTCTAATCTTTAAAATGAATAATGATGGGGATTCTTTGCATATTACCCAGCCGTGGTCAATGGTGCACAATTCAAATAAACAAAGAACCCAAGAAGCATCTGTTCACAGCATTAAATGTCAAGGGAATGTTTACTTGTAATTCATTCATATTGCAGCTTCACACCAAATAATAGCACACATAATGCCTGCAGCTATTCAGACGCTACTCAACCCCCATTGCTATCTCCCTTCCCCGTATTGACATCTTGCATCCCTATCTCTGAACTCACTGTGAGGAACCCTTCACCAACCCCAACATCCCCAGGGCTGTTAATAGCGCAGGTGGTCATCGGCCTGTCTCCGTAGGAAACGCGGTGCCGGTATACTGTTATGTAACCAATGACGAGCGGTGTACTTTCACTTCAGTAATTTCTTCACCTGGATTTAGATTTAGAATCACCAGACGAAACGGCTCCACGAGTGGTTGATGTGGTGGAGAATACCTCCAGGGCATGAGGATCTCTGTTCGCCTGCAGATATGACACTCTCTTTTCCTTTCTTTTTATGACGGCGGTATGCCCTCGAGTCCAACCCCCATGTCACTAGAAGATATTAAAACAAACTACAGTGGATCTTAAGGGGGTGAACAAAGCGCAACAAGATGAAAATATAAAGTTTGGGGGATATTTTTTTTTTGGCGTTTTTTTCGTTGCTTTTATGTTCTATTGAGTTCCTGCTCAACTTATTGAACTGACCAGTGGATTATTTCACCTTCCACCTCTTTTCACCTATACTCCTTTCCCGTCATCTAGCCTCATCTCCTTCCCTTTATCCTCTCTCCTCTCCTTCCCTCTAGTCCACTTCGGATGATTGTCAATTCCCCAACCCCCCGCCCTCATTTACAATCACTACTGATCTGCTCACAAGGTCCCTGGGGGGGGGGGGAGAAGAGAGAGAGAGAGAGAGGGGGAGAGAGAGAGAGGGGGAGAGAGAGAGAGAGGGGGAGAGAGAGAGAGAGAGAGAGAGAGAGAGAGAGAGAGAGAGAGAGAGAGAGAGAGAGAGAGAGAGAGAGAGAGAGACGGTAGAGAAAGACAGAGATAGTGAGACGGTAGAGAGACGGTAGAGAAAGACAGAGATAGTGAGACAGGAAGTGAGAGATTGAGATAGAACGAGATGGAAAGAGAGAGAGCTGATGGATTAGTCTGAGACTGGATTGGAGCATAAGGCCGAGGTTGATTGGTCTTCTAGCTTCTCTTTAGTCTCTTCATCGAACCTATCCCCCCCCTCCCAGCTGCAGTCTGCCCTCCTGACCCAAAACTTTTAACATCTTTGCGGCGCCACAGCAGATGGGGTCTCCAACAGCACAACAGCAGCCGCACACGCTGAGTGGCGGTGTGTGGGTGGGGTTGTGGCGGGGGGACGGCTCAGACACACGGCGGGGTTATGCGTGATGCGGTCTACTGGATCCACACTCGTTTGCATAATACGTCGGTGGGCATATGTTGTGGGGATTTTGGTTTCGTTTTTTTTTTGAAGGGTTTTGGTAAACAACCGCCTCTTGTGTTGACAGTGATGCCCCACCCCCCCCCCCCACCCCCCCTCCCTTTCCCATCCAAAAAAAACATAGAAAACAAAGAAAGAGTTAGTGGAGCAGCATCCAGAGCAATAAGCTCAATCCACAAAACGGATTTGGATTAGCGTCGTTCCCCCTCGCCGCCGATGAAAGTTAAGACAGAGGATTCGCTCATGGCGTCGGCACAACGAGCCACATGGCGACGCGGTACAGCCTCACCCCCCTGTGACAAACGGCCCAGGCAACCAACGCCTGATCCTTAATTACCTGTGTCATCTGAATTTACGGTGGATAAAAGCATGGGCCGTAGAGCGCGCTCCCATGCCATGTTTTCGTCCCGCTCCTCACCTGCCCATCTGAAGTGATTATCTCTGCAATGTTCGGCCGGGGCTCTGCATGTCTCTTCGTTTTATTCACACCCTTCATCTTTATAGCGATTTAAAGTGTGGATTTTCAGTTGACTCGTTTGGAGCTGTGTGTGTGTGTGTGTGTGTGTGTGTGTGTGTGTGTGTGTGTGTGTTTGGCTAATCTTTGGCCAGAAATGCATTATATACTTTTTCTTTCATGGCATCGACCATTGTTCGACTCTAATGAGTTTGTGTAGGCGGATCCGTTGTTCAAAGTTGCAAGTAAACCTTTCAGTTTAAAAGACCAACTAAGAGAGGCGGGTTAGAAGGAAAAGTTCAAACTGTTTTATTTATTTATTTTTTAAATTCTGTTCGAAAAGCGCAAGTTTGTGTGTATCCTATCCAGTGCATTCATCACCATCCAGGTAACATTTAGCAACCTAAATATATTCACACACAGGTGAATTAGATATGGTCTCACTTCAAAGGTGCTGCTGCTATTACTGGAATAGTCTTTTTACAGGCGGGTGTGTTTTTGGAATGGAGATGTTTTGCATGTAATGCAACAGCTCAGACACACACACACACACACACACGACACAATACATAGTGACACACATACACAATCCTAGACCCATACTGGGGCCCTAGTTGGTTTACCTCAATCCTCACCCAGACAGCCATAATCGTATACGCAGAAGAAAGTAGGCTATGTATTGTTTCCATAAAACCTGTCTTTAGACAGTCCCCCCCCCCTTCTCTCTCCTCCCACACAGACACACACTGTCAAACAGCATCATCCACTTCCTGTCTGGTTTTGACGAGGAGCCGCCGCTAATTAAGCCTGTCATTCACAGAGACGGACAGCATAGGGAAAGAGGGAGGATGTGAAAGATGGAAAATATAGGGATATAGTGACGAGATGTTTATCCCTCGCGCTGGAGTGCTTTTTGTTAATAGGTAGGTACTATGGAGTTGATGTCGATAAAGGGGGTCAGTGAAAATCTGTCTCAGTATGCATCCCGGAACAATAGCTTACACACTTGTGTATGTGTATGTGTGTGCGTGTGTATTTATGTGTTTGTGTGTGCAATAGCAGTGAGTTGTGTGTGTGTGTGTGTGTGTGTGTGTTTGTATATTTTTGTGTGATAGCAGTGAACTCTGTAGTTTTTGTGTGTGTGTGACGTGTGTGTGTGTGTGTGTGTGCAAGCCTGGGATTTCATCCATCGTCACTGTTGTGACAGCCCCGTCTCTCTTTGTCTTTTCGTTGCTCCAACATGACATTTGTTGGGTAGGGAGAGGGGGTAGGGGGGCCCTTACTCCCCCACCCCCTAGCATTAGGTTATGTGGCGCCCCAGATACGTTCCATTGACACGCCGTTACAGACAGACTGTCGCTCTTCTCCGTAGTCCGCTTGGCAGGAAGGAAGAAGAGTTGCCTTTAGAGAGCTCCTTAACCCAGTCACATCATCCATATGCTTCCCCAAGCGATTTCTAGTCCCCCCCCCCCCCCCCAACCTCACTCTGTGCCTTGTCCCAGCCCTCTCAGTTGCTTAAGAAGTGACGAGAGGAGAGTCTGGAGCCCTCTTGTGCTCAATGTTTTAATTAAGAAGTGGAAGAGAGGAGAGGAGAGACGGAGAGAGAGAGAGAGAGGAGAGAGAGAGAGAGAGAGGAGAGAGAGAGAAGAGAGAGAGAGAGAGAGGAGAGAGAGAGAGAGATGAGAGAGGAGAGAGAGAGAGAGGAGAGAGAGAGTGAGAGAGAGAGAGAGAGAGAGAGAGAGAGAGAGAGAGAGTGTGAGTTAATACGGTACTTTCAGTCTGTCGGATTTGGATTGGCTCATCAATGAGGGGTTGTCCGTTCCCTAACGGGAACTCATGCTGTGACTTCTCGTAACGCCGCTAAATATATATGTGCTCTGTTATCCATTTGCTTTTTTTTTTGCCTTTTAATTAAGCTTGGGAGAAACCGATTCTATAGTGGCATATAAGACCTGCTTACGGCGGTTTGCTACACAACTTGAACTGCCTGGTTCAAGCGTGGTAATTGCAGCACACGGATAATAATAATGCAGGTGTTTAGAGCAGTGTTATGCCACCTATACACTTTACACCATACATTCCAACGTAAGGTCCTAAGGAGCACGCTGGATTTATATTCATACCGGCCACTAAATATAACTGTTCTTGCTATCAATCTTTTTCATAAATATTTGGCCTGTTAAGCCCATTGAGACTGTAATGGTGATTAGGGGCTATACAAATGAAATTGAATTTAATTTAATATTCTCCACCGCCTTTATCCTTCCTTACCCTCACTTTCAGTTTTCTCCTCTGTATTTCTCCATCTCCCTCACCAGCCCCCACCCCTATGAAGTGGAGCACGATGGGCCTACCAGGGCTGTACGCTTACTTTTTTTAAATGGTAGCACTGGTGCTAGCAAGCAAAAAAATTCAGTAGCACAAAAATAATTTTGGTAGCACACATACTATAGTCAAAAAAAATTAAAATTATTCAGATATAACTATATGAACAGAATAGGACGTGTATATACAAAAGTAACACAATATGAACAAATTTAACAACAGTAAAGTGACAATGAACATATTAACAGTAAAGTGACTATGAGAGCCTCTTTTAAAACATCAGTAGCCAGAAGTGGTGAACACATTCAACAAAATTAAGTAATTATTACAAATTTAACAAACACTTATTTATTAACCTCTGATGCCCTTTCCCCTGCCTTGAGGCAATATTTACAAAACATAAGCTGTGTTCGAAATCGTTCCCTATCATTGATGTAGTGCACTAAATAGGGTGCACGCCATTTTGTAGGGTGTTCGAATTCTCAGTGGTCCACTAATATGGACACTATATAGTGGAATTTAAAAATGAGGGTACATACGATGTACCCTACATGTTACTCCCGTATACACACTGCAATGCGGTCCGTGTATTTCCGAGGAGAAGAAGAAGCTGAATAACCGTGAAAACGAATACATTTAATGATGGAGTCTCCGGCTTTCGTATAGAAATGTCAACAATTTATTTGGGATTTAACATAAAAAAATGTAACATTCAAAATTAGTTAAAAAAAACTTGAACAAGGAAATGTAACATTCAACATCAATACAACCTCCAGCTTTCCTCGTGAGTGCCCGGTTTGTTTACATGATGTGGGCGCATCTGTCTGCGTCACAAAAATACCCGGTGCATTTACTGACGCAAATGACGTTTAGAAATGTTCAGCGTAGTGTCCGAATTCTCGTTCCCTATTCCCCAGTGCACTATATCATGTACACTATATAGGGAATAGGGAACGAGTGTATAGGGAACGATTTCGAACACAGCTATAGACTTCTTGGATTGGAGCCAATTGAACGTTTTTAACCACTGGGGGTTAAACCTGTAGGTTTTCCCGTTGGCCGAGACAGAGTCATGGGTGGAGTGGGCTTCGTCCGAGGGTGCCGGTTCCGTGCTTGTGGTCGCCGAGTCAATCTCTTCCATACGTCGATTTTTTTCCAAGTTTCCATCTTTATTTGATGAAGAAGAACTTCCGAATAATGAGAAATACCTTTTCATTTTTCTGTTTTGCTTAAAAAGTGAATTTCCCGCGACCATTACAAAGCCTCTTCCTCAACGTGTGAATGTTCGGGAAATGTCGTTTTTTAGTAGTTCAGCGGAACTGGCGAGCCTATAATTCAAAATACATTTCCCTACATGCATCGCTCCCATCATGCTCCCACACACTCGCGCTTAGCAGTGCCATTGAAAGTCGTACAGAAGGACGTATTTTTTTTCGACACGGGTCCTTCTCACCCTTTCGCACCGGTGCGAGTGGACTTGTATTTATCTTCGCACGTTATATATTTTAATAGCAAATGCGATCAAAACTGTCGCACTGTACAGCCCTGCCTACAGATGAAGGCTGGCACATTCAATGTAATACGTGTAATACAATCTAGATGCACAGGGGCATTGACTTGAAACCGTGGTTTTTCAAGTTGCTGTCAGAACGTAAGGGTGGCGATGATTTGTTGTGTCCGATATACGTACATGAAGGGAAACAAAGACTGCCAACACTAGTGTGTTTGTGTGTGTTTGTATGTGTGTGTTGGTGTATTGTGTGTGTTATAAGCGTGTATTTGTGTGTGTGTGTGTGTTGTGCTATGCTATGAGCTCCCCCCTGTGGCTATTGCACAGCTCTTGCAGCGCTCCCGACGGGAGAGTGGTCGCGGGTCATTGGAGCCGTAGAGAGAAGAGCCTGTCCAATCCTCCCCCCGCCTCCACGGAATGAACACAGCCTGACCCCCCAGCATGTCAACCTCCAAGGGTTAGCCTGGTGTTGGATGGGGGGGGGGGGGCCCAGTGACTTGTTGTTCTCAGCCTGGCATCGTTGTCGGCCCACGCAGTCAGGTGACGAGGGCTTAGCCTGTTCACAAACTCAATCAAGGAGATTAGACATTCTTATTAGGATGAATGGGATATATGTGTGTGTGTGTGTGTGTGTGTGTGTGTGTGTGTGTGTGTGTGTGTGTGTGTGTGTGTGTGTGTGTGTGTGTGTGTGTGTGTGTGTGTGTGTGTGTGTGTGTGTGTGTGTTGATAGCTGGAAGCTATGCTGGGTTTCTGTGTGTGCGTTCAAGGTTTTTTTTGGAGGTATTGACCTAGCCAGTGGGATGAATAACAAACGGCTGTAATGACCGGCTGCTCCGACTGAGACCCCAAACCCCAGGATAGAATTATTTGGTTTTACATCCAGCATCAAAGTCGAGGGCACGCTAGGAGTCTCTGCGGGAAAGGAAAGACCCAAACAAATAAAACAAAACAGAACTCTGCCATACTTGTCTCCACACACACACAAGGATGCACGGCTTGCACGCAGACACATACACATACACACCAGGCACACACACACACGCAAACATACATCCACACCAGGCAGAAACACACACACACGCACACATACATCCACACACCAACACACACATGGTAAAAACATCCATGCAGGCTGGTGGCCCTTGATGAGGTTGACATTTGTGATACGCTCAGGAGAAGCTTTTGTTATCTGGATTGAGCCTTCACGTTTTCGGCAAAAGCAAAGCCACTGGCACGTGAAATATCAGCTGTGTGTGTGTGTGTGTGTGTGTGTGTGTGTGTGTGTGGTGTGTGTTGGTGTGTTGGTGGAGGGAGGGAGGGAGGGAGGGGTTGAATTCAAAACAGCTTGTAACAATCAAGCTGCCATGGTTTTGTATATTTCTTAGTTTTGGCTTATCTTCTTTTTGGGCAAGGGTGGAGGGGCCGATGAGTCTGTGGAAACCATATTTCTGCGAAGGCATTGGAAACACCTCCTGGCGTGGGGCGTTATGGCTGAGTGGCTGGCTGGTGGGCAGGGGAGATGGGAATCAGTGTTCGGGGGTGTGCCCCCCCCCCACCCCCCCCCCCTCAACATCCCTGCAGCCGTTCAGTGGCAGTTTGCAGCTTTACTCCGGCCCAATGAGCTGGAGCTTACCCCCCCCCAACCCCCGGTCCACAAACACGTGACAACCGCATCCAGCAGAACTCCAGCCCCAGGATTCAAATCAGAGGGGCGCTCGCTCTGCAGAATGAAAAACAAACTGAAATGAGGAGAAACAAAGCACACAAACACTGTGTTTGAATGAGTCTCCAGACTGTGTGTGTGTTTGGGGGGGGGGGGGGCGCCATGGGCAACTGCCATAATGCATGAATGATACGAGATTAGGCAACGGAGAGAACTTCTTAGACCGTGGAGTGGAGCGGCGTGGAAGAACCAGAGTAGAGTACAGATCCGGACGGATGGACAGACGGACGAAGAAAGCGGTGAGGGGGGGGGGGGGGGGGGGGGGGGGCGGCGATGGACAGATGGAGCCAAAGGAGGGACTAGGAAGACAAAGGACAAATGGGGTTGCATGATTTACATAGAGGTTGTCTGGTCTGGGTTGGGGGGTAGGGGGGGGGGGGGGGGGGGGGGGGGGGGTGGGGGATTGCAATCGGGGTCAGTGGCTGTAAACACAGCAGTCAAATCCCAGCACTCGCACAAGGATCACCTCTGTCACCCAATCAGGAGGAGGGGGCGAACGAGGTGAGGAGGAAGAGACGAGGGGGAGGCTGGGGAAAGAGCAAGCACGAAGGGCCGGCCAGTGGTGTGGTGGTGGTGGCGAGGTACAGACCCCCCGTTGTCGTCCAGTCCCCCCACCACCAGCACCCCTCCAATAGCGCAGATAGAAGCTCAGTCACTGTCTCCAGCTGCAGAGCCCTGCCGCGTCCCCGTCTGGGTGAGGACGTGCGTTCATTAGAGAGAGAGAGAGAGAGAGAGAGAGAGAGAGAGAGAGAGAGAGAGAGAGAGAGAGAGAGAGAGAGAGAGAGAGGAGAGAGAGAGAGAGAGAGAGAGAGAGAGAGAGAGAGAGAGAGAGAGAGAGAGAGAGAGAGAGAGAGAGAGCTCACACTTAGGACGGATGACACCTTCCTCATTAATGTTCTGTGCAGCACTATTTCGTCCATTTTGGAGGCCATTAAATCTCTGCGCGAACAGGTCATTTGTCAAGATAATGCAGGAATCACATCGGATTTGTCTTTGCTATAACTGCCTCTCCAGTGGATGCAATGTCACATTGCCACGCAGGTGGTTGTGTTTTTATTTATTATTCCTCCTTTTGCAAATATCCAATCCGACAAATGTGGATGTAAGGGTATTAGGCACAGGATTCCATTTGAAAGAGGACGCAATCCGTTGGAATGGCCTCTGTTGTCTTTCTTAAATTGAATGTATCCAAGTGTAGGATGGACTGAAGAGTTTACCCAGCATCAAGTGCCTGTCAACGAGGCGGGGTTGGTCGAAGTGATAGGGGTGATGCTGTCGAAAATCCTGAACGTACTGTAGGTACATTAAACACTGTTGATTGCACACTGCATTTATATAGCACTTTCAAAAATTGTGGCCACTCAAAATGTAAAGGACAAATCGTGCCTCACATTCAACTCTTCATACAACGTACAGTGAGTGCTGGACATGAGTGGTTAGAGTTTGGTTTCCTGCTCAAGGATGCCTCCACACACGGGCATCGAACCAGCCACCTTGTTGCCAGATGACCTGCTCTACACCCTGAGCTTCTGCCGCCTCTAGCATTTCATTTTTTTTTCCCAGAAATGTATTCTTACGTGACAAGAGATATCAAACGAAGATTCTAACAAGTTATTTTTGTTAACATCCGTTACATAACGTGATCCCTTTCTATCAAAAGAGATTTTTCCACAACATTTTTATTCACTCTCACAGAACAAAAATCTCCAAATAAATAACCACGATTAAGCCTTTTGAATAAGTTATTTTTCTGAACAGATGTTAACAGCAGGGCGCTGAGTGCAAGTCATTGTGGCGTTATGTAAAACAGTATGCTTTAACAACCTCTCAGCCTCTGTTCAGCAAGGGACACAAACTTGCTAAATGAGAACAAATAGAGATTCACTAATAACCCTGAAATGTCCTGTTGCGAAACACATGCGAAAACGTGTGTTTGTTTTCGAAAAAACTGCATTCGTGGCAGAATGTCATGTCACGTATTGTAAAGTATAATATAAAGTTTTCACACAGACAAATTGCAGAGTGACAATGTTCCAGATAATTGCTGACAATAATTATAGTCCTGCTTCAGAGATCATGGACCTCAGTTTATTTGAAATTGGGTGCAAAAGGAGAAAATTAGCCGTTGATTGTTCTCTCTAACGGCAATTTTTTTGTTTTTTATAAAATGAGTTTAAATTGCATAGTCAATCACTGCTGATACTTTCATAAACGATCGGTCACAGTGACATTCAAATATCATGGTGCCTACGAGTAGTGGAAGTATGTCAAGATGCAACAGTCGGTTGCCCATGGTGAATCGGCTTTCCCTTGGCCACCATCGCTCACAAATCTATCATCTATTTGTACGATGGCTCTCAAACAACTGCATCTAATCATCCTTGAATATCTAGACAGATGTGATTAAGTAGGCAGCACATGCCTGTCGTTTTGATGCATCGGTTTGATGCAAATTTGACAACCGTATTGCAGGCATGGTCTTTTCCAGGTATCTGTCCTTAATGCACCAGTATAAGTTGGGCATCTTGCCTAAAGAACGTCCTACTGGTATCGTCTGGGTAAATTGAGGTTTGGACCCAGAACCTTTAGCGTGGGGGTCAAATACCCTAACCACTCAAGTCTTCTAGAAGTAGTAATGATTCCTGTCAAAGATACAGTACATACCGTAGGGGACGAAGCTGTTTGGGGCGTAAACATGCGTGGTTCGGTGCGGGTGAACTTCGGCACGGCTTTGAGATAAAATTATTTTAGCCAACAAATTACTTTTCATTAGCGTGAACCGTGAAGGAATTATACTTTATTATGCACACAGCCAGTAACAATGACGAGTCTTGACGACTATTGATAACGTCAGTGATTGGTGGGCAGTGGAGAACATTAAGGTAGAGAATGGTGAGCATTAAGAGCGAGCAGTTTAGTGTCATTGAAGTCTGAGAGCGCCATGTGGATAAATGTGATGTCAGAGAAAGTCATTGATAAACGACTGAATACCCTCAACTCATAGGAGCACCTCAAAAGCGTTGAGCCATTTGCAGTGGCACCGTTCTTACTGCCATAGTGTGCAGTTGAAGACACGGGATTTAAACACATGTTTAAGTTTATTGCACTTTATTTGCCTATTGGTTTATTTTGTGGGATGTATTACTCATCTTTATTACATTTTTTTATACTGTAGTATAAACTGTATATTTGGTACTCTTTCATGTTAGGGCAGACATTCATGTTAGGGCATGGACAAGGAATGAAGCATTTTATCCCGAAGTGAGCCTAACTCGGATTAATAAATGTGAAAATAGTGTAATAACAGTACCGAACCTCAAACCGTGATCAAACACCATGAAACGAGCCGAGACAGTGACTCACCTGAACCGCTTCTAGTTCATCCTGACTTATTAGACTTCTGATTAAACAAACTTGACACCCCTGGTTTTTTTTTATTCCGGCAGGGAAGTCTGTTATCTTATTCTTCCCCGGGACCGCGGTTAACCCCAATGAGTAGAGTGGAGACATCGGAGGAGCACGGTGGCACACTCAAAGACCGTGGCGCTCCTCTGGGAGCGGGGGGCTATTTGTAGAACCCATCCGTCTGCTGCGTGAGGAATGGAGCGTTGGGAAGAGACTCCAGGAGCGTTCCCGACGCTCATTTCCTCTCTTTGCCACGGCAACCGAGGAAGACAAACGGTGTTCCCTGCTCATTATCCTCCAGGCTGCGTTCTCCCCCTTCCACCCCCCCATCTAGGCGGATGAGCGCGTTTGTGCGCACGTGCTATGTGCACTCGATGCACACACACACACACACACACACACACACACACACACACACACACACACACACACACACACACACACACACACACACACACACACACACACACACACACACACACACACACAAAGCATACAGTACACGTGTGCGTGTGTGTGAAGCATTTGAAAGCTTAGATGAATGTAAAACGGGAGGTTAACGCAGACGCAAGGCTTAGCGTTTGTCTATGTTTGTCGCTTGATCGTGTTCGGATTCGTCCTTTTCACGTATGGATGTCCTTCTGCACCACCATCCACCACCACCCCCTCCCCCACGCCTCCCCGTCGTTGTGATGGGCTGCTAGTCCCTCCAAGGGGAGCAGGCCCAGGGCTTGCCGTGTTCTCCGCCCCCCCCCCCCCCCCCCCCCCCATAGGTAACCCATGTGGGTCCTGCATGGGAGGACTCAGGCAGCCGTGCAAATAAAAGTTTCCCACGACCGGGCCTTGCCACCAGGGACCCGAGCCACGGCCCCGTCGATAGCTCCTCATTAAAGGATCGCTCCCATCGATCGCGTGTGGGATGGCAGCGGTGGGCGGACACGCCTGGAGCGGTGACCAATTAAAACCAGAGAGCCCTCCCTCAAAACTCAAATAACACGTTTACCCCCAAACCCGCGCATTCGTTAATTTCCTAATAGCCGAGGCTGAAAACTCATTAAAGCGCAATTAAAAACAGAGGAGAAGGAAAAAGGTAAATGTCTCCGGAACACGTACACTGGTACAAAAACCTAAAGCATAAACACACACACACACACACACACACACACACACACACACACCACACAACACACACACACACACACACACACACACACACACACACACACACACACACACACACACACACACACACACACACACACAAATTGATGCCCCTGGCTGTAACCCTGCCTGCACCTTGGGCCAGCCTGCACCTCTTGCCTGTCCGGGCCATCAGTCAGACGTGTCCCTGGCCTCGGCCCGGGCGTGACAGGGGCTCGGTCAGCACCGCTCTCCTGACGCTCAGCCGGAGTGACAGAGCGACAGGGGTGGAAATGCGGCAAACAAACAGCCAGTAATATCGCCTGTCCTTTTGCTGCGACGCCCTGTCAAACCCATACTGCTGACAAAGTCGGGGAGGCGACGCACCGGGGGGACACACACACACACACACGCACATGCACATACGCCCATGCACACGCACTCTTGAGCGCACGCATAGAAATACATATATATATAAACCCACACGTTCACATTCACATTCACAGTGTTGTTTGTGCGAGTGACGCACACACACTCGCCCCGACGCCTACACAAGGGGGCACACACACAGATGTACTGACACGGGCGCCACACAAACACAAGTTGCCCGTTTGAATTATAATTGGGTCATTGTGATGTATCCTTGCTTGACATTGTCTGTGATTGCGAGCGCCGCTCCAACTTGGGAAAAGAGATCTCCATTAGCGCACACAAGTGCACAGGGACGCGCACGCCAATACACAGCCCGCCAGCCCCGCATTCTGTATCACATTTACCTCATGTACATTCTCCTCCCCTCGACACACACACACACACACACACACACACACACACACACACACACACACACACACACACACACACACACACACACACACACACACACACACACACACACACACACACACACACAGCCACACACACAGCCAGCCTCCAGGGCTGTGTTTTATTTACACTGGGCTGAGCATTAGGATTAGCTGGTCGCCATGCATGACTTGCATTAATGCGTCTGGAGCGTTAAACAGGACAGGCGATGCGCCACAACGAGGCTGGCTGTTACCTCAATCAGGGTCGGATCAGCCTGGGATTACCAGCGACCGCGTCCCGTCGCCCCACTGCCAGCACACACACACACACACACACACACACACACACACACACACACACACACACACACACACACACACACACACACACACACACACACATAGGCACACACCCACAAACACACACACACACACCCTGGGGTTAGCCACCGCAGGCTAATCAATGCTGCGACAGAGCGGCTTGCAGGAGCTCACGCCAAAGACGTTGCGTGATTCGCAGACACAGCAGCCACCTCACCTGTGGCGCTGAGTCGCTAATCAGTCTGACTAAACCGGACTGGTGTGATGGCGCTTTAAAATGTGCCACAGCAGCAGCAGCACCGCTTTGTTGCATGATTAGATTTTTTTTTCTGTGTAGGAAGAGCCGTGGGCCCTGTTGGCGCTCTTTTTATACACGTGAGAGATTAAAAAAATGAACCACTTGAACTTCCACTTCCTAAATTAAACTGACATTTTTATTGGCGCGCGACCTCGGACCACGGCTCTTTCATCAAGGCACTTTTGTTTGCCGTGCTGAGCCGCGGTGGGCCTCCCGTCCCCTTTCCTACCGCCACAGAGAGTACAAACGGGTGGAAAAACAGCGGCAGTAGCTCAGGAGGTAGAGCGGGGTTGGCTGGTAACTGCAAGGTTGCAAGTTCGATCACCGGCTCCTCCTAGCTCCTAGGGTCGAGGTATTCCTGAGCAAGGCACCTCACCCTCACCGCTCCCCACGAGCTGTCTGTCGCCTTGCATGGCTGACGCCGCCGTCGGTGTCGGAATGTGTGCGTGAATGGGTGAATGTGAGGCGATTGGGTAGCCACTTGCTACAAAAAAGCGCTAAATGCAGTCCATTCATTTTTCTCAGAATGAAGCCGCTTTTCATCGCGCAGCTTGCGGCTCGCTGACAATGTCAGAAGCGGATAAAGTTTCCCCTAATGCTCCACCAGGAATCCACTTCAGCTCCGCTGGAGAGCGCAGCTCCCCCAAAACCCCCCCTAAGGGTTGGAGAAGAGCATTATTATAACCCAATCTCTGGCTCGAGGCCCAGCTGGGGCGCTGCCCACTGCCGCACATCCATCCAAAAATGACAGGCGGGCGTCATTATGTCCACCTGTGTGGGGAAGGGAGTCCAAAGACAGCCAACCTTTCTCCATGACCCCCCGCACTGAAGACCCGCTGACCCCTTGTCCAGACCCCATAGGGAGCGCCGGGGCCATTTATTATGTGCACTTGATGGGGTGTGAGAAGGAACCGCCATGACCGAATGATTCATATATTAATTAGGCTCGGGCCTAAAAGTGAAGACCTCGCTAAATTATTCAACCAGCTGGATTCCTCTAAGACACGGCGTTCAGACAACTTTTGTCCTGTGTCACTCAGGTATTTTTTTTCAAGGAAATCTACTGAGCACTGTACCCAACCTTCACACAATAAGTGACTCCGCAGGGAGGGGGGCTGGGTACCGACAGAACCCGAGATCCGCCGAGAGATTGATTTAAGGTCTCATTCACGTTGTCGGCGGGTCAGTTGACAATTAATTACCGGCCGGCTAATTAGCAAAGACAAAGAGGCTGTCTTTAAATAGACTGCTCGGTTGATGTCACCAGGGCGAAAGGGGGATGTCATAAATTTCTTATGAGCTCCCCAAACTTGGGCGGTGTGAATTGGGGTCGTGTGTCTCTGCCCAGATGGATCAGCTAGCAGCTAATTAGTGAGCCCCCCCCCCCCCACAGGCCCAGATGCTTTGGTGCGACCATTTAACTTTGCTTTGCATCCAAGTGTATGTGTGTGTGTGGTGCAGGCACACGTAAAGACATCAAACACATATCCGTTTACGTTTTTTTCACCCAGCGAGAAAAGAGTAAGCGATTTCATTTTGTTGCGTCGTCGGCTTGTTCTCTGAATAAAGCATTAGCTGCCAGGTTAGCCCTAATGCGACGCTCCCTCCCTTCTGGAACCTTCTCTCTGTCGGAGATAGCCTCAGGGCACCCAGACATAAGTCGGTTGGAAAGTACACACACGGACCGCACGTTCGCACAAACGCAGCCTCACGCAAGAAACGCTTTATTGATAAAACCCGCTATGCTCTAGCATCTTTCTCCGAATCCCGTCCCGCCTAGCTTTGACGAGCGGCGGTAAAAACGACAAAAAAGGCCGCCGCACAGGGGGCACATCAAACCAGGGTCGACTGCACCGTCGGGGGCCTTGTGCTCAGCCTCTCGGGGGCGCAACCCCCGCGTTCACCCATGGAGCCGTGACGCTAACGCAATCTGAAGCCTTCGCCGGCGTAGCCCCGGCCGCAGCGTCCTGCCTTTTGCGACAGGGCTTCGCCGGCAGTCTGCGTTACACGCCAGCGAGGCGAGAAGCGGGGGAGTGAGGCGAAAGAGAGAGAGAGGCAGAGAGAGAGAGAGAGGCAGAGAGAGTGAGCTAGACTTCCACCAGAGATAATGATGGCGTTACCAGGCGTTTGGAGCCAGGCGCTTCGTCAGTTATTTATTTATACACGGCCTCTCTTTATTTTTCCCCCTCTCACTCGTCGTTATAAGGCAGTGGCTCGTAGCCACAGGCAGGCCATTAGTGGGATGTGATCATGTCCGAAACCTTTCTTCCAGTGACAAACATGATTTAATTCCTCCGTCCCCTCTGTGTCTACTTGGGAACAAAATGCTGTTTATTTGTATATTTTTTCCTGCACATTTCCACTCAACACTGAACACAGCCGAAGTCATTACAGCCCTGTGGCCCTTTTTACATCTCCCTTCCCTTGCACAAGGTATCCAGGCTAATGGCAGGGGGCCGCCGGTGTCTGTATTAAACAACACATCCCCCCCCCCGTCTCCCACCAGGGGTCTCTGTGCATTCATTACGTGCCGGAAGGAGGTAGAGATTGAAATCGGCTGCTTACACATTCCTCTGAACACCGCCTGCGTATGTCATTTGCTTGTTCGCTCTTGCCTGTTTGATACTGCAGGGGGTCGTCAGGTGGTGGGTACATTGGTGGGTGGACGGGTTGGGGGGGGGGGGGGGGGGGTGGGTGGTTGTTGTTTATGTAATAAGGCAAACGCTGCGATTGATTGTGTGTTCCGGCAGCCTCTGATGATGATGCATGCTTGATGTGGGCGTTGCCTAATTCATTGACCTCATTCCGGGTTCTTGTTTATTTACCTTCGTCTGGCGCCTTCCCCTTGATATCGGTGGGCAGCTTGTGTTGCGCGAGGGATCAGCCCTAATGCCGATCTGCTGGAGTTGTTTACTCGCCATTTGTGGAAGGGGGGGGGGGGGGGGGGGGGTAGAGGAGAGAGAGAGAGAGAGAGAGAGAGAGAGAGAGAGAGAGAGAGAGAGAGATGCTTCAGACACTCCGCTTCTCCCCGTGCGTTCTTTAATCCACGGGACCAAAGCAGGGCACATAAAAGGAGGAATGTGTGGAGACTGATAGACTTGTAAAACCAACGGTGTGCGGTGTCAAAATAAACACCTCACAGAATGACACATGGGCCGCTCTGCTCACGAAGGGATGGGATCACCCGTGAAAAGTCTGAGGGTCGATGATGGCCTTTTCCCTTCTCTGAGAACGCATAGGTCATAGCTGCAAGCAAGGTGTATGCGTGAGCGTGGGGGTGCGCACCAACGTGCAGGGCAGGAGGTGGTCTCCGTGGGCACATAAAACCTTCCTAAATGACCTATCGTGCGCAGACACCTTTTCTGAGGATACCGAGTGAATATTTCATGAAGCCTGGGCTTTTGAAAAGAAGACAGTTTTTTTTGTCTTCTTTCCATTCGGTGACAGCTAATGGCCTCCGATGTGAGTTAGAGAAGAGCTGGAGATTTGCCTCCCTCCGTCGGAGTCGCCGAGACTTGGCAATCTATTTCACAGACGGGGGTGCTGTCAGTCTGGGCGCGGGCAAACAAAGTGCCGTATTAGCATGCTATGGTGGATTGTGATCCCAGCCCAGGATTTTTGGAAGGCCAGTTAAGATGTGCAGGCATGCGTCGCGTGTATTGTGGGATCACCACAGAAGGCTTGCCTGGGAAAGGGGGGAGAGAGGACCCATCAAGGGCTAGGTGTTCACAAGGAAGAAGTTTTGTTTTGCTCAACTCTCATGCGATCCCACGAGTAACTACCTTTTCACAGATTACATAAAGCACTGAGTGTGAAAAAGGACCTTAAAAATGAACATCAAACAGCGTCGGTCCAAACTCCGATAAGTGGGTGTGCGTAACGCTTTGTGCATAGTACCATTGCAAAGAAGTCGAGTTTGACAGATGGCTTGGAGAGCCTATTTGTCCCCGAGTGTGTGCGATCTTAATACAATACAATGCAGGGCATGGCTTCTATTCATACGTTGGCACGCCGACCGAATCTGCACCCTTGGAGCGACAGCATTAGGAGCTGAGCTACTGAATTGAACAGATACCTGTGATTGCTTAGCACGCCCCGTCAGGTCTGTAGCCCGGGAACAAGAAGAATCTCGCAAGATTGCGTTACATTTGCTCTGCGGATAAGTTCTGGCTCCCCCTTCCATACATAAGGATTTCTGCTCGGTATGAGATGGACAGACCAATCACAATGCAGCATTGATGTAGAACTAGCCTGGCATCGCTAGACGAATCGCAAACTACATCAGCGGCAGCTATTTTGTTGAAAATGCCATGTCATTGCATTTTTCCAGCGTCATATTAGATAAGCTGTGATTGGGGTTCTGATTGGTCGGTCTTATTTTTGCATGGGAAGGGGAGCCCGACCTGATCAGCAGATCAAATGAAACATGAGCCGGTGAGATTCGTCTGGTTCCCAGGCTATGAAGTTTGGATGACTTCAACTTTTGATGGACTTGAAAATGCATTGCAACCGTACAACAAGACAGACCGCCCTGCGTGCTTCCCGTTCGATCGACAATGCGCAGCCACAAAGAGAATGCATTGGCACAGTCCCTTTCTGACTACTGTAGAAACCCTCCATTAGAGTGGATGATATACGGCATGCAGTCAGAGCCAAGAGTCAAGCTCTTAAACAATGCATGTAGATCTCTTCATAGGATGGTAATATAAACGTATATATTGGCCTATAATATTTGGGTTAATTCCAAGTGTTGACCATTACTCATTCTCATCGTTGCCATACATTTTTAAGTGGAATTTAATTTGCATAGTAAGTCATTTGTGTAACCAACTTGCCGCACTCCAAGCGGCACACTAATTATGATTTGCATGAGAATGACTTGTCCAAATGCATATTTTAACAACAGTTGTGATCATTATGGATATTTTGGTTACACAGTGGCAACATACTTGTGATGGTCAATCCTCAACAACAGTTGGTTATTAGTCATTAGTTAATATGAACCAAAATGACCAGTATGAGCATTCGCTGGAATAACTTCTTATACACTGGTTGATGAAACAGCAACCACGACATATATGCCAAACGTCTGTCTTCCAAAATTAAATGAATAACTTCTCAGTGGAAAATGCAACATTTAAAGATAGTTTTTAGGAAATGAAATGCAATGATAACATTTCTAGGGACAAATTTGCATTTTATTTTCAGTTTTCTTCCGTTGCCATGGTGATTGACGTGTACGGCGCTACCCCCTAAACGACGTAGTTTGCATGTTGTTTTAACCATTGTCTTTGCGTTGTGTAGTCATTTGAGCTGTTATTTTATGTGGGCGGTAACAGATGGCGATGAAAACGTATATTGTTCAAGAAATACTTGAGATATTATTGTCATTTTAGGACCATTTTATGCCACTGATATAACGATAATATAATAGCATAATAATGCGAATACACCCTTTCAGAGAGATATTTTTTTACATTTTCAGACAGAAAGCTGCAACTTTTTGGCTGGAATGATGCAGGCGTTGGGGAAAACAGTTCAAAACACTGTTCAAAACACCCATCACCACTCACTTCACCTGTCGTGTGTGTGTGTGTGTGTGTGTGTGTGTGTGTGTGTGTGTGTGTGTGTGTGTGTGTGTGTGTGTGTGTGTGTGTGTGTGTGTGTGTGTGTGTGTGTGTGTGTGTGTGTGTGTGTGTGTGTGTGTGTGGAGGAGCTGCCTGAGCCCTGCCTGTTAGAGAGAGCAGACGAGAGGACAGAAGCAGCACGGAAATCTCGGTGACATTCACTCAAGGTCTTTTTACATCAGGCCCATAACGAATAAACGACAGAATAGCGTCAACCATTTCTGTATCAGTTTTGACGCGTATGCAGCATTTTCCAATAACAAGTGAGCCAGCGAAAAGACGGATGGTTTCAACCTCCAACCCCATATAGCCTTTTGGAGATGAGCTTATGGTCCTCCCTCTATCCAATTCCCACAAATTTGTTCATAGGATTCAATTATAAACTGGTTTGACTTTTGAATCCAAGTGTAAAATAGAGTGGGGAATGGCAGTGAGCATATGAATGGGATTATGATGGGTGACGTTCTTTAATACATTCATTAATACATCAATGTTGATGTATGTGACATACTTTTGAAGTTGTTTCCATTTTTCCCCCATTCCGCAAGATAGTATCCAAAAAAAAACTGTTGCGATACAACTGTACACCATCATCATAACACTTATAGGCAACAGCAGCACTAAAAAAGTACCACAAAGACTCAGCGGGTCGTTACCCACCACCCTCCTTCCTAGTACTCTCAGCCCAAAGCACTTTCAATTAGTGCTGCTTGATTATTGGAAATATCATAATCATGATTATTTTGGTCAATATTGAAATCAAGATTATTAAAAAAAAAAAAATCGAGTTTGAAAACATGATGTATTTATTCAGCATGTCTCTCCCAAAAATGACTTTGTAACTGAGAACTTTGAGATTTAGACTTAAAGAAATAAACAAAATGGTCAGAAGGAAATGTTCAAATCTAAAATAATGTACAGGAGATATGTATCCAGCTGTTCTGCACTTTCTATTAAACATTTAATAATAATAATAATAATAATTAAAAAAATAATAATCGAAAACTTGATTATATTCGTTTTGTGATCGAAAATCTAAATCGAGATCGAGATTACATTTTTCCGCTCACAAGTTTAATCGAAAAAATGGCACCCACAGTGCTGGTATACTGAATATCTGCACGACTATGACTCAGTACGAAGCCCTTCAACCTCTTAACCTATGATCAATTCACAGCCGTGCTGATATTCAGTAGAACAGCCCTCTCTCTTGGGAAATTGCTTGAGCATCGCAGTTAAGGAAGTCTTTTGCAATATTTTTATCGCACCTGTTCATGGCGCGATGACGATGAAAATACGATTTATTGGTTGGCACTACAACAGATAGTGATAATTACAGGACTACGAATGGGCCCTCTTTAGCAGAGAGTCTCAAGCCTTTCATAGAGAGCGCCCCTTGGTTGGGTATAACGGCCAAATTCCCATCTCTTTCCAATTCATTTAGATTAATTTATTGCAACACCTTTTATTTTCATTTCAATCGCACATTTGCTGATGCTTTGTGAGTGACTTCTTGTTGGGCCACAGCCCCTTAATTGATAATAATGTGTGTCCTTGAGGCCATCTTTCATACAAAGGAGACCCCAGGTCTCCAGGTCACTCCCAAGTGTCCTTTACCCCTAGGTCATCATTTCTTCCCCTTACCCCTTCCCCTTACCCCTCCCCCTTGTTTTGAAGGGGTAAGGGGTAGAAATGGGATTGGGCCTAGGCCCAATCCCATTTCTACATCTTCCCCCTTCCCCCTTCCTCCTTCCCCCTTCCCCTTACCCCTTCAAAACAAGGGGGAGGGGTAAGGGTAAGGGGTAGAAATGGGATTGGGCCTTATCAACGTCGGGCTGTAGCCTCCAAATCGGCGCTCTTGACCCCCTGATTCATATATAAAAAGACTAGACATCTGTTTCTCCCTCCCGAGTCGTTCTGTGCCTCTTGAACTGTGTTTTCCTCACTTGCTTCAGGTCAATGGAACCCGTGTTGATAATTTGAGTCTTCTTTTGAAAATCTTTTGTGGCTGCCTTTGTAATGATTTTTCTTGTTGAACAAAGAATTTATAAAACACAAAACCTTGGTGGAGCAAAGCAATCTCTGGGTCATCTCTGGGTCACTTAAAGATCTTTGTTTTTATGTTAAGGTAAGAACTGTAAATCAGTTACATGAAATAACAACTCAGACGACTACACAACTGCACCCGCTGTGCGGTTTCAGCGGAAGCAGTGTCCAGATCGATCACAATGGCAACCATCGAAAACTTTGAGTTACTTAACAAACTTAAGGTCATCAAACATTCACTGCGCGAAGATGTGGGATCTAAAATACAAATGTCTTGGTAGAAATGTTATCGTAACACATTTAAGCGCCCAAATTAAAATGTTTTTCAATGAGAATAAAACTCATGTCATCCATCTTGTTTAGTCAAACATTAACCTGACATAGTTGACTTATGACTGCTTTTTCTACCAGTCGATACAGGGCGCTGTCCCAACGCACGCTCCTATGGATCGTTTTGGCTCATCTTGACAAATTACCTACACTGTTGTTTCAGTTGGAGAACACACTGTACCGTATCCACCCACTGGAAGTGCAGGGACCGATTTTCATAAGTTGAATATTGAATAGAATATGAAGGAAATGCAGCCTTTCTTATGTATCCGATAAATCTAACTGTTTTTACATTTGAACAAAGAGAGAGCGATAAACCCAGGCTGTTTATTTTTTGTTAATATAATTATTACTGTTATAATTTTTGTATTAGCATTATTGTGTTTAAAACCATGGGAGGCAATGGAAAGCAACAAGACCCTGTGGTTTCACGCGTGAATAAATTATGTGCATTCTGAGGCTCAGAACCCTTGAGACCCCTTTTTCCCCCCCTCATCCCCTCATTTAACTCCTTAACTCCTCTCTCACTCCACACGTGCTCCATATGTAGCACTCAGGGATCGAATGAAGCCCCCAGTATCTACAAAACAACTCAAAAACAGGGTATACTTCTGATGCACGCAGTAGCGCCGTAGTATCTTCCGCCGCCATCGCACCCCCCCCCCCCCCCCCCCCCCCCCCCCCCCACCTCGTGGGGTACAAACCAAGGACACACGTTCCGACTCCCCCGCCGCCAACAAGATCATCCCAAAGGGACGGTCCCTTTTCCATTTCCTCAGCTTCAAGCCTTTCCAGATCGCGGCTTAAAACGCCCCTTCTTTCCTCCTTTCGTTTCGTCTCCTTCCGCCCTGCCAGCCAGAAGTGTGGTGACTTGAGTACCCCCAGCTGACTCCAACACTCTTGCATGAAAGACAACCTGGATTGCATCACGCGCCCGCGACGCCTCGAGAGCTCCTCGCCACCATTGCTTCCCCGCCTCCCCCCTCCTGCTCGCCCTACACCACCGACCCTCTCCAGCAGCCCACTGTCTCACCCCCCCTCCCCTCCTCTCCGCTGGTCCTTCCTGTTATTTATACTCTTTGGGTGTTGATAAGCAGATGTTTGCCTTATGCCCGCGAGGGGACGGCGGAGGGGTTGTGCTGGTGCCGGTGATGCAAGCAAACGTGTGTCTTCTAGACCGTTTTGTGTGCGATGGATTCAGAGGGATTTCAGTAGAAGGAGAAGGAGAGCGAAGCCAGGAGAGCATCAGAGCATTCCTCACCCCGACCGTCCATATAAAGAAGCAGAGGAGAACTTAGCATTAAGAATAGGACCTCTGGGTTACATACAGCACTTTGATCGCCTCCCAAAAAGAGGAAGACGCAGCCATCTATCTTCTATCGCTCTTCCTATCGCTCTTCCTCTCCCCCCGTGTTTTCATCAGAACCTCGTCCCCACTCGACTCCCTGGTGTGGATTTCTACACCAGCTTCTTGGTGCCCAAGCCTTTGACTCTATCTCACGCTTCTCGCACGTGTGTAGGTGGGGCGCCTCTTGTTTGCACATTCATGTGTTTGTACATGTGTGAAATTGAGTGCAGGCGCATTTCCTTTTTAGGAGTTCAGTCTGGATCGTCTTTAGTGTGCATCATTAATCTGTGTAATTCCGAATTGTCTCTATTCTACTTTTTAGAATAAGTCTGCAAAAAGTGTGTGTGTGTCTGTGTGAAAAGTGCGCACTGTGTTTTCTGTTCTGGCTGTTTGACGCAGCCGTGATAAGATATGTCTCTGAAATAGCAGTAAATGTATTCTCTCTGCTGCGACTCCAGTGTCAACTCTAGATGCAATCATGTTGCATCCGGCAATTTCAGATGACAATCTAAATTGTAAATGTTTTCATTCATTCTGGTTAGTGAGGCGTGATAAATAACATCTGGGGAATGAAAAAGGCTTCAGTAACGTAAACATTCTATATTTGTTTGCTTGCTATAAAGCTATTTATTTATTTACACTGAGATGTGAACCTTCATTTTATGAGCCCAGGCGTGGGAGGAAATCACAGATCTAAGTTACACAAATATATTACCGCGCAGACCGATGCTTCATACAGACGGGGAACATTCCATTTTCCTGCTACCTTCTGAACTTAGGTTGATGAGTCATTTCCCTCATCTTAATTGATTACATTAACCTGTTTATTTGTATTCTACCGCAAGGGGCGATGGCTGATTTTCAACACAGCCATCGCAAGTTGAACCAGAAAATCAAGGAGGTTGTTAACAAATGCTTCAGAAATGTAGACCTCCAAGTATGAAAAGGGAACAACCTCCAGGCCAGCGTTTAATTTGTGCTGGGAAGAAGTGTCATTGATTGTACTATGCTTCTTTTCATGCTCACATAACGCTGCTGTAGATAAAAAAAAAGATATATCTCTGGTATTTTTCTTACTCACCCTCATCCTGAATGTGGTGAAGGACAGTATTTGAAGGAACTTGTGGGAGAACCACACACACACACACACACACACACACACACACTAATGGTTTGCTTGTCGATGTGTCAATGTGACCGTATCAAGAAGGGTTAGGCGACCCCACAGCTTATAGTGTCCACATTAGCCACTTTTATGATTGTGTCTCATGCTGTTCTACATCGACTTAGCTCCAAGTCCCGGTGTCAAAGTCATGGTTTGAAGACGGGTCAGGAAAAGGGAAGGGAACACAGGAGGGGGGCATGCAGCCCACGCGAGATAAACAAGAAGTTCAGCCAGTCATCGGTCATTATCCAAGATCTGCATTGATCAGGAGGCCCTGGAAGTCAAGTGTTTCTCAAAGGGCCTCGAGGGGCTCTGCGGTTCCCAGCTTAGCGTTGGCCTCCAATGCATTATACATCGAGCAGGGAGCAGGGAGCGTGGCCAGCCAGGTTCTGTCCCCGGAAACGACAAGCCCACGGGGGTGCTCTATGACCTTCTGGTGCTTTTTTCGTGGTTAATATTGATGCGTAAATATTGGCAGCTGTTTTGCAGAAGGTAATTATTAATAGGAGAAAATGGTGCCCCGACCGTTGGGGGAAGAGTCTCACTTGAAGTCTTTCCAGTGTGAGGGATGGCGTGCATTAAAGTATTAGCGGTATCGCGGACTAAGTGTCATAATCGATATTACACCTTCATAAAGTTTTATGCCTGGCTTATTGCACTGGACGCACTCATATCCGTACCATAAAGCTGTGCTAATGCTTGCGTGCACACGCACACACAGGGCTATACCTGCCCCCTTAAGCATCCCATTGGGGCTTCCTATTATGCAGGAGCTTTGCGTACCGCCCCGTACTCTCAGACCTCCCTGGTCCTGTTTTGCGGCTTCCCACATGTCCCTGGCCAGTCGACGGCACCCACACAAGCCCCGTGTGTCTCCATTCCGTGACTAATGATCTACTTACCAAGTCAATGTGCAGCCTTGGGTTGCTGGTGGTGGTGTGGTGGTGCCGGCGCCGGTCATTGTGATAAAGGGAGATGAGAGCTCTCCATTTCCATCGAAGGGCCCTCTCTTCTCCCCCTCCCTTCTCTCCCTCTCATCCTCTTGACCATGGCCAGCCTTTCCAGGAAGTCACTGGGCAGCTTCCTCCATATTGTCGGAGCACTTGGCAGAGATCCGGTGATAGAGGGTTTGTAATGGTGGCGCAGTCCAAAGAAGAAGGCATATTTGTGTGTGTGTGTGTGTGTGTGTGTGTGTGTGTGAGTGTGTGTGTGTGTGTGTGTGTGTGTGTGTATGTGAGTGACGGAGAGAGTTTTAGTTTGGTTCTCTTAGTAAAAAGGATTTTGTGTTTGTCTACAGTCTGGTCTTTATGGATGGACCACTTAAGCCTGTCCCTGATTGCTTACTCCCAAGGTGCCTCATGAAAGTTAAAAAGGAAGGAAAAATAAACTTTTTTTTCTCTTCCTTTTATGCATTCGTCCGTTTGTTCGTTCTTTTTGGTCTCGCCTCCCTCCCTTTCTCCTCCACCCTCCTCCCTTCCTCCCTCCCTCCCTCCCTCCCTCCCTCCCTCCCTCTCTCCATCCCTCCCTCCCTCCCTCTGAGAAAGTACAATGATAACTGTGAGTGTTTGAACTAAAAACCATCTCCTTTATGCTCCAATGTGCATTCAAGTTTGTCCGGGCTAGACAGATATAAATATATATACAGTATATATATATATATTTCTCATCAAAGTAAAGAGACAGCAGCAATTTTTTTTGCATATAAGCCACTTATTTCAGCAGTTGGATCTATTTTTAGACTTCATGGTTCCTGGGGCTCCTCATTCTCCGGCGGAATCAAAAGTGCGGGACCGCTGCTGTGAACCTGTGTGTGTGTGTGTGTGTGTGTGTGTGTGTGTGTGTGTGTGTGTGTGTGTGTGTGTGTGTGTGTGTGTGTGTGTGTGTGTGTGTGTGTGTGTGTGTGTGTGTGTGCGCGTGAAGCGCCCCCTTGTTAAGGGTGGAGCTCCATGGTACATTTCATCCCCGTTGTGCCTTCACACTGCCTCGGAGCCTCTCCTAATGTGGCACCTGAGAGACCGGGGGGGGGGGGGGGGGGGGGGTGAGCCCTGCGCCACCGCGCCACCGCGCCACCAGAGCTTCTCCATATCCCCTTCCTGCGGGGGCTAAAGACTCGGCCGTGGTTTGGGGGGGGGGGGGTTCTGTGTGGGGAGGGCAAGGGGGTTTCAATTCACCAGAACAGCAGAGCAGATTAGAAGGGAGCAGTAAATGGAGACGATGCCAGCGGAAGGAAAGGATCAAGGGTTTCCATGAGGAATCTGAAATAAAGCCCCCCCCCCCCCCATACCCTCCCCCCCGCCCCTCTGTCTGGTGAGGGAGGGGGGAGAGATGTGGAGGAGAGAGGGGGGAGATGAAGGGGAGGGGATATGGTGGAGAGAGGGGCGAGGAGAGAGATGTGAGGAGAGATGGAGGGGAGAGGGGGGGAGAGATGGGGAGGGGAGAGGGGAGAGGGGGGAGGACAGAGGGAGAGATGGAGGGGAGAGAGGGGAGGCATTAGCTGTAATTAAGCCTAAACGGCTACGGCATTCGTCTCTCTCTGGGGATCACAGATTCCCGTTGCAAGGGGGCCTTCATGTCTGCGGTTATGGAGCCCTATTAAGCTGCATGCTGCTCCACGTGTGTTTCGCAACATGCTTGCACCCCGTATGTGTGCAACGCATGCACGAGGCGCGTGTGAAAAATGGCCTTCCCCCTGAAACGATTAGCGGGATAAATAAGTGTAGCTAATGTGATTCTTTATGGTAATATTCCAATGTAAAGACGCATAAATCACACAGCCAGTTCCTTGTTCACTGCTAACCAACAAACATGGGAAATGTTTCTCGACCCAGGGTTTTCTTACCACGACGACATACTGACTGAAAAGTTACAAGGAATGTTGTTTTCTGCTAATCTGTCAAGCTATCTGTTGACATCCCCCGGAGTGCTGTGCCTTTGAATCGATTCATCGAGTATGTCTGGTATCAGGGAAACATCGCCAGGCTTCTCTGGGCCTTAAAGGGTTCCTATAGATATCTGTCGTTTTTTATCTCCTTTGCACCGTATTATGTTACTGGAGATGAACTTTGTTGCAAACGTTTTGTATTAGAAATCGGATGTTGTGTCTTTAATTATTAATGGTTTACGTACTGGGCCTTTTGTATTTAACAGACTCTCAAGTCTTGTAGTACAGAAGGAGTTACTTGATGAACCAACGCGTCAATCATGTATCACATTAATTGTTTTTCAGTTGAATAATTGATGCTTTATCAAATAAGCATCAAATAAGTACCAAGCCTATCTTAAAAACGCAAATTCGTGGCAGCTCTTCTATATTCCAGAACCTCTCAATTATTCAAAATTAATAATTGAGTGTTGCTGGAGTGCAGTTCAAACAATGCAGGCAGATTGAAGACATCACTTTGGACTCTTCTAATGCCTGATGAACATTGTCCATTATTTATGACATCTCATTGACCAAGTGCTTAATTGAGGATTATTACTGAGAAAGAAAATCGATCCATCAATCAATAGCAATAGTTGGTAGCCACAGTCACGAAGTCTCCGCAGCAAAGGGCAGCAGACAGACAGAGCGGGGAGGAGCGAATGAATCTATAAGTGCATACATTACATTACTCATGCTCTCCTATGCCACTGCGTGACAAAAAGGCTCCATAGTGTTGGTTTTGTCTGGCCCCGCATGCAGCTGGGCAGAGGAGCCAGTGGCCAGCGATAGAACAGGTGCCTGCCTCTGTTTTGGGGGCCCCGGCAAGGCTTGGCTACGCTGTGTGAGCACGGCAGGATGGTGGAGGTGGTGGTGCTGGTGGTGGAGGCTGTGCGGTGGCTGTGCGTCCACCCTCCCTGCATGTGGCTGCTTGATATTCCTGGCATCTCCCGTTTCCACCAGTACCAATTATTTATTTAATATTATTTCACAAATGATCCAGCAGAATAAATGATGGCATGCCAGGTTTTATCTTTAGCAAATTCTGTATTATTCCTCTCTCTTGTAGCCACTTAGGCAGGCCCCCACCTCCCCAGCAGCATATCTCAGGCCCTGCTGCCGGAACACCTTTGCTGGCGTACGCACAGAGGGATGAGCTAGGGCTCAGAAAGCACGTAGACCAATGAAAACGGGGCGGCGGCTGCAGCTACAGCAGCGGCGGTGTTCAGAACACAGCGCCTCCTCTCTGGGTGTTTAACACACCACTGAGCGCTCGCCCGGCCTTGCGCTCAAACCTCTGTTTATTTCTATCTGCTTGTGATTGTATGGAAATCGCCAGCGCGTGGGCCCACCGGGGGGGCCCGAGATGTTGTGCCATCTCGCAATCATGCTTAGTCTTCGAAAATCAATGCGCGCCATCACCATATGAAAACTGTTGTCAGCCGCGGAAGACGTTTGGGGCTCGAAGGGGTGACGTTAAGGGAGACTGGAACTTTTTGTCCGTTTGGAGGATTCGATGCGTTGCGTTCTCCTTTCTCCGTTTCTGAGGGTTCTATTCAGTTATGAGCGAGTGAGATTGGCGCTGCGATTACGCTGTCAACCGGAGACACGTGAAGAGGGCCGGCGATGCCGTCGGCAAGGAACGGGCAGTGTCTGGCATGAATAAGCTTTCACTGTGATTAAATTGCTGCTAAACAGACATGTGAGGCTTTCAAGTAATGTATTTAGGTCAGGCCTTAAATTAAATTTCCCTTTTCTACAAAGCAAAGAAAGAAGAAGAAGAAGAAGAAGAAGAAGGTGCAGAAAAAGAAGGGAAAACCCGACAGTGTGTCGTGGGAATGTGCGAGGGCCCCGCTGCTACGGCCTTGATGAAACTTTCATGCTTAACGCCACTGAGTGATTCTCCCTTACTCTGCTTCTCTTTGAGGCCCGCGAACAGGCGCCACGCAGACAAGCTTCCTAATTAATCAGCTTTTCAGTCTCGCCGGACGAGTTGGTTTCATTATTTAATTCTTTAAAACACTCGAGGTAGGAACAATGGAACGAGGCGGCCGGCTGTCCTCCGCAGCCTCTTAATGCCGGAGACGGCGGCCTCGCGTAATTGATGTCCTTGCGGAGGACGTTTAATATGAAAATACATTATATGAAATAAATGAAGGGACGTAGCGCTCGCTAATGAGAAACGTTGGCGGCGAACCATTTACGACTCCCTTATGCCAGCCTCCGAAGAAAAAAAGGAAATCCGAACCTGTTAGCCGATGTAATTGGTACCGACGTCTTTTTAGCGTATTCATATATTAGGTTCTTTTTTTTTTTCCGGGTGTCAACACAAGTTTGTCGTCGGCATGTGTTTGTGTGTGTGTGTTGGGGGGGCGGGGGCCGGGGGGACCCCATGCCACTGGGGGCCCCAGGGTTTGTGTGGTAGTAAGGGGATCTGTGGCATTGTGGATCAGTAATGAAGCAATTTCACACAACAGAGTCTGCCCTGCAGTGCCAATCTCCCACACTCCCAGCTGACTCCCAGCACACCAAGTCGGATCACATGCCGTGGTGGCAGAGTTGGTAGGGGGGGGAAATTGGGGGGTTGTTTGGGGGAAAGAGAGGGGACAGCAGGGGGCCGTGTTGTTGGTTCATCTGATTCCACCCCTATCCTTTCCGTGATTGGAGGGGGGGGGGGGCAGTAGATGATACAAGAATAGGAAGGAGTGGCGAGACATGGGCTTGGAGATGGGGTGACCAGCAACCACTGGAGAATATCGGGAGGATGGCAGTCAGGCCCGACATTGTGTCGGTTTGTGTTCTTATTCCTTTGGTTCCCATGGTGATGCATTAAGACCGTTGTGACCACTACATGCCAGATGGTACACGCCTCGTCCGGGTTGGCATTACATTTGAGTTCCCCTCAGGAAAGGTCAAAGAAACACAAAAAAAAGCCTGGGTCCATTCATCAACTAGTAGCAAAATATGAATAATATCTCCCTTCCGACATGGATATTGTGATAAATCCGACGGATACCCCCATTGGGTGAAAAAAACAACAAGAATTTGATCTAGTTCTCTTTTTTAAACTTTTGGATTGACTTGTGTGTCCTTCCCCTCCAAACCACACACACACACACAACCTCAAACACGTAGAACCTCACACACACTCAACCTCTCCATCACAGCGGGCTGCGGTGTGTTGAGCTTAAGGTGTGGACCGCTCGGCCGGTGGCTGTTATTCATGACCTTTGGAGTAGTGTGGGAAGGACCAGTCTGCCCTGGTATTGATGAACTGAGAGCACCCCTCTTTCGCCCTCATTCTCTCTCTCTCTTTATCTCCCTCATCCCCCCCCTCCCCCGTCCCCCCCCTGGTCCGACCTTCTCTGCAGAAACAGCGTGTCAGGTGTGATGCACCACACTCCCTCTCAGTGATGCTGCACCACTCTCCCTCTGCTCCATACAAATCACACGTTCATCAGAGGTGGGGTCGCGGTCAAGGGGGGGGGGGGGGGGGGGGGGGGGGGGAGGAGAGGGGTGGAACTGGGGTTTAGGCATTGCATGTGATTCCTCTGATGCCACAAGGAAAACTTTAGCTTTTATTTATTTGTTGTTTTGGGAAATATTGGAAGAAATCTCGTGGACGTCATCATGCCTTGTGATGAGCGGGTTTTATTGAGTTTGGAGTCTCCGACTCACGACTCTGGGAGGATATAAAACTGGATGTTGGAAAGAGGGGCGGGGGGGGGGTTTGCTTTTGGATGAGCCAAGCAGACAGATGGACAGACGGACAGGCATTGTCAACACTGGCAGAAGCCCATGGAGATCTGGTTCCAGCTGGAGCCGGCGTCCACAGTATCCATTGCCAATCTCCCCCAAAAAGTTTGTCAGCCATTTTCGGGAGCCATATACCATATACCTACGAGAGACTTTCAGCGTGGGCCACCCATATGAGCAGGATGGTGGGTTGGGGGTTGTCGGGAAAATGGATGTGTGTGGGAGGGCGGGGGTAGCTGTGATTTCCTTGAATGCTTCTCTCCGATTGCGATGGAAGCCGGCTAATGCCTTTGTCTGCACTAATGCTCCACGTCATCCCCAATTTGTCCTCGTCATGCAAACCTCTTAGTCCCTTTGTTCTTGTTTTCCCTTCTTCTCGTTGAAAGGCCCTTCAACCTTTCTTCCCTCCCTCTCTCCCTCTCCCTCTCTGTCCTTGGCTCACTCAGCCTAAAAAACCCGCCATGAAAGTACTAGTGAGGGATTTCATCCCCCTGTGCAACGTTTCGTTGCATCAGGGACTATATTTCACCACGTGCACACAGCCAGTGGGACGGAGGCAGCGTCGGCGGCGCTGGCGTTGGCAGCACTGGTCACCCCCCTCTCTCTCTCTCCATACCTCTCGGTGTTTATCTCCCTCCTGGGGGCTCTTCTACTGGCCCCAGGGACCCTCTCGGCAGTTAAACTCCCTCTGCTGGTGCATGACTTTGATCCTTCCCAAATGCTGCTAATGGGATTCAATTAAAGCTCTCTCCAGCACCATCTCTACCACTCCTCTCGCTCGGAGGTATTAGCTCATCAACTGGCCCCCGAAGGATTTAGCTAATGGCTTATAGCGCTAGTGTGGCTGGGTGAGGGTTTTACCGGACTTACCGGGAAATATATACACGTTCGATGCTTACTTTGACCTGGATCCTTCCAGGCCTCGGCAGACGCTGTGTTTTCACACCGTCTTTGTCTTCGGTTTTTGTTTTTTACGCATTACTTCCAAGGAAGGAGTTGGCCAAGGCATTTTTATTTTTTGGGCAGATTGTGCTGTGAAGTGGAACATTGATGCTCCTTAAAGGAATGCTGTTTTTTAGCCGACTTAACAAAGCAATTTCGTGAGGCAACAATGGCTCCAGCTGAAGAGGAAGGAGCAAAACACAAACTATTGATTAAGAGCAAAGAAGAAATGGTTTAACATCTCTATGCTCATTTTCTCTACTCCCACACATTCTGGGGCCTCTGCTGATCTAGATTGGAAAATCAATGTTCACAGCTTGTCACTACTTTTCACAAACATAGTACGGCCCTGGCATTAGGCTTTTTTCTAGCAGCCACGGATAAGGGTGAGTCAAACTTCACTTGATACTAGTTTTATTTTCTCGCCATGAAATAAAGAAACAACCACTGAAGTGATATTCAAGTAGCCCCCCCCCCCCCCATACACCCTCCCCTCGTGTACCAGCGTTTCTGAAGTGCTGGCCGACGTTGTGGGGTGGGATGCAACTCTCCAAACACACTAACACACACTTCAAGAGAACGAGTGCACTTGATTCAGGGAACAAGTCGTTTCCTGTTCGGTAGGAGCTCTTTAAAGATAGACACCAACCGAGAGACATCACACCACCACCACTACCACCATCACCACTAACACCACCACCGTCACCATCACCATAACAACTACCACCGTCACCCCCAACACCATGACCACCACCACCACCACCACAACTACCACTACCACCAGCCCCACCAACATTACCACCATAACAACTACCACCACCACCAGCAGCAGCAGCAGCAGCACCACCAGCGCCACCATCACCATCTCCAAAAACCGCCACCACCCACCAAAAATTAAATACATTTCCCCTTCTGCAAGACGTAACAACACAGGGAGCCTCGTTCGGCAAATTGCCTCCGCCCCCCCCCAACCGCCCTCCCCATAGCAACGAACGCCCCCACCCCCCCCCCACCCTCTGTGTTTCCCCCTGGGGCCCCCGGCAGCCGTGTCGGCCGTGATGGCGGCCCTCCATAGTTATTCCTGGCCCCCGGTGTGTACGCCCCCTCCTCCCCCCCTAAGTGCGGACCCCCTGTGTCATCGGCGCGGCGGCGGTGGCGACGTGCTGCTGCTCAGGGGCCGGTGTGGAACCTGTGCAATCTCCTCTGATGAGCCAATTACCTCTCTGGAAGCCCCGGTCGCGCCGCGCCGAGAACGGCGTGGTCGTGCTTCCCGCCGCCGCGGCCGCGTTAGCGGCTGCGTCTCTGTGTGTCTAGTGGCTGCGGCGCCGCCATTGTTGTGTTTGTCGGTCGCCGTGGTAAATACCAAATAATTCCTGAGCCTGATGTGTATTGTTTCAGATGCATGTGAGTCATTCAGGTTTGATTCCATTGGGAGTGAGCAAACAGCCCCAGCCCCTCCCTCCAATGGCTCCCACACACCAACACACACACACACACACACACACACACACACACACACACACACACACACACACACACACACACACACACACACACACACACACAAACACGAGAACACGCACACACACACACACACACACACACACACACACACACACACACACACACACACACACACACACACACACACACACACACAAACGCACACGCACGCACCCGCACGTTCACTTGCATGCAGACACACACACATACGCCCGCACACATGCACAAACATTACAGCACTTCTGGGACACACAGACATACACACAAACACGCGGATAATTTTGCTCCTAATTGCGTGCTTCTTGTTCCGCCGCGACCAGAGCAGCTTATTTTGCTTCCCCGCAGGCGAGGTGTCGAGCCGGGAGCAAAGGAGCATGGGAAAGTTGAGTTCTAACGAAGAGCACCAGCACCACTGCTGACACTTCCTCTGTCACTGCTTGCGGGCGCGAAAAGAAGCCTTCTCAAACTCAAGTCCCCATCCCCGCCGCAGGGCGCTCTCGCGTTTTCCCTTCCCCTTCCCTTCCCCCCTCTCCTCCAGTCACATCCTCATACCCGTGGCCGGAGGCGCAGCACGCCATGTCACCCCCACGCTGCAGCTGCCACACGAGACGCCAGGCGCACGGGGGCAGAGAGACCCTGATTTGCTTACACACCAGGAAGCACGCGGCCGGCCTCGGGCCCCGGGGGGGTAGGAAGTGTAGACTTTGCCATATTTCTTCGTCAGATAGTAATTGCCCAAAGTGTTAGACAGCTTAAAATAAGGTCTAATAATAATAACTCGCGAGAGAGAGCGTGAGCGAGGAGCTTGTGAAAGTGTAGAGCCGCATCGGTATGTTCTGAAGTGATGTCGCTCGGAACTGATTAGAAATATATTCTGCAATCATATGGAAAAAACGGACGGAGAGACCTTGGTTTTTTGATTCGCAACTCGGGTCCTGTCTTGGCTGGAGTTTGCGTCGTCTCACGGTGTTGGATAGTTTCATCTAATTTAACAGGCAGAAATGTTCGTAATTGGAGAGCAGACATCCTAGATATCAATGATGTGCGTGGATGACCATGCGTTCGACCTGCATGATTCACTTTCAGGTTGTCTTGTGTCGGCAGTAAGCTGCAACAGGCCCTAGCCCTCCCTCACCCTGACAAGAGTTAAAAGCCTAACGCAGACGTGATGTCAAAGTTCATAGCTGCAAAACTTTTCAATTTGTGCGTGTGCGTGTTTGTGTGTGCGACTGTTTTAGCACCTGCCCCCTCAGACTTAATAAATAGTCGCAGTCAGCCGAGATTCAACCGAAGGTGGTTAATTCGGTGGTCTGGGTTAGCCTTAAAAGCCTGGCGGTGAAATCACCTTGAGACCCATAATTCCCCGTCCATCCATGTGACGTGGGGGGGGGGGGGGGGGGGGGGATGTGGCATTTGTCTTACCCACAGCGGGGCTACCATTGCTGGGATGGACGGGGTCACGGTGTGACAGCCGGCTCCAACCATTAGCTGTAATTTAGCTTTTAGCTGAAAGCTTTCTCCGGGATTTGATGTATTAAGGCATTTATGTTTTTTTTCCTCCTGCTGCGATGTCGCATCGATCCCGAGCGATTATTTCCGCAGTGTGCCCATACTAAAAGTTACCAGCTGCAGCAGACAAAGGGAATACAGTGTGATTTTCACTTTTGGGATAGGCTTCTGGGTGGGTGATTTTCTTTTTACTTTCTACTCAGGGTCCTCATTTTTTTCTGTCTCCCGTATGTGTGTGTGTCTGTGTGTGTGTGTGTTTGTTCAGGCGGCTGCACCTTCGACGAGGACTCGGACGCCAGCCTGTGTGACTACCGCCAGGGACAGGAGGACGACTTTGACTGGCAGCTGATCAGGACCTACAGTTGGCCCCACGCCACTCCTGATCTGCTCCGAGGTGGGTCTCCATAGCAACCTATACGGTCATCGTGTAGGTTTTTGTGTAGGCAAAGTAGTTAAAAAAATCGAACCGTAAATATATTTTTTAAAATATTCACAGTTCAAAACGTATCTCTAGAAAACAAACTTTGCCCGAAGTGCTGTACATAGATCATATTGCAATAAATATTAATAATAAGAAATAACTGAGTTCATAAGTGTCAAAACGATAGGATAACGTCAACAGTATAACGTCTAATACACCCAATCTCCCTCTAGGTCACTTTTGGGATAGCCGTAACAATAGATAGCCTTGCATAGTTATTACTCATTGATTCATGCAAGGGGTGTCTGTGTGCTGAGTACTGCTGCCCTAGCACCAGTAGTGGTTTGCACTTCTTGGGAAAGGGGAGACTTATTGAGCTGACGGAGGCATGGGAAATGTGATCGTTATTCATGGGAAATGACAATGTGTAAAATCACCATTAACATTCTGCTGTATTGAACGAAGACACCCAATATTTTAAAAGCTTTAGTGGTTATTTAATCAACACTGGCCCCTTCTATTTGAGGCGAATCAATATATTAATCTTTGTGCTGAGGATGATCTTTTTATTGTAAGTGCAGGCAAAACTATAATTTTTTTACAACAAGACAAAAAAGCTCTTATTATTTATTTAAGAGAGTATTATCTATCCTGCTGATATGCAATGAAATCTAAGCCAGGTATCTTTTTTTTCTGTAAAATATTTTGTACCTTGGTGCATTTTTTTAAGTTGCGCACTGCCATATTTCAGTTCCCGAAAGTAGAAGCAGTTTAAATTGCTCAAGACGGATTCCCTATATGTGCAGCGAGAGGAATTAAATAGGCTCAATCATGCTTCTTGGGGGAATGTTTGTGGCTTTTCAAACTAATTGTGCTACCAAACGAAAACATAGAACAAAAGGAAAATAGTTTTGTGGCAGTTCCTCTGGATTTCTAAGTTTCAGCAAAGGATTTCATGCGGCAATCGCTCTACAAAGTCAAAGACATTCGCCTCAGCCACTGATCCAAGGCCAAACAAAAAAACATGATTGACAATCATCTTCTTTTTTTTCCACAAGTGTAAAGAAGCGTGAGCGAGAAGAAAGAACTGACGAAGAGGATGATGAAGGAAAGCACTAACTCTGATGCATAGAGGGGACGAGGCGGCAGAATCAATTGGCTAGGATTAGGGATGTGGCTCACTTTAAAGTCTAGGCCAGGCCTGCAATGATGGAGGCTTTGTTTACTCATCACCGGCAAGTCTTGCGATAACCGATTTCACTTGTTTAAGGCTTTTTATTCTAAGACTGCAGTTCCTGGAAATGAGATTTTGTTAGTAGTTTGTCACGGCAGCTGTTCTAATTAACTTCAAATAATCTGTTAGCACAATAATCCTGTCTTCTATCACGCTTACCTCAGCAAAGACTAGTTGCCTGCGTGTGTGTGTGTGTGTGTGTGATAGAAGTGTGTGTGTGCGAGAGATAAAAGTGTGTGAATACATACAGCAGGAGGAATTTTTGCGGACACAGCCCGCCTTACTTCCGACTTGGCTCCAGTCTTTCCTTTTTGCAACAGCTTGCTTTCCA
Organism: Gadus chalcogrammus; assembly: GCF_026213295.1. Lineage (NCBI taxonomy): Eukaryota > Metazoa > Chordata > Actinopteri > Gadiformes > Gadidae > Gadus > Gadus chalcogrammus. Next base: position 8,402,045 of record NC_079433.1, on the reverse strand, counting down.
ATCCCCTGACGACTCCCCATCCTCTCTTTTAAGTCGGTCGTGGGGTGGGGTGGGGGGGGGGGGGGGGGGGGGTTGGCTCGTGCCCATGCTGTTATTTCACATGCAGGTGAATGCACCCATCTGCACCTGCCAGTCATGGGTAAACATTCCCCGTGCGAGCGGTATCCGGCGCCTCACTTCACCTGAGGAGCGATAGAACGTGTCTGTGGGTAAAGCCCATGCATGTCATTATGGACCCCTCCGGTGGGTAAGCTGGGGCTATTCATGGAAGGAGCTCGGGGAAGGGGAAGGGTGGTGGTAGTGGCGGTGGGGGCGGTGGTGGAGGTGGTGGGGGTGGGGGTGGGGGCGGGGGCGGGGGCGGGGGAAGCCTGCGTGCGTCCGGAGTTGCATAATTCATGGCTTGTTATCAAGCGCTTGTTCCGCCTTGTTCCACCGGTGCACCTCTCCCGAGGCAGATCGGGGGTCTGTTAACAAAGTCCCAGGGATCCATCACAAGGGAGGGGGTGGAGGGAAAAGGGGGGGGGGGGGGGTCGGTTGCTGCTGATTGCACTTCCTGGTGTACCGCAGGCCCCGGCAGCGGTAAATTGTTTCATTTTTTTATTTCTCTTCATCAGTTGTCCGTATGCCACCAGGGGGACCAAATTTTATCCAAACACATTTGATGAGGTTTGTGTGCGTGTCCCCATCCGAACCTTCTCTCTGGCGTTATTATTTTAAGAAGGGTGGCTATAGATCACGTTGGAAGGGCTTAGCGAGATTCTCCAAGCGTGAAGAAGAAGGGTCCCTGTTTTCCTTATCCGCTTAAGACAACGACACATTTTGTTCCATAGATAAGCGCCGCTCAATTATTCATCAAATGTCTGCGTATTTACCCAGCCGTGTCAGTGGAAGGAATTAACGCTTCGTCACAGTGATTTGGCATTAACGAGCATGACTTACATCTTTATGGTTTTTTTTGCACGGGACGCCGTTTTCCCCGTACCTTATGCTCTAATTAATGCCGGCTAACATAGTTATTGATTGACCATCGCTATAATGGCTTGCGTCAATTAAAACAAACTCACTGCCACTGCACACGAGAGAGCCAAGGTCACCATTCTCCATCAGGATGTGTAGCGCCACCACAACAATTAACACCCTCGTAGATCATTTTTACAAGGACTTTAAATTCTGCCTCGGCCACTTAAGAGGCTGCGATTGAGACAACGGTATAGTTTATTGGGCAACCCGACAGTTCAATAGTATGGATTTGCGCTCACAAACCCCACAGAATACCAATGATATGAAATAGTACGGCTGAGGCACAGCAAACCACTGGCTCACCGAACTATACTTTCAGCCAACTTCTCTTTTAGCTTCCCGGCCCGGGGAATCAGCAGGCTTTGTCCGTAGTTTCCAGCGAGTTGACAGGCTTCCCTCCCACGGATTGACCGCTTCCTGCAGCTCCTTACATCGTGTTAACAAGCAGGGTTCCCCCGAGCCTTCAAAAGGAATATTGTTTTGTAAGCGCTTTGGTCTGCGGCCCAGGATCCAATAGGATCATTACAACCGTACGCTGAGGACACATTGGTATGGGTCGGGTAGGCCGGTCCAATGGAGGGCAGTCTCAAAACGTCTCCCCTCTGTCACCTGCTTACACACCCCAAGACGGACTCTCCCCCACAGCCCTGGTCACCAGGTGTTGCCTGCACTCGTCTGAACCAGCTCCATGTCTGGGTTAAGCCTCTCAGATTGTATGAACACAAGGTCGGTCGCTCTCCAGCTCCACCGGTCGCTCTTCCTCGTCATACACGGAGCGAAGCCAGACCAAGATCATCTGAGGCCTGTTATGTTTTTTGTGATTCTTTTTTATATTGTCCTCATTTGCTTGGCCAAACTTCAAACATTCTGGTGGCGTTCAGAACCGCTCCTTTCGCATGCACCGCCGAGCTAGCTTTGATGATCTGTGTGCCCCAGAGTGGAGAAACTTAACTAGCGGCTGCAGAATGACTATTTGCATTGAAATGGCACATTAGCCAGACATCGGTTAGATTTCTGCTGCGGGTTCATTTCGCTGTTGTCAAAGCTGTCTGCCACCTCATCAGCAGAGACTCGAGCCTCGGTATGATCTGAAACATTTGTTTAATGTCGGCAATCCGTTTGTTCTATGGTGTGGATGAAAAAGGAATGTTAATTGGGATTGAAATGTTGTCTCCCGCCGCGACGGACCCCATTGAAGTTGAAGTCATCGTAGTCTTCACAACTAAAACTGATTGGAGTTGGACTTGATGCAGTTGGACACCTACTTTGAAACAGGAGAGTAGAACTAGAAGCCTTCTGGGCGGGAGTTGGGGTCATATTTATCGCACGTAGATTTTTGTTGAATTGAAGTGGACTGTGTAGAACCAACATCACAACAACTTAAATCAGACTCTTCTGGGAAGGCCACTGATGGTGTGTGTGTGGCCTGGATGCATTATTAAATTCAGACGGCAGACCTTGAACGTGGACAACACGTTCATGGGGGAGAGTGGGGAGGGGAGACCTATTATAAGGCTCCGACAGTGATATTGCTTAATATTGTCAGGAAGCCAGGAACTTTGTTGTGTGAAAGGTTGCGGGGTTCGACTCCTCAGCTCATCATTATTGGAGAATGTGTTGAGGGATGTGTCAACGACATTTTGCTAATCGTTTGCTCACCCTCTCAGAAGAATATATAGACATTGATCAGTGAAGTGTTTTGACACCTCCCGCAACACATTATCCTGTTATGATGAGCTGAGGAATCGAACCCGCAACCCTTCACACAACGGAGCCCTAATAATTCCACGTTGAGACACCTCAGTATTAGCCTGTCTGAACAAAAGATGTCTGATGGCCAAGCATGTTACAATCAGACAACTCTGTCATTACCCTAATCCCAGGTGTATACCCTCTGTCTATTCCCCGCTCCCTTCCATTAAGTATTAATGACTGGAGTCGGGGATGCGGCTGAGTCTGCTGGGCGAGATGATGTTCAAAGAACCATTTAATTGGCCCTCATTGTTTGGTTAGACGGAAATGTGATTAGGTGGACCGAGGCCTGATTCGCCATTGTCTGCCGAGGGCTTTTTCGCGGGATTGTCATCAATCAATTTAACTTTGGCGTGCCTGTTTCGGAGACGTCGCGACGATGTGACAGGAACCGCTGTGCCCGGGAAGACGATGGCGCCTTCTCTGTGTGCTCTGATTGGACGTCTTTGAGCAAATAAAGGGATTTGAGATGAGGGAATCACATTGGTGTGTCAATTTTGTGCTGCCTTTTTATTTTTTCTGATTTTGGTAAAAAAAAAATATGTGACCTGGATACACCGCTGTTTGCGATCAATGCTCTCCGTGGCGTCGGCGGGTAGCTAGCCCACTTCCAATCACGGCGGCCCTGCCTCGCTCTCCGGGTGCCTCCGAGCACACTCGCTCTCGTCTCACGGCAGGTATACGCCGCATTAGCATTGCAGGCTCTCCGCTGTAATTAACATCAGTCAAACTAACAATGCGCTAAAGGGGGGGCTGTGTGCGCCCGTATCCTCCCGGGACAGGGAGAGGGAATGGCAGCTCTGCCCAAGTGACAAGCAGCGTTCTCCGCATATATACCAGAGCCAGGCGAGTGCGGAGACGGCGAAAGCTCTTCCCCTTCGCAGGCATGCCTGTCAAGATGGCGGCTGATTGCTGGCATTTGGCTCACACCCTCGTGTGATTGATGTAGACAGCGCCGGCACCGGGTTGAATGCGGTGCCGCTCATTTATTTATTTTTGCTCTCTTTTTTGGTCGTTTTCTTGTCTGCTCTCTTCTCCCCGGGTATGTCGTCTAGCAGCAAGCAGTGTCTTGGCGTGCGGCGCGTGTGAGGTATACACACATAGCTTTCTTTTAAGCGGTGTCCTTGCAATCGTTTGTTCCCAGCATGCGTCTTCCTTCCTTTGGTTCTTCTTCTGCTGCTCTCCGGCATGGTAACGAGGGTCAATCACTGTCGCCCCCTCTAAGCTCTGGAGGGTTTATGAGAGGCGTTTAAGACTGGATTTGCATTATTTATTAGCTTTTGGACGTGCCCTTCATCGCTGACTTGAGCTTTTAATTCCCGGCATTAGCGTCACCTGGCCGCCGCCAGACAGGGCGATGCCGCTGGCTGCCTGCGCACCTCGGCTCCAACTTCTCCATCAACGCCGACCTTTATTATTCTGCTGTGAGCCCCCCCCCCCCCCCCCCCCCCCTCCCCCCCACGACGACCTCGCTGACCGCCTTTATCTCTCTCACGACTCCCCGCTCTCTCGCTGGCTCCCTGGCTGTCTCTCGCTCACTCTGCCCCCTGTGAGGGAACGGACAGACAGAAGCGTCTAATGCAGGGTGGAATGGCACTTGGAATGAATCCAGTGCAGTGTTATCTCTGGTATTTAGCGATCTCTCCAACATTCAGAAGAAACCTGTCGAGATTAAAAGACTTACACGCTTCGTCCCAGAGCGCCAGCAGCTCATTTACAATAAAGTCATTTGAGTAACCACCGTTAGTAGTTTAAATTGCAAGGTTACCGGGCCGTTTTAATAGCCTGGCACTTCAACCGTCCAGGATCGGGCTTGTTATAAATATTCATCGTTAATAATAATCAAATAGCTTTTTGAACAAAATGTGTTAAGAAAAAAGTGGAAAGTTCTGGTGGCTGTGCCCCCCCCCCACCCACCCACCCACCCACCCACCCAACCATCCATCCACCACGCATCTCCCTACCCACACCTTTCCATGTCTCTTTACACACACACACACAGACGCACGTCATTTCCCTTCACTTCCCCCTGCTCTAGTTGGGAGACCGGGGGAGACCGCTTTTGGAGGGGAATAAAAGTATTTTAGCCATGGCCTCCTCTCCCTTTTTACCCTCCCACCGTGGAGAACACCTCCCCGCCATAGCCGGGGTAATTGATTTAATAAACGTTATAGGTGTCCGTTCGGGATGAGTCCTTTCCCCATAATTGGGCACGGGGTCTTCTGGAAGCGGATGTCATGATTAAAGACTGAAGGAGTGGCGCCGGTGGGAAGGTTGAGAACCTTGAGAGGCTAATGGGATTTTAAATAATGCAAAGTAAGCATCATTTTCACAGGAGGAGCGGAAAAAAAGGAAAGAGAATCCTTGGCCTGTTGGGTAGTGTATGAGTGGAGTTGGGATTGGACTGCTATACCAGATGTGCGGCAGGCTTCTAAAACACAATTTTCTTTGTTTGATTCTGACTTGCATTCATAAGTGGCTAATTCCCCTGCCGTAGCTTTCGTCAAACGTCATTTTTAAGCACCCTTTTAATGCCCTTGACGTTGGATATTTCGAAAACATGCTGCAAGACTTTTCTAATGGTAATTCACCTGTGTGTGCAAAAGACTAGACGACACGTCGCTGCTAAATTACTACTTTCCAACTTCCCTTCAAAGCGGTGCTTTGGTTTTCATTATCTTCCACTGAGTTTATTAGCACATCACTGGCCAAGATGTTCTTGCTGGGACTGATTGGATTCTCTGCGAATAACATTGGAGCGGCGGGCACTTAGTGCGACATTGACATTCAGTGACACATAAACATTTACCTACCTACGCAGAATGTAATGAAGATGAGGGGAGTGCCGCCTGAAATATCGCTGCACAGTCCCACACCCGATCGCCTTCCAAGTCGTTTTGCCTCTGGTTTCGGGGTGCTTTCAAGTTGCGGTCTAAAAGGGCACAGTCTAAAAATACCATCAGCCATTGTTGTGAACGAGCTCCGTCTAATTCCCCCCGTTTCAGAAGTTAATCAAAAGTAAAGCCCCCTGCCGTTATTCCTGCCATTATGCCGTTGGGAGAGCGTTTGCCTCCACAGGGTTTACAGTGTGTTACCAGGCGACCTCACACGGAGAGAGCAAGACACAGGGCTGGAGGCCAGGCCTGTGCGACACAGTGCATGTTAATGCCTGTTAATTCTGCCGGGGTTAGGCCCGGAAACGGACTCCGATGAAGAGTCTGAAACCCTGGACGGCGGCCATTAGCACACGATGGGTTCCGACGGTGTAGGAGAGATCTTGGAGCTGTAGTGCAACACGAGGGTTTAATGTATTTGACGTTTCTGATTGCCTCACATAATTTCCGGGTAAGGTCACTTTGCGTGTTGAAAGTCACAAATATTTGGCCTGTTAAGCCCTTTGAGACTGTAATGGTGATTATGGGCTATACAAATAAAATTGAATTGAATTGAAAGTGGTAAGCGAGACAGCTTGGCGCTAATTTGATCAGGAGCAACGTTCGCGATCACCAGCACTCGACTTGCGAGCGGGTGGGCTTTCGGTCGGGTTTTTAATGCGTGGGCGTTAATGTGTTCATTCTTATTGTGGAACTCAGTAATCTACCTTAATGGGGTTTAAGCAAGCGGTGGTTGTGATTTCATTGGAAAGTAAAATGTAGCCGCCGATAGCTCGGTCGAGCGGTTTAACACTCGCTTTAAGCTCTGCCATAGATATTGTTTTACCTGCCAAACAAGGCAACATGTCAGCTATTTTCCATTATGCCATATTCATTAGCTAATAGGTCAAATGCACTCAGTAATTCCATCTCTATTCTGCTGGGTTGTTTAATGGAATGGGAGTGGGGGTATATACTTTTTTTGGAATGGGTATCTTTGAATGTGTGTGTGTGTGTGTGGTGATCATGCCCACACATGTCCTCGCCACAACAAAAACTTGACCCAGAAAAAGCATGACGAAGGTGCTCATGGCCGTCTGTTTTTGCCAACAGGTGACACTGAGGGATCACCACGCTGTGACGCTGTGACGCTGTGACGCTGTGTGTGTTTGTGTGTGGGTCGTGGGGTAAGGTTATCGGCCCCAGAGCAGACAGCTCTTGGTTTCCTCTCCCTGACTGTGGACTCCCCATACAGATAATTGGCTTATTTTCCTTCTGCTCGTCTTTTCCTTCATTTCCTACCTCTACCTCATTGCTGCTCACTGACAAGCGCTTGTCACATTGCCTCATCCTGTCGCCTTTCACTCGCTCTCTCTCCCCCAGCCCCTCTTTCATACCCTTTCTTCTCCTTCCCCCTCTCCCCTCTCCTCTCTGGCTCTCTCTCTCTCTCTCTCTCTTCCTCTCCCTCGCATCTTGCCTCAACTGCGCGGGTTTCTTTCATGCGCGATCCTGGCCAAATTGAAAGTTGGAAGGATTAGGATTTCTTTTCGAAATTGGGTAGCAAAAAACATCATATTTTTTTTCTCATTTTTTCTCTTTCTTGTGGGTCGTTTGAAGACCTGCTGTTTCGATAAGGGCCAGCCGCAGACCTTCTCGGTCTGTGTGCGTACATGCGTGCCCGTCTGAGCGTATGTGTACTGTCTGATGGTGATGTTGGGATTGAGGGATGTCAAAAGAAAACCTCTTTACCTGCCAGCCACTCAAACCCTGAGCAGAGCTATGCCAGAGGAGTGTTGTGTCTTACGTTTAGGGGAGGGGGATGGTAAAGACCCCAAAGTCTTCCTGTGGGCCTGTTTATAGGTGATCTGCTAAAGACTGTCGAGCAAGGCTGATGACCCATCCAAAATATCTTTGGAATGCCTTTAGTTATTCGTTCTCATAGTTTTCAAGGTCTTGTCTGACTAGCACACACTCTCCAGAAGCACGTCAAGTGGAGTGGAGGAGATCAGCTCGTGGGCAATGGGTGGCTGGTGCTTGTACTGTATTTGCGGGCATTGTGCTGTGTTTGTGTGTGTGTGTGTGTGTGTGTGTGTGTGTGTGTGTGTGTGTGAAGAGGGGGTTGTGGTGGGGAGGAGAGGGGGGGGGATTCAGCTTTGGGCTTCCACAATGAAAGGGGGGGGGCGGGTGGCGCTACAGAGCAAGCTCTGGGGTCCATCCTCACACTGAGATGAACTGACATGTTGCAGCACTGAGAAAGAGAGAGTGTGTACGTGTGTGTGTGTGTGTGTGTGTGTGTGTGTGTGTGTGTGTGTGTGTGTGTGTGTGTGTGTGTGTGTGTGTGTGTGTGTGTGTGTGTGTGTGTGTGTGTGTGTCCACACTTGGCAAGGCTAATGCAGACTCTGGGATGTGCACAAGCTGAGCTTCTTACACGAACCGTGGGCTGAAACTCCCAGCAGGAGAGAGAGAGCGAGAGCAGCAGGGACTTCATGTCGGACGCCCACACTTGTGCAGCTCTTCGCCCAGTGCTCAGGGCTCTGTTTGGGTCATGGTTACTCAGCTCCGCACTTCATGTGGAAGTTTGAAGCCCGGCAAACAGTGAGAGAGCGGGGTCGTGACCTTGAGAAGTGATTTTGGGGTCTGTTTTTGCTCTCTAGTGCCCCCCACTGGCCAGCGGGTGCAACTTGCGTTTGTAGCTAATGTGGCGCGAAGGGAGTTGTGAAGCGTCAAGCTTTAAGTTTTTAATTTATAAATGGTTGAACTGAAACTCATCCCTGGTCAACCAACGTCTTTGGAAAAAGCCTTTCCACCCTCAATACTAGCAGATAGCGCGATGCTACGCTCCAGAGATGACCGAACCAATCAATTCCCCCGCTTTCGCTTCCCCCATAAACAAAGACAAGCCGGATCTCTCATCGCGCTGGAGTCGCTAATTTCACTTTATTTTTTTCTATTTTTATCTCCTTTCGTTAAACTTTTAATTGGCTGTGGTGGTGACGGCAGATTCGCCCACTCAATCCCCCCCCCCCTCCCCCCCCCCCCCCCCCCTCCGAGCCCACCCCTGGCTGCATAGATGGAAGATGTGAGTCGCAGATAAGCCGGACCCCCCACCCCCCCGCCCCTCCACACAATCACTCCACCACCCTCTCCCTAAATAATAGGCAAAAGGTCATTAGTGGAAACGGACTGATTTGCTGCCGGGTGGTTGCAGGGGGATTTAGCTAGTAGGCGGGTTGTGTAATCCCCCTCTCCCCTTCCTCCCTCTCCTCCCCTTCCTCGTCTTCCAAGGAGCCCTCACCCTGCAGAGAGCTCTCCCAGGGGGCACTTCAAAGCCCACCACCGACAGCACCTGATGGAAGGCTGAGTGTTTGGGTTGTTTGCCCCGGACACCAGCAACCACCGCCCACCAGAAACCCTGACCCCCCCCCCCCCCCCCCCCCCCCTCCCCATTCCCTCCCTCACCCTTAATCCTCTCGGTGGTGCGATCTCCCCAGTGTCTCTCTCTCTCTCCCCCATCTCTCTTTATCTCCCTCTTCAGGATTTCTATCTCGCGATCTGCTCTATCAGCCAGTGGTTACTCTGGGTTTATCTCAAATGCGGTACCAGATTAAGACAAGGGAAGAAAACAGGACTACAACAATTAACAAAGAAAGTTTTCTGTCAGAGCGATGCAGAAAAAAAGAAAGTTCTTTGTTCGTTTTTCCTGAAACGTATTTTTGCTATTGTAATTTATGTGCATAGAATTAGCTGTACCTCGGAAATCCGGGCCTAAAGGAATTAGTAGAGAATGAGTATGTGTCAGTGGTTGAGTGTGTGTGGTTGTGTTTGTGTGTATATGAGTGTGGGGGTGTGTGTGTGTGTGTGTGTGTGTGTGTATATTAGTGTCTGGGTGTGCGTGTGTGTGTGTGTGTGTGTGTGTTTGTATACGTGTGTGTGTGTGTTTGTATACGAGTGTGTGTGTGTGTGTGTGTGTCTGTGTGTGTGTGTGTATTTGTATACGAGTGTGTGTGTGTGTTTGTATACGAGTGTGTGTGTGTGTGTGTGTGTTTGTATACGAGTGTGTGTGTGTGTGTGTGTGTGTTTGTATACGAGTGTGTGTGTGTGTGTGTCTGTGTGTGTGTGTGTGTGTGTGTTTGTATACGAGTGTGTGTGTGTGTGTGTGTGTGTGTTTGTATACGAGTGTGTGTGTGTGTGTGTGTGTGTGTGTGTGTGTGTGTGTGTTTGTATACGAGTGTGTGTGTGTGTATGTGTGCTCCCTCCTCTCTCTCCTCCCCTACCTAGCGCCTGCAGTCTGCCTCCACACTCGTCCAAACTCCTTTGGTCGGCAGTGGGGGGGTGGAGGGAGAAGAGGAGGAGGGGTAGGACTGGTGGTGGGAGAGCGTGTCGTCACCGTGTGTTTGTTTTGAGCGAGTCAGGGTTCTGGGTGGAGGCTGGAGGGTGGGGGGGGGGGGGGTGAGCTAGTCACCGCGCCGCCGCCCGCAGCTGCCGTCCACCTGCCACTCGCCGCTCCTGCCACCTGTGGGCAGAACGCCGCGCAGATGGGAGACCCCCCGGGCCTTACCGGCTCTTTGGGGGGCTTTATTTGTTCCGCTTTTGTCCGTTCCCGAATGGTGGAAATCTGTCCGGCAGTTTTTAGAGCAAAAGAGTTGTAATGTGTGGACCAGTCGTCAAACGAATGGTGTGTGTGTGTGTGTGTGTGTGTGTGTGTGTGTGTGTGTGTGTGTGTGTGTGTGTGTGTGTGTGTGTGTGTGTGTGTGTGTGTGTGTGTGTGTGTGTGTCTGGGCGTGTGTGTGCGTGTGTGTGCGCGCATGTGTCTGTGTCTGTGTGTGGGTCTCTGTATGTGTGTGTGTGTGTGTGTATGTATATGTGTATATGCGTGTGCGTCGTTGAGCCGAAACGCGAGCTGAAGGCTCCATATGGTGCCCGATGGCTTGATGAAGATCCTTTGTCTGCGCTGTGTATACGTGAGGAGACAAATGCTAATAGTAGCGAGCCTGTGCTTCGCATGCTGCACAGCTCATGATTATTTTAATAACCCATCTTTCTCTTCTTAGCAGAAACCTCCATTTACAACGGGCCCTTGAGGCCGTAGGACTAATGCTCTCATTCTACCTGGCTCTCAGCGTAATGGATACGGAAGCTCACAATCTCAATCTTCGGTGCTTTCTTTTGTTCCACACAGGCCACTCATGTCGGAAGTGTACCACTGGAAAACACATATTGCACATAAAAATACACACACACCTGGGTATTTTCCACCGGATTTGACAGGGATACAGGATCTCGCAATTTATAGCAAGCGCACGAGACAGATGTAGATAGTGACTCTTGGTCTGCTCCTGGTTCGAACCAGGGAGCGGACTAAAATGGTCGAGATAAGACCCCCACCCATGCCCTAATATGTATAAAAATATCAGTCCTATCATTAGTGTTGTGAGTGACTCCTGCATACTACAATGATGCCTCTAAGAAAGAGGTCTATACATTATATTCTATTTTATACATGTGCATCGGATGTGTGTTTCCAAACACATTTCACACGGGACGGACGGACGAAATCTCACAGAATCAACTGAATGACAAACTGCCTTCGATTGGTTTTTATGCCTTACTCTCAGTATCTCTCGGGCTGTTGAACCGCCGCTCTGTTCTCCCTGGGCTCTCTGTGTCTGCTCCATCACTGTGATGTCAGAGCGCGTGGCCCCCTGTCAGCTGTTCACAGTGGCGTTTAGAGTCAGGCGGTGATTAATACACAGGGGCCTGGGTCCGTAACACACAGGGGTCGAGCCCCCCCCCCTCCGGCTACACATATGCCGTCTTGATGGCAAATGCTCTTCACTCTCTTTGTATGCAACCCCCCCCCTCCCCCCCCCCCCCCCACACACACACACACACATACTCACACATACATACTTGCACGTACACAAACACACACCATTGGAATGAAAACGACAAAATAAGAAAGATGAGACATATAAAAGAGCTAGGTCGCACATTCTGCAACAACAACAACTCGCAACAAATCCATCTGACCACTGGCGTGGGGTCGCTAGCAGGAATCACCGGTCCTTAAACCAGACAGAATGGGGACCTTTTAAACACATACATGTATAACGCATACATCAAAAACTAGCATCTGTGCATGTGGAAAGTGTGTGGGGACTGGTGAGGTGAGCCGGTGGACTGAACACACACACACACACACACACACACACACACACACACACACACACACACACACACACACACACACACACACACACACACACACACACACACACACACACACACTGCGCACACACAATGCGCACACCCACTGAAAGCAGAGCAGGAGGACTGCTATCAGGTTTACCACTGAAGCCCCAGTCCTAGAGGGCCCTTGAGGGCCTAGATTCGGGGTTTCTTCAGGTTTTTTTTCTGGTGATTCGAGAGGCAATCTCTAGTGCCTTCTGTCGAGGCAATGCTCCCGCTCCCGCCCGCTCTCTCTCAATCTCCATCTCTCTCTCCCTCTTTCAAACTCTATCGTTCGCCCAACAAGTTTGTGTGTGTGTGTGTGTGTGTGTGTGTGTGTGTGTTGCGGGTGCGTGCGTGCGTGTACGCACGCTGTTGATTCCATCTCCTCGCGACCTCGCCAGAACCTTTCCAGCGGCAGCCGCTACACCCGACGATTCCCCTCAACCGACGGGTGCCGCTCTGCCTCGGTCAACCCCCCCCAGCCCCCCCCAGCCCCCCCCCACCCCCTCAAAACAAAGAAGGTCACGGCTTCTCCCAGACAACAAAAGCCGTGACCATAAATCAACCGCCCTGGTCTCCGACGGCTAGTGTTGTCTCCCTGTGAGGGAGACGGTCGACGTGCCCCCCTGCAGGAGAGAGAGGCTTCGCGGTACGGACGGAGGAGATTGGAGCGAGGAGGAGAGATGGGAAAGACGTAGTGGGGAACAACACACAGCACCGAGAGTTAGAGGAGAAGAGAGGAGAGAAGGGAGGGGAGAGGGGGAGAGATGGGAAAGACGTAGAGGGGGACAACACACAGCACCGAGAGTTAGAGGAGAAGAGAGGGGAGAAGGGAGGGGAGAGGAGGAGAGATGGGAAAGACGTAGAGGGGGACAACACACAGCACCGAGAGTTAGAGGAGAGGAGGGGAGGGGAGGGGAGGGGGAGGGGAGAGGAGGGGAGGGGAGAGGAGAAGGGGGAGGGGAGGGGAGGGGAGGGGAGAGGAGAGCAGGCGACAGTTTATTATGCAGATGAGGAGAGTTGAAGCATTTTAAACTGTCGGAGGTGTTGCCTAATTCATCAATGTCGCACCGTCTGAGGGTGTGCGGTGGTGCGTGAGTGTGTGCGTGCGCGTGTGTGGTGGAGGGAGGGCGGGAGGGGAGCATCTGCCATGCCAGGCCAGAAGTTGCACGGGCTCTTGGATTGATTACCCCCTCCTGCAGACTCCAGGGGTATGTTGCAGAGGTGGGGCGGACGAGGGGGGGGTCCCCTCCTTTCCCTCCTTCTACTCTGCAATCTTCCTCTCCCTGTCTAATTTATTTCCCTTCATTCCGCCCCACTCGCTCATTCTCTGCCTCTTTATTTTCCTCTGTCCGTGTCTCACTGTGTCTCTCTCCTCTTGTCTCCACCTATTCTGTCTGTCCTTTCCTTCCCCCCCCCCCCCCCCCCCCCCCCACTTCTCGCGTTCCTCTCACCTGCTGATTCACCCCCCCCCCCCCCCCCTCATCCCCATCCCCTTCCCCTCTCCTCTCCTCTCCTCTCCTCTCCTCTCCTCTCCTCTCCTCTCCTCTCCTCTCCTCTCCTCTCCTCTCCTCTCCTCTCACTCTCGTTCCATCTCTCCTCACACTCTCTGTCCTGGTCTCGCAGAGTCTCGATGGTGTGTAATGGACCGGGTGGGGACCCTCCTAACTAATACCTGTGTCTTATCGCTCTGTGGTGTACATCTCTGTCCCTCTCTCGGGCACTTCTCTTTGCTATTCTTCCCTCTATCGGTCTTAGGACCGCTGGGTAAGTACACCAAAGCGGGTTTGGTTCAAATGTTCTCTCCCCTCGAATCTCAAAGTGGACTCTTGTGGTTCTGTCCAGGAAGGATTGAACCATGTCGATCGGGGGGGGATTAACGGGGGAAAACAGGGATGATGGGGTATGGGGTTGCATCTCACATTGACAAACACACTGCTTCTCAGTTGAAGGATCCTCTGCCCTTAGCCTCTCCTTGGTGCTGAGATATCAATGAAGTCCACACACAGAGGTGATCTCTGTGGAAGGGCATGTCTCTGGGCCAGTGGTGTGATCCTGTGGAAGACGGTCAGACTTAAAACGTCGATGAATCCATAAAATATTTTGTTGGCTATCCCTGTGTATGATGTAGACGCACACACACACATAACACACACACACACACACACACACACAGACACAGACACAGACGCACACGCACACACACACGCACAGAAGCTCATCCTCTCTTTTCAGTTGCACAGCGTTCCGGGGCTGCCAAAAGCACCGCTATTGTTTTGCTCTGACATTCTGGGTCTAAGGCCGTTGGTGCATGTGTGTGTGTCTGTGTCGGTTGGGGGCGGGGGGGGTGTAGGGGATCTAGGGGGGGGGGTGGTTTGGCAGTTGGTTTTCAGTTCATTGTCGGGGCATGGAGCACAAAGGCGTGGGGAAAACAAAAATGAAAAACGTCTGCGGTTGAATGACCTGCTCTTAATCCATCCCCCCCCCTCCCCCCTGCCCCACACAGCCCCCTCCCTGTCCATCACCAACGGCCAGGAACACCAACAAAGCAGACAAATGCTATGAAAAAAAACCCACAAAAATGAATCCCACAAAACACGATAAAAAACCCTGAATACCGGACTCAGGCGCTGTTGGTGTGTGATCAGAGTGCGCTGCTGTGTGAGTGGAGAACATAAAGTGTACGTACCTAAGGGAGGGAGGCCGCCCTATACTGTGTCGGCCCTGGTAATGGCGTACTTACGGACCCCTGGGGTTGGCCCCGAGTTTGGCGGTCTGGTACGCGACCAGGGATGGGTGGGTGTCAGATAAAAAAAGGTCAACGTTCCCCGGGCACCCTTCCCTTCCCCTTCCGCTGGTGAATTACAGTCTGAAGAAACCAGATACCCCCCCCTATACACACACACACACACACACACACACACACACACACACACACACACACACACACACACACACACACACACACACACACACACACACACACACACACACACACACAGACATTCATACACGCGTGTGCGGAATCGCTGCCAGGAATAAAGAGTTAATGGTCGTAAATGTCAAATGATAGATTTGACGACTGCAGCATATTCCATCTCTCTCTCTCTCTCTCTCTCTCTCTCTCTCTCTCTCTCTCTCTCTCTCTCTCTCTCTCTCTCTCTCTCTTTCTCTTTCTCTCGGCCATGGGCCCCCCCACCAGCACGCACATACACATGCGCACATACACACACACGCACATACACAAATATACACACACAAACACACACACACACAAAGGAAATCCTATTATGCTGATTTATGACTATTGATTTCAATTTCCGGGGCGTTATTTGCTGGGAGCCCTGCCATTAAAACCAAAGACACGTCGGAATGGGAATGAAGCCACTGGCCGTTACAAACGCCTTTCATTTGTGTCTGACAGAGCAATGGCTTTTAAGTGACCAACCGTTGCCACGTGGGTTAGTGAAAGCTGAAGTGTTGTTGAAGTGAACCCCCTTTTATGTGGCTAGTTGATGGGTGTGTGTGTGTGTTTTGTCTTTTTGAATCTTTGCGCTTGTTGGTTATTGGTTGGCTTTGTGTCCCCTGCAGCCAATCCGCTTAGAGTCTGGGTGAATTTGAATGATTTGGTACGCCTCCAGTCTTTTGTGGGGGGGCTGGCTTAGCCGTTTGGGGGGGCTTTTGGGGTCTCAAAGGGGAATTGGGTTGGGTGCACTGTCAGATGGCTGGCGGTCTTTTCAGCATCACATTTAAAATTTAAACCACCCGTCTCTGGGCCAATGGTGGGCTCTGCTCCGCGGCTGGGCGTGACATCAGGGGGGGGGGACACTGTCCCTTTCTTTCTGAATGGGGACCCCTCAGAGGGATGGGTTTAGGCCAGGCACGGTGCGCCCCCTATTGTCTGAATGAAGTCCCAGAGCCATGTTCACAAATGTAGCCTTCTGTGTCTTTAGGATCAATTTAGCTCAGGGCTAATGAAATCTACCAAGTATATATTCTAGATGTAATCTAATGCAGGTTACCCCAGAAACCTCATCCAGCGTCCCCCAACAGACTGACCTCATATTGGAAGGGTTGTATTTTGTGGATCATCAAACAAGCCTTGATCTTGGTGTGGGCGCCTTCCATTGGAGATAATCTTCATGCTGATTAAAGGAACAGTTAACTGTACATGTCATCCTGACACCTGTCCACTGTCTGAATCCCCTTGAGGTTTACACTTCAGCGACACGTTGAACAGAATGTCAATGTTCATGACGAAATGCGGTACAAAATGGGATTTGTGGTGGAACGTGTGGGCAGTCAGGGTTTGTCTCCTAAAACGGGTTGCTGTGAAGCTTTAATCTTGTGTCTGATTCCCACACACCTCACTTGTCTTATTCCTCCCCTGAAGCTCATCCCTGCGTCATTATACGGCCGCACAATACATTGATTTCGGTATCGGGGATGGCAATTTGAGTCGTGCAATATTCAAAAAAGCAGAGGCAGCTATTTCTTTTTTCCGGCCATATTGTGATTAAATGTGCGTGCGTCAGCATAACGCCACACCGTGTGAGCCGGTGAGCGTGGGGACTTACTCCAAAAGTAGTGGGCTTGTGTTCTTGCCACAAAAATGTAGACTATTAGTGAGCTTCCCCCCCCTGAAGAAGAACGTAGTGCGAGCGGTGAATCGAGTCAGAAGTGAGGGAGGGTTTCTGTGACACTACTTCACCTTTCCCGACAGCCGCTTGTGCCGCCACTGGAGCCTGTCTCCTACATCTCAACACAATAGATGGGGCGCTGGGAACAGGCTCCTCTCTCTGCTCTCCCTCTGGTCGTACCTCTTTCTGCTGCTACTGGCTCAATGTCTTCCATTCGTTCATTGATTCATTCATTCCAGGTACGGCTAACTTCATCAGGAGCCGCAGCCTTGGACTCGGTATTGGGGGATAATGTGTGTGTGTGTGTGTGTGTGCATACGTGTGTGTGCCTGTGTGTGTGTGTGTGTGTCAGTGTGTGTGTGGGGACAGATGGTCCATTGAAGGTGATCTGGTCCAGATGCCCCTGACCTCCTCTCCCGTCCTCTCCCCTCTCCGCCCGCTCCCCCCCCCCCCCCCCCTCGCTATAAAATGGCACCTTCTCTTTATTTCTCCTCTGCGATCCGACGTCCGCTGGCAGGGTCTCCGTGAGGAGCAGGGCCGTACGCGATGCGGGGCTTTATCACACCCTCCCCACCACTCACAGTGTGAGGGTGGATAAGCTGGGGAGGTGGGCAGCGGGGGCGGGGGGGGGGGGGGGGGGGCGGTGCGGGGTTGGGGGGGATTGGCGACCGGGACTTGGCCCAGAGTCAAGCCTAGGAGACCCCAAATGATCCAAAATGCCCTCCCTCCCTTCTTCGCTCCAAACACACACGCTTTAATCTACACGGGAAGCTGCCACGCACGCGCGCGCACACACACACACACACACACACACACACACACACACACACACACACACACACACACACACACACACACACACACACACACACACACACACACACACACACACACACACACGAGACCCAGTGTGGCCATCTCAACCTTATCAGTTGAAAGGTAAATACGTGGCCAAAAGGAGAGTTTATACGGGGGGAGAGATTGGCCCAGGGAATGAAATGGGCTTCTGTTTGTCTTTGCCAAGCAGCCCCGGAAGCGAACCATCGCTATCTCCTCTCGCTTCTTTTGAAGGGCGGCAGCTGGCGGGCTTCTTGTATCTGTCGTCCGCCCGGGACGTGTTTCCTTTTCATCTTTCCCTTGAATTTCCATTTTTTTCATCTAAATCATCGTCTCCCTCCAGATCTCCGCTCATGTTGGCTCCGCCGGAGCAGGCGTTCTCCTCTGCTCACGTTGCATCATGGAACCTGTAGTCTATCAGCGTGTTGCCGTGGATCCTGTTTTCCCTACGTTTTGTCTGAAAATCTGTCTCTCTGTCTGTCCTTCTGCCTCTCTCTCTCACCCTCTCCCTCCCTCTCTCTCTTTCACTCTCACTCTCACTCTGTCTTTGTCTCTGTCTCTCTCCCTCTCCCTAATCGTTTATATCATCCAAAAAGGTGCCGATGGGAAGGTGTGTTGTTCCTTTTAAAAGCAAGCCGGCGCCAACATAACACGTTGTCGAGAAAATGACAGTATGTCAGCCTGAAATAGGCTCATCCTGTTGCGAGACATGTCGGGCTCAATTTTATCCTGGAGACGCCAACCCTCACAGCGGCAGAATTACATCTATTAGTAGTTCTCAGCAAAGTGGTGGGGAGCGAATCTAAGAAAAGTACTCGGATTGTACTTTTTCGCCCGGGATCTGGATGCAGAACTTTTTATATAAAAAATATAAAAATGAGAATATAGGGCATAAGAAGATGGAAAAAAACGGTAAACACATGTTACAAAGGTTATGTTGTTGACTACTGAAATCATTTCTCGAGCGAATGTCCTTGAAGTAATCCCAGAGAATAAACTGGGACCCTTTCCTGGGTTTGTCCTCCTGGTTCTCTGCTACGGTGGGTCTAAGGACGAACAAAGCACCTCCCTCAAATGACAAGCAACGCTTCGGTTCATCCCACCTCATCTCACCTCATCTCACCTCATCTCAACTCTTGCTGAGGGGAGGGAGAGAGGGAGAGAGGGAGAGAGAGAGGGAGAGACTGTTGGCAAAGAAGAGGGTAAATCCAAAAAAAGAAGAGAAGTAAAAAAAACAACTCTCAGGGTGACGAGATGACATAAAATAGCAGATCAGCGCAGATGCTATTGTGTGTGTCTGTGTGTATTTGTGTGTCTGTTGTTGGGGGGGGGGGGGGGGGTGGGGGGTAGACAGCAGCTCCTTGTTCCTGCCAGGTGGGCAGGTAATGCACTATTGATTTCTAGCAGGGAGAAGGTTCCCGGGAGCCCTCTCTGGACCCACGCCACACACGCCCACGATGTCCCTGCTTTGCCGCCGGCCCATCCTCCGAGTTTATCCGCACACTGGCGCCGCACGCCGTCCCGTATCTACGCAGCTGAACGCACGATCCCGGGCACTCGCTCGGACGTACGATTTTTCCCCACGTGTGATTACATCATAACCTTCGCGCGGGTGGGACCGGATCCGGCGCAGGGAATTTCATTAGCTTCAGAGAGGAGGACGAGCGGTGGCGCCGCGTGCGTTGCGGCGGGCTGCCCGCTTCAAGGGCAGCTTCGCCTTTTGACGTGGCGAGCGCGAGCAGCTGGTGTCTCGCCCACGCACTCTGTTCCCCCCCCCCTCACCCCCTCCTCTCCCCCCGTACGTTTTGTACTGCCTCGGCCGCAGTGTCACAGCGCTAAATGTCAAAATCTGCACGGGCCGAGGCCAAGTCTGCTCCTCTTCCTTTCCCGTCACCCCGAAGACATCACAGGCTTTCTCTCTTTCTTGGCTCTGCCCTCTCTTACTCTCTCTCTCTCTCTCTCTCTCTCTCTCTCTCTCTCTCTAGCTCCGCCTCACACTCGCACACGCCACAGAGGAAGAGGTCATGCGGGGTTGCAATAACAGAGGGGGAGGGAGAATAGAAAGGGAGAGGAGAGATAAAATGCAGAGAGGGAGAGAACGGCGTTATTCAGAACACGGGGGCGAATTGTTTGACCTGTGCACGTAGGAGCGGCGCACAGCATTCTGGGTAACTGAATTGGGGTTGTCCGCTCCCGATAATGCATTACTGCCTGCCAAACGCAAACTTGATCAATGTCAAACAGAAAACGGTGCTAAGGCGAACTTTTTGTCAGTTATAAATAGCGAGGGGAAATGGGGGAAGGATAGACGTCGTGGAAGAGAGAGAGAGATAAAAAATTGTTTATGAACATTTGATTAAAATGAGGTCTGGCCTTTCTCTATGAACGATGGGTCTTGTCGCGGTTGCCAAACGGCCCGGGTTATACACAGCTTTATTGATGGGGCAGAAAAAATAAGATATGAAGATTAATAAAAAAAAAAATCAAAACAAACAGAGCTGTCCCTGGCCAAAACGCTTCCGTTTTTTTCGGACGTTTCTCTTGGCGGAGATTGCGATAAAAGCAGGCAAAGCTATGACTCAGGTTGCGAACCCGTATTTCTGATATGAATTCAGGGAGCTGAGGACGCCCCCCTAATCTCCTAATGCATGTTTCCCTTGCCCTTGGCTGGGTCAGGGGGGAAATAGATGGAGCCTTATCTGCTTTTATAGATTCATGGAGAATTTCTCTGGAATGGGCCGGCTGTATAAATATAAATATATTTTTTCCCTAGTTGACTCTATTGAGTTATCGTACGTGATGTGTGTGCGTGTGTGTCTGTATCTCGCTCTCTCGCTCGCTCTCTCTCTCTCTCTCTGTCTCTGTCTCTCTCTCTCTCTCTCTCTGGCTCTCTCTCTCTCTCTCGCTCTCGCTCTCTCGCTCTCTCGCTCTCTCTCTCTGCGTCTGTCTCTATCCCTCTATATTTTCATGTCTGTGGCTGTCTATGGTGTGGGTATGTGTGTGTGACTCTGTTTATGTCTGAGCTTTTTTTTTTTTATGCGTTTCCTAAATATGCATCTGTGGTTGCTGTGCATGTGCATGGGAGGGGGGGGGTGCTTGTCACTGTGTGTGTATACTTGTGCATGTTTGTGTATTGTGTCTGTCTACTGTGCTCATGTGTGTAACTGTGTGTATGCCCCCGTGTGTCCCAGGCAAAATGAAGCGAGGTTATCAAAGGCGGTAATATCATAGCACAGTGTTAATCACAGAAAGTTCCCTAATTAGGCCATTAATCATGCAGTCTTTACCAGACTACGGGGAAGAGAGATGGGGGCCTGTTTTGAACGGAGGCATCAGCCTACATTATTACTCCTTATCCATTCCCTGTCACTTTGATGAATTAAAACAATACATAAAAAGAACGGAAAGAGCCGCATAAAGAAGAAACGGCAGAACAACGTCGGTAATATTCATAAATATGCAATCTTGTGAAACTATAGCAATCTACACTAATGTCTGAATGCTTTGCATCCGAGATTGCTGGAACAAAACATGTGATAATGTTTTGTCACACACATTAACACAATATATGACAAATACAGGAAGGAGGGGGAAATGTCTCTTACAAAATGTTCTGCATAGGGTAGGATAGGCTTGTGGCTTTACATCGGATTGTCTACGGGTTCTCTGCAAGGATTAGCTCTCCGTTCTGATCAATAATTGTTTAGTAGTTCCGAACTAGGTTTGGCTAGTGTTGCTGCACTAGGATTGGCCAGTGTTACTGTAATAGTGCTCGCAAGTGTTTTCTTATGAATTTAGAAGTCAGACATATCTTGTTGCCATCATCTTATTCAATGAATCAAAGAGACCTATGAACAATCATAGAGCACTGTGTTGGATTTGGTGGAATAGGAGTAAGCAAATAAATGAATGATTAAGTGTCCTCATACAAAGACTTTCTCCTAAAGAAACGCCCCAAAAAACACTGAGAAGGCCAAGATGGTTGCTCAAAAAGCAAAGCAATTTAGCCCAGCTACTCCCGAGAGCCTCAGCACATCAGAGTGGAGATGACACAAAGATGGGTGTTGAAGAGGCAGAAGGCCTGTCCAGCTCTGCCCAGGCACCACCGTGTAGCAACAAAGGCTGAGAGCCCGGGAGAGAGGAGGCAGAATTAGAGCGAGCAAGGAAGGGAGAATGTCGAGGCTGTGAGATCTCTGAAGGATTGGAGCTGCTTGTTATCACAGGATATTTCTGTCAGTGTGACACTTGCCCTCTACTTCTGGGTCATTGAAGACAGAGTGTTGAGAGTAGTATTGGACCTACTGTGGGAGTGCTATTGACTGTGTCTGTTTGTACGTGCCTTTTGGGGTGTGTGTGGGGGTTTTTGGTGGAGGGGGGGGGGGATGTCTCGCGGAGTCGCGGTCCAGGTTGACAGGCAACTGAACAAACAAGTCCTGCACGGTCCGGGGGTGACCAAGGACTGTTTGATTGCCGACAACGAGGGGAAAAAGAAAGTATAGTTTTAGCCCTCCTGGCTGACCTGACGGGGTACCGCCTGCCGCAAATTGGGCCCCAACCGTGCAAACGTGACAAGGGGGTCCTCGTTCTAGCTAGCGCTATTGCTGTCACAATATCTTTGGGATTGTGAATACTCTCTGTTTAAATAATCACGTTAGAACACGTTTATATTTACGTCGCAGCATCCATCTTTGTGTTTGAGCCACCTGTGTTTATAAAGCCAGAAATGTCCAATTCAGCAAAGGGGAGCCTATCTTATTATTAAGGTGGTACGGGGTGGGTGGGGGGGGGCTGGACCGGAGAATATTTCTTTGTGCAAGCGAGAGGAAGATTTTAAGATTAGTTTCCAGAGAGCGCCTCAAGTATTTTGGCGGGAGGAGGAGGGTGGGGGGAGGGATAGGGAGGCCACCTTCATGAAGCAGGGAAGGTCAGCATGATTTTGGGTGCAAACTACGCCTAGTTAAATCGGTCCGGAGAAACGAATGTGTGTGTGTAAATCTGTGTAACAGGTTGTGTGTGTGTGTGTGTGTGCGCGTCGATGCCGGACAGCGGCCTGTGTCTCGTGCGGGAACAGCACACGTGTCACATTGTCATGTTCTTGCCGTGTGTATTCCCTGGCTTGCTGTTAGCGCTTAATAACTATGTGTGATTGTGTGTGTGTGTGTGTGTGCGTGCGTGCGTGCGTGTGTGTGTGTGTGTGTGTATATGTGTGATTAATGGCAGCAAGCAGGCTCCTCAACCCACGCTACAAACTGCCAGCGCCACCAAAAGAAAAAACACCCCATAACAACCAAGCGACATAACGGGTCACAATGGCAGAATGTGCATCATTATTGTACCCTCCACCTCCTCCTTGTCCTCCTCCTCTAAATCAGACGCTTTGATGGGACGAGTGTTGACGAGTTTGACGATGATTGCGGGAGTAACAAAGTTAGCACCCCCCCGGCTCGCGCAATAACGGCGTCCTCGCTCTCCCCCCGCTCTCCTCCCCGCCTCTCTCTCCCTCTCTCTCTCTCATTGTAGAGCGATGACTGTCGACAGCTCATTGTCTCGGTGCGCTCTCTTCTCTCTCCCTCACGTTATCGCTCTTGCTCGCTCTCTCTCGCGCGCTCGGCACCTTCTCGTGAACGGCTGTCGCTTCTGGCGCCAAGGCGCGACACGCCGAGAAGCGTGGCACGGGAGCCGTCTCTGTGCTGTGACAGAGTTGGAGGGAGGGAGAGGGAGGAAGAGAGGGAGAGAGGGAGGGAGGGAGGGAGGGAGGGAGGGAGAGAGAGAGAGAAACAGGGAGAGAGAGACATGGAGAGATATGGGGGGCGGGAGAGAGAGGGGGAGAGAGACACTGAAGGAGAGAGAGAGAGTCTGGCATGTTGAAACAAAAGGTCCTTTCGCTGCCTTCAAAGGATGCCACATGTGGAGGGGAAGACGGACAGATGGGCCTGTAAAACTCTGAACAGAGCCATGTCAGGAGGAGACAGGGACTGGGGGATAGGAACGCCAGAAAGTGACAACCGGAAAACTGCAGCATTTTGGAGAGCAGCTCCGATTTCTGTGGGCTTCTGAATTATGAAGATGAGCGAAAGAGAGAGGTAGAAAGAGATGGGTAGAGGGGGAGAGAGAGAGAGAGAATAATGAAAGAGGAGCTCTTTGTGTGTTTAGTGGGTGAAATGTAACACAAGTTTATCCGTTTCTTACTTGTGTCTGATGGGAAGATATTGCCAATTTTCTTCTAGATAGTTTTTCTTGTATTCCTACCCGGTCGTCTTTGAAAGAAAATCACGTTCAACTTTGTCTCTGTCGCTTCACTCCATACAGCTTATACAACTCTTTCATCTTGCAAGGCCTGCATTCTCTTTTGGTAAACACTCCCTGAGATTGTGAGATTCTCTATGTGATTGACAGCCAGTCAGAGCCACTCAAATTGATGAGTCGCTAATTATCATGTCAGGCTTCGTCAAGTTCAGGTCACGGTGTTCCTGCCGTCACACGCCTCAGGATGTTCCATTCTCCCAGTTAGGCTGTACTGTTCAGTCACGGAGCAGACAGTGTTATCCACGAATCACTGTACAGGGAGTACATTGGAGTAGGAATGAGCGTCAGGGTCTCTTGCTGTAGGATACCTAGAAGTGGAATCAAATGAGTGAATCTCAGGTCATGAAAGCTACCCTGCACTCTGTCTATTTATTAGTTAGTTGTGGTGCACGATGTCTTTAGCTACTGGAGTGCTTTGAATGAATTCAGCCTCACTTACGCTTACGCTTTTGAACATGTTAATGAAGATTGTAAATGCAGACATCAGGGATCGAAACGCGAAACCCTTTTGTTTCGGAATCTGAAACCCACTAATCTCGGATCAAGCAGTCCTACTATGATTTAGAAGAAATACTGAGCCACCAGTCCTACTATTTTCCAACAGAAATACTGATCCAGCAGTCCTGCTATGTTTTAGTATAATTACTGAACCAGCAGTCCTACTATGTTGTAGCAGAAATACTGATCCAGCAGTCCTACTATGTTTAGAAGAACTTCTGCGGGGGAGACGGCACAGAGCCGAAAGGCTGGAACCCTGTAATGTAAGAGCCCGAGTTACACCTCGTTTTGGTTTTGTTACGGAGATATTCCACCGAATGAAAGCCATCTGCAGGAGTGGGTGAAGCTTTCAGAAAGGAATTTGAATAAGTGTATTCCCAAGTGGTCAGTTTATACGGTGTTGATTTGAAACCTTCACAGACAAGTTTTTGAGCAGTTTACCCAGAAAGTGTCTGGAAAGGTTTCAGGCACGTTTTGAGTTTGTGCTCGAATATCGCACACTTACAGATCCCCGCCTCAAACCACGTGACCGAGACAAATAAGAGAAACCGAAACGCCGCAGTCACCCGGATTTGAACTAATCTACAAACACCAATAACACTGTGTTTCCCCTACCCTGCCTAATCATATGCAGATGGGGTCACAGGAGGTGACCACCTTGTTAGCAAGAGCAATTTGGCTGGCTAGGAATCGATAACCACCAATCCACTACTGCTGACCACTTAGGATGGTGCAATCTGCATATGTTTAACGGGACCCTGAATTCGGAGGATGATGTTGATAGGGTTAAAACAATGTTTAAACATCCGTCTAACCGAGATGCATCATTTACGTCTAATTAGGTTATTAAGGGTTATCATGGTCGGCGTTGTGCAACAGATAAAGAAGTCCCCCAGAATCCATTGAATCTATCCATGGCCTTCTACTCCTTCCAGCCAATGGAGTAGACGGAGTCAGGGGGAGGGGGCATTCAGACCACACCCCTACAGTCCTGTGTCCCTCCAAGGGTTAATCTGCTCACTTTTGAGATGTATATTTACGTACTTTATATAAGTGTTGCTGACACAGCCCTCTGTGACACGTTTTATCATGGTTATATTTTTAGGTTCTTTAGATCCTGTTGCCCGTCACTTTAGGAAGTTGGGGTAACAAAAAAATGTCAGATCTTGGAATTGCCATAACACGATGCAGTATTTAGTGCTACACAGAGGAATTTCCAAAAACTTCTCATTAGTTTTTCCTAAAAAGTTGCTGGTATACAGTTGTTAAATGTGCCACCTGCGTGAACTGTACGTAGCTGAACAGTAGCCTATGCTACAGTATTTTGTTATATTTTATAATTTCCATAATGGTAGTACTTTGGGAGACAAAGATTTTCTGAGGTGGTTCGCGTTTGAGGACCACTGGTTTAGGGTGTACCGATACTGGCTACCCAAACAAAATGGACTCGACTTGACCTGAACTCGCCAAAATGATTGGAAACCCCCGCCCATAGACGTGGTGCGTGCTACCCTGGGACCCACCCAAAGTAACACCTCCCCTCTTCCTCCTCCCCCCCCTCCCCCTCCCCCATCCCCTCCTCCTCCCCCTCCTCCTCCTCCTCCCCCTCCTCCCCTCCTCCTCCCCCTGCCTCCTCCTCCTCCCCCTCCGCCAGGCTCCTTCATGATGGTCAACGCCTCGCAGCACTACGCCGGCCAGCGGGCCCAGATGCTGCTGCGGCCGCTCAGCGAGAACGACACCCACTGCATCCAGTTCAGCTACTTCCTGTACAGCCGCGACGGCCACAGCCCCGGGGCCCTCAACGTGTTCATCAGGGTCAACGGGGGCCCCCAGGGCAGCGCCGTCTGGAACATCTCGGGCTCCCAGGGGCGCCAGTGGCACCAGGTGGAGCTGGCCGTCAGCACCTTCTGGCCCAGCGAGTACCAGGTAACAACAGCGAGTATCTTGTGTATTATGACGATGAGGAGACCTTAAGTATAACCAGGATAACAGTTTGAAGAATAAACAGACCGTGTGAAATGGACGGGAAGGTGTGTTAAAAAGCCGTTGGGCTTAAATAAAGCAACACCGTAAAGAGACAGTTAATAGAAAATAAAGAGGGGTGACTTTACGTCTACGATAAAGTCTTTGGGATTGAGGCTGTGTGTGTGTGTTTGTGTGTGTGTGTGTGTGTGTGTGTGTGTGTGTGTGTGTGTGTGTGTGTGTGTGTGTGTGTGTGTGTGTGTGTGTGTGTGTGTGTGTGTGTGTGTGTGTGTGTGTGTGTGTGTGTGTGTGTAAGAGTGAGTGAGCGTGTGTCTGTATGTGAGAGAGAGTGTGTGTTTCTGTGTGTGTGTGTGTGTGTGTGTGTGTCCCATGAGTTATTCGCGGGGCACGCGGGGGGTTAGCATGAATGGAGAGGTGATGGGTGGTGGTAGGGCTGGGCGATATGACCAAAATATCATATCCCGATATAGGTCATTCATATCCCGATAACGATATCTATCAAGATATAGCACATTTTCTGTAAATTCAATGAATAAATAGTTAATATAAAATGACCACATGGAAAGGCCTATTTCAAACAAAATATAAAATGTGAATGTATAGATATAAAAAGGTAAATAGAAAACACTTTTTTGGTTGGTTTTCAAAAATATAAAAACCAACCGTACCAATAGTCTTTAACAGTAGAACTTTGTATTGTAGCGGCAAACAAAAATGAATACAGGCTTAACATAAATATTGGTACACGAAATGTAAACATGGAACACTTTCAAGTTTAAACCAATGCAGCAAAATAAGGCTCACAATATAAATATATAGAATATAACACGGTCTGGGGTTTGTTTTGAGCACTCGACGACTATACGTTTGTGGATTTCATCAATAGTCTCTCTCCGTACTGTTTGTCGTGATTCTTTCGTAGGTGGTTAAATGGGTTGGTGGTGTTTGAGTCTGGTGAGGGGACGGGTTTGCGGCAAGCACGTTTTTCTGGTCCGTGTCCGACTTTTCAAACCCAAACCACGTCCATGCGATAGAAGTAGCCCCTCTTTTAGGTGCAAGCTCACTTTGTCTTGGCTGGTCGTCGGAGTCCTTCTCCTGTTCAGAATTGTCAAGTTCACTCTCCTCCATGTTTGTTATGTTGCCTTCATGTGCCGTGTGGAAGCATGTAAAGCGTCGTCCAAATGACGAAAAATATTACCGTAAAGAGTGTGATTTGCGACAAGACGCTATAAACGATAGAGCATAATATGAAACGATAGACATTTTTATATCATCACACGATATATATCGTCATATCGCCCAGCCCTAGGTGGTGGGTGCCTGGGATCAATTGGACAGCCCATTTCTTCCAGCACACCAAAATGTTTCTCTGTGTTGTTGTGCGCTGTGTCGCCCCTTCTTTGTTGGTCTATTTACCTGAGCGCTGCACGGCAATCAATACCTCTTTGTCCCCCCGCCCGGGGCTACTAATGTTCCCGCGCGCCGTGGCTCTGCGTTGCGATGCACCGCTGTGTTGCCATGGGGACGACCGGGGGTGGCCACGGCGACGGGCAGACCATCACGACCCACTTGCCTCTCCCGATTACAGCCCCATCATTTCTTGGGATCTTTCGCTTTCTGCCCCCCCCCTTCCCCGCCAAGCCCTCTCTGCCCCCTCACCACCACCACTTCCCCCTCTCTGCTCCTCTCCTCTCCTCTCCTCATCTTCCAGACCACCCATCTCCTGTGCCACGACCACATGTACCGCAGATGGGAGATCCTAATGAGAAAATGGCATTGGTGTTTGTCTGTATGTGTGTGTGTGTGTGTGTGCGTCTGTGTGCCCTTGTGTGTTTGTGTATGTGTGTGTGTGTTTCTGTGTGCCCCTGTGTGTTTGTCTGCGTGTGTGTGTGTGTGTGTGTGTTTCTGTGTACCCCTTTGTGTGTGTGTGTGTGTGTGTGTGTGTGTGTGTGTGTGTGTGTGTGTGTGTGTGTGTGTGTGTGTGTGTGTGTGTGTGTGTGTGTGTGTGTGTGTGTGTGTGTGTGTGTGTGTGTGTGTGTGCGCCCCGCCCCTGTATATGTGTGTGTTTGTGTGCCCCTCTGAGTTTCTCTGTGTGTGTGTGAGTTTGTGTGACCCCAGTGTGTGCCCATGTGTGTGTATATGTGTATGTGCCCATGTGTGTGTGTCTGGACCCCTGTGTGTGTGTGTGTATGTATGTGTGTGTGTTTGTGTACCCCTGTGTGTGCGCCCCATGTGTGTGTTTGCCGAGTCAATTGACCTCAATTCCACTTGACCCTGGCACAGGGGGATAGTAAGGGTTGGAGGTCTGGTGATGGGGAGAGGGGGTGGTGGAGGTGCAGGTGGGGTGGAGGGGGGGTCTGGTGGCTATGCTTCCATAACCTTGATGCGCTGCAAGGCCCCCATCTCAATAAATCAGGAGGCAGTTAATGAGATTAGAGCTTCTGGGCAGATCAATGAGAGACGGCCAGCCACTATACTGACCTCCTTGCACACACACACACGCACACGCGCACGCACACGCGCGCGCACACGCACGCGCACGCGCGCGCGCGCACAAGCGCGCGCACACAAGCAGCCGGGCTGATTCAAAGTAAGGATTGGTCTTCTTCTGTGGCAGCACTGTAAGAGGCTTTTGCCTGGAGATTAGATTGCAGGCGAACACACACACACACAGACACACACACACACACACACACACACACCCTCAGACACACACGTCACTTGAGCGATGTTTAGTGGAAGCGGCTGCTTAACATAATGGCTGTCCAGGCATATGCTTGCATGCATTTGGCCACTTCCGCGGTTTTCTGTTTTCTTTCCGCTGTCTCCTTAACGATGCGTTATCTGACTTCCTCGTGGTTGCTGCCAAGTTTCTGGGACAGCCGTTCAGGAGAGCAGGCAAGGGGGGACAGAATTCAAGATCGACAAGATGGAAAGGGATGAGGGAGGAAGGGGAGAATAACACATTTATACGTATGGGGCTAACATACCACTGTGTGTATCTGTTTGTGTGTGGGTGTTTGAGTGGTGTGTGTGTCAGACACGTGGGCATTCTCAGTGTGTGTGCGTGTGTGAGAAAACTGCATGTTGTGCATGTGTGTACGACTTTATCGCTGTGTGTGTGTGTGCGCAATTGCGCATGCATCGGTGTGTGTAAGACGCCCGCAGTGTGCATGTCCAACACAGCCGCGGCGAGTGCATGTGTGCAAGAAATGGCCGCAGTGTGTGTGTGTGTGTGTGTGTGTGTGTGTGTGTGTGTGTGTGTGTGTGTGTGTGTGTGTGTGTGTGTGTGTGTGTGTGTGTGTGTGTGTGTGTGTGTGTGTGTGTGTGTGTGTGTTTGTAGATATTGGACAATGCCTCAGGTAACTGGTCCTCTGGATCTCTCCTGGACAACCAAGCATCCCCCAAGCATGGTTCTGCATCAGGCCAGTTAAGCCCGTGATGGGGGGCTCCTTGGGGCTCCTTGGGGCTCCTCTGGCTCCTGTTGCAGCCCAATGAGACGGGGTCTGCCACTCAAACAGAGCTCACAGAGTACCATCCTCTAGCCCCTTGCTCCACCACCTCCCACTCAACGAGACCCTCAGGGCAACCCGGGGGGGGACCACTCCTTCACCAGAGGAGGCGCGTGTGTCTGTGTGTGTGTGTGTGTGTGTGTGTGTGCGTTTGTGTGCGTGCGTGTATTGGCAGAACAAGGAGAAGTTGAGATCTAAAAAAATGATAATGCAAGTGATTAGGGAGGATCAAACGTTCTCTTAGGGAAGACCGGCTGTTCTTAAGAGATACCCCCCCCTCTCCCTTTACACACTCTCTCACACACACACACACACACACACACACACACACACACACACACACACACACACACACACACACACACACACACACACACACACACACACACACACACACACTCCTTTCTTTAACTCACAGCAGAGAGATGGAGAATGCAGGCAGCTCTTGTTCCCATGTAGGCCTCTCTGTAACCGCCCATACATCCGTCTCCTCTAGTCCCTGCTTATTCTTGCACTGGCCGTTCTTCCACAGCGCTGTGGCCTATCCCTAGCTTACCAAGGATCAGGCAGCTGTACGGTGTGGCATACATGCCATTAGCCATCTTAACACCACACAGCCCATCCACGGTTCGCCCCTGAAAGGTGCAGTCGGCTCGGCACGCAACATACTAGAGACCAGAGTCTTTCCAGCTCGTTGAGAGTGACAGCGTGTGATGAAGGTGTGAGCGTTTGTTGAGCAGGGGGAGCGTGTGAACTTAATGCGCATGCGCATGCACACGCACAATCACACACACACAAACAATCCAAACGTGCCCGACGACAACCCTATTACTTTGGGTTCCCCTCCCCCTCCTTGAGTGAACCTTCCCGAGGGATTAATAAAGTTTGATCTATCTTATCTATCCATCTTCACTGCTATTCATTCTAATTTCACTGTAGTCTTCGTGCTGCCTGCATCCCCTGCACTACGCTCTATCTATGTGGCACGTCACATTTCTGATTGGCGCACACACACCGCGCCACACACCCATCGACACAGATAAAACATTGGTTTATCTGCGCTATCGGTCAGGAAAGTGTCAAGCGTCAGTCCACGACATCGTAATTCGGTTCTTAACGGCCCCTAACCGCCAATACGATCAATCGCTGCAATCGATAAACACAACATATTTGTGTCTGCTCAGCTGTACCGCGGCACCATGCAGAAGACCCCCTACGTTAATTAAACTCTGAAACGACCGACCTCTGCGCAAAAAGAAAAGAAACCGCTACAACGGCACGCAGTGTTCAATTTGTCCGGCGGACGATAAGAAACCATAAAAAAGGAAGAACCTGAAATATTAATGAGTGTGCGATTCCGCTCTTCATTACACTGACTCGCCTGTTTTACCGGCAATCTATTGTTGCTTTTTATATCTTCCCTTTTGAGCTCTAATGGAAGACATCGCCCCGGTTCCGATAGTGGATTTTGTAGC
>NC_079433.1:8330918-8368418 GCF_026213295.1 Gadus chalcogrammus | reverse complement strand
TGTTTGTCCTTTGCAGCCACCATGTGTTTTTTCTTTTGACGGTTAAAACGCCAAAAAAAAATGAAAAAGGGGACATTTTTGCGGGACTGTTATTATTATATCGACTTTCCTGCTCTTGCCGAGCCCACCTGATGCCTCTTTTGGGGGTGTCTGACAGCACTGCGTGGGGCCTGAGTTGGGCTAAATTCAGCCTGTAATTAGGAAGCCATGCTCCTATCATGCAGAGCAGGGGGACAGGACCAAAGAGTTCATAATTAAGGATGTACGAGGAGTTTCAGCTCATTAGGTTTTTCCTGGAAACTGAGCTGCGCTGGTCGTAACGGGCCACCATGTTGCGGAACATTCTGGTAGGCCGGCCCTCGTGGGCACTAACAACAGCAGTATAATATCAGCGCGCTCTCGCTCTCTCGCTCTCTCTCTCTCTCGCTCTCTCTCGCTCTCTCGCTCTCTCGCTCTCTCGCTCTCTCTCTCTCTCTCTCTCTCTCTCTCTCTCCATCCCTCAAAGGTCAAAGGAACTCTGGAACTAACTGACGAAAAAAAAGTGAAAATCCGAACTCTCGATTGACCGCAACCTTTCGGGAAAAGTTCAAAGCCATCACGGTGTCGGCGTGGGTGGGTGGGGCGGGGTGGTTGTTTTGTACTCCCGTGTACCTCTTTAGCCTCTTCGTTCCCGTCGACGCACGCACACGCCACCTAAACGAGGTCTGCCCACTGACGAACGTACCTCCTCGTTTGTTCCTAACGTGTTGTTTCTCTGTTTTTTTCCCCTCCCCCCCCCCCCCGGCTCAGGTGGTCTTCGAGGCAACGGTCTCCGAGGAGCGTCAGGGTTACATCGCCCTGGACGACATCATGCTGCTCAACTACCCCTGCTGTGAGTGTCCTGGCACCCACACACCACCGCCCCCGCCCCCCCCCATCCTCACTGACCTTTTACGGAGGCTGGCTTGGCGAGTGGACAGGCGGCGGGGGGGGGGGGGAGGGGAGAGAGAGAGAGAGGGATGGGCGGGCGGTGTCCTATAGACACAGGGGTCCAGGTGGGATCGTACTCTGAAGCCCCTGACATACGTCCACTGCAGTGCTGGACTTATCTAAGCATCATACCTTTCAGTCAGATTTCCACCAGACCCGGCCTGTGTTGGGCTAAGCATAACCGCGATTGTCTAGCACGAAAGCGAAAGAATATGATACTTCCCCGATCGTCCGGCTGCAAAAGGATTGTTGTCAGCGTAATAACAGTCATCATGACGGGCGAGTCGGTAGTCTCGTAGGCATTCTTCAATACATAGAGCATTTAGACAAGCAATTAATTAAGGAGAAACCTGGTAGATTTCCCAGCAGGCAACAGGGCATCACTCTCACACAACAGGGTGCACTGGGGTTTTATAGGTTTTGGTCCGTCTGTTTGTCTGTTTGTCTCCTTTGCCTGTCTGTCTGTGTGTCTGCCTGTCTGTGGGTGTTTAATAGGGTTTATTGATTGTGTCGTCGTCTGGTACGCCGTCTTCAACGTTCAGTCTTATCGAAACTCGCGCCCACGCCCTGGCCAGGCGCCACCCCCCGCCTCAACCAGCAGGTTCAAAAAGGTGTGAGTGTCTCCAGTACGTCACAACGTTCCTGACACGGACAGTGTGAGACACGCGTGTGCTACATGTGTGAAAGGGTGAATCCGGATGTCCAGGCCTCATTCTATGGACATTGACCCGCATAACTCTCTCCAGAGAGAAAGAGAGAGAGAGAGCGAGAGAGGTAGCTTCAGATGGAGGAGGGCTTATGGGAGCGATCAAAGGGTGCGACCCAATCCCCCCCCTCCCCCCCCCCCCCCCTCCGATGACAGGGAGCAATCGAAGCGGACACACCACCACCCGACAGCACCTGTCTTACTGCCAGAGCCGCACAGCAGGGGGGGGGGGGGGGGGGGGGTCTGGGGAGGGGCGGCTCCTTTGTCCCTGAAGAATGGCAGCCCTTTTCCTCTTTTTTGGGGTGAGGAGCTTCGCACTCGGGCACAGGCACTCTCCAGTATGTGTGTTTTAAGCTAATGTGCAGGAAGAGGAGATGAGAGACGGGTGGATCTTGATGAATCCTGAGCCTCTCTGAGCCGCGGGATTACGAGTGTTTTGTTCTCGACCAGTCACGCCAGAGAGAGACCCGGCTGGCCGGCTGGCTTTAGACGACGGCACGTTATAAGCTCCCGTGATTTGTCTCGCTTTTTTATTATTTTTCACTCCCTTTGGCGCTTCTTTTGCTTTGCCCGTCCTGTTCGACACCAGAGGCTCAGCGTCGCATCGTGAAACTTTTATGGCTTTTATGTCACACTAAGGGATGATTTTCTCCTCCATCAAGCCCCTTCTCTGGCCTACTGTCCTAGTGCTGTTATCTCTGTCCTAGCGCTGTTATCTCTACTGTCCTAGCGCTGTTATCTCCACTGTACTAGCGCTGGTATCTCCACTGTCCTAGCGCTGTTATCTCTGTCCTAGCGCTGTTATCTCTACTGTCCTAGCGCTGTTATCTCCACTGTCCTAGCGCTGGTATCTCTGTCCTAGCGCTGTTATCTCTACTGTCCTAGCGCTGTTATCTCTTTCCTAGCGCTGTTATCTCTGTCCTAGCGCTGTTATCTCTACTGTCCTAGCGCTGTTATCTCCACTGTCCTAGCGCTGGTATCTCTGTCCTAGCGCTGTTATCTCCACTGTCCTAGCGCTGTTATCTCTACTGTCCTAGCGCTGTTATCTCTACTGTCCTAGGCTAGCGCTGTTATCTCTACTGTCCTAGCGCTGTTATCTCTACTGTCCTAGCACTGTTATCTCTTCTGTCCTAGCACTGTTATCTCTGTCCTAGCGCTGTTATCTCTACTGTCCTAGCGCTGTTATCTCTACTGTCCTAGCGCTGTTATCTATTTCCTAGCGCTGGTATCTCTATCCTAGCACTGTTATCTCTGTCTTGGTGCTGTTATCTCTGTCCTAGCGCTGTTATCTCGCTAAATTGTCTGAAATGGGTGGTTACTAAACTAAAGCTTCCTCTGTCAGAAAGAGCTTTAAACAAAGAAATGTGGGACAGTTTTCCGAATATGATACGATTGTTAATGAGTTTATAATAGCTCCAGTAAGTACCTAGAACAAGGTTGCGTCGTATCTCATTTGAAATTGGGCTAGTGAAGCCCGTTGAGATTATAATTGTAATCAACATCTTTATAAATAAACGTGACTTCACTTGCCGTGATTGCAAAAAAACTCTTAAAGGAACGTTTGTTTTTTGGCAAAAGCCCGATCTTTTTTGAAACTCTTGCATCTATCGCCCCAGTCTTGGTGGAGCAGTAAGCATTTGGACGGTTTGATTCGAGATCACTGGGTTCGCTGGATAGTAGCGGGGCCGTTGCTATGGCGCCGATCGCCATCACCACCACACCACACCCCTCCTGAGACCTAGCCCGACCCGGTTGCAGATGGTACTGCCTGCACCCCTTCTGTCGCAAATTAAATAATCAGCTCTTTCATTCAGAGCTCTATCCTCCCCCCCACTGGTCAGGGCAACTACACACAGAAACAACAAATTACAGACACAACACTAGGGGTAGAGAGTTAATCTGGGCCTCTTCTCAGTCCACATAACACACCAGCTAACGTGTTGTAAATGCGTACCGGACCATGCATGAGTCAGAATCCCGTGTCACATGCAAGGTATTAAAGGTAGGTTAAGGTTTCCTGAGCAATCTGCATGATTCACCAACCCCGTACGGACGGACAGACACACACACGCACACACACACACACACACACACACACACACACATAGAGCATTGAGACAAGCAATTAATTAAGGACAAACCTGATAGATTTCCCAGCAGGCAGCAGGGCATCACTCTCACACAACAGGACCGTCAGTCCGTCCATCTGCATCGGACTATAGATGCACTGGGGTTTATAGGTTGTGGACAGTCGATTGCACTTGAATTGCAGCCCTATCCTCTGTCTGTCTGTTAGTTTCCCTTTCACGTCTGTCTGTATGTCTGCCTGTCTGAAGATGTTTAATAGGGTTTATTGATTGTGGGCATTTACCAGAGGGACTCAAAGCAGAGATAATGAGGGGGAAGGAATAAGACAGAGAGCGAAACCAGTCCCTATTTCAGCAGAATTAGAACCCTTTTCCGAGGTCTGTTACCACGGAAACCTTAAGAGTCCCTGTAGTGTCGGGTCGAAGGGTTGTTACCCTGGCATTAGGAACAAGTCAGCGTTAACGGCTGACCTGCCCACCCGACCCGACACCGTTTGCCCTTTTGCTCTTTATCAGGGAAGAACCTAGGGACCGTCTAAAAAGTGCATGCAGCAGAATTCCCAAGCTGTTGTATGTTTTGACCTGATGGAAATTTTGATGATGTAATGAAAATTGTCATCAATCATTTCCTATTTGAAAATCATGCAATGGTTCAGTATTTAGAAAGATATATGGGCAGTTTGAAATACTGAACAGCCCTTTCACACCTGCTGCAGAATACCATTGGAAAATCGAATACGGCTCTGATCTGTCCAACGAAGACTTATCTGTGGACAATCAGTGATTAGCCAGCAAAAAGGCCAACGTTTAATGTAAAAGGTAATTACACTTCTTTGAGATCAGTGGAGTTGGAGGTGAAGCAAGTGTGGTGTGCCAAAGAGCTCCCATACAATCTCTTTTAAGCATCACTATTAGGAGCCTGTTCATTGGCTGACTTTGAGGGCTATGCTGTTTTGTGTCTTGTCTCCTCCTGACTAGAAATGAAGTGAATGAAAGCATTACTCTGTAACAGAATAGGACTGAACCCACTGCAGCCTTCACTGTTGTTATAATGTCTTTTAAACATAACACTTCAAGGATAGAAGCACATCCACCCACGACTCAATTCTCTTCAGGAGACCTTTTCTCTCTAAACTGCTTTAGTCTATGGAGAACCGTGCTGGTTCATGTGGCTTATGTTTATTTATGTGTAGATAAACGCACGTCTATGTATGTATATATATATTTAGTTGTATATATATATTTTTCTTTTTCTTTTCAGTCTCCCTAACATGTTTCACTACCTAAAGTCAGGAAAAAGTATAACTCCTGAAAAGATAAGGCAGGCATTGGCCACAGTGCAAAGTGATGTAGATATTTGCAGCCAGTCAACGCCTGTGGGTTTGCCAGGTTCCAATGTCCATTTCCAATTGACTGGGAGAGATTCAGTACGGAAAACGCCGGCTAAATGAGCCGGAATAAATTGAGCTGCTGCAAATGGGGATAAGCTAACCTCATGGATTTTGAGATTTAAATGATTTTGTTTATGTTGTTTTTTGTTTTTTTGAAAAGTGTTAGAGCTAAACAGAAACATTGGCAGCGTTTACCAGAAGACAAGAAATGAACCCGTCGGCCTTGGCTCTCTCTGTGTAGACTGCTGAAGCTCAAATTGGCTGTTTTTCTTTTTTAACCTTCCTGATGAATATTTGAGACTGAACCAGACTGAAGGCATATATAAATCCAAATTATAACACACACACACACAGCCATGTTAATATGTATAACTATCATTGATAATTAGTAACACAATTATTCATGATCATTTAACTAAACCAACAATGTATTTCATCCTTCATTCATTATTCATTGCCTTGCGTTTTGAACCCACCCATGCATTGTCTTGGCAGGCTCTCAATTCCATTGTCACACTTGGCGTTAAATTATCGACTTTTGGACCAAAAAAACACAAGATTGAATTCCGCCCAAAGTCGTCTGATGTATAATCTATAAACTATTGACTAGTACTTTCCCTAAAGCTGGTTTATGTCTAATAATGTTGCCAAACAATTCATCATCTTGATAACATGACAACAATGCTTAAAAATACCACAGCTTCTGCTCCAGCTCCCAGTGCGCTGCAGTCACTTTGGGATATCATCATCGTTATGCCAGACCCCCGCCCCCCCGCCCCCGCCCTGAAAGAAACATAAAACACACCCACTTAACACGTCAAGAACCTCCTTCTCTCACCTTTACTGTCGGCCACCAAGGGCAAAGTCTATAAAATGTGGAAAGATGCGGCGGGGGGGGTAAGAAAGTGATGCCAGAGATTATAGCTCGCAGCTGTTGTGACGCATCACGCATGCACACACACATACAGACACACACAGATGTGCATGTAATGTACAGTACGGTTCATCTGTTGTGTGTCTTAAACATGCGCACGTCGTGCACACACACACACACACACACACACACACACACACACACACACACACACACACACACACACACACACACACACAACTTCTAAATCGTGAAACGATTATGTAACCATCCTACGTTGTAATATTTTAAACATAGAGTATAAAACTAAAAGAACCCGGTTGTTTGTGTTCAACGGCTGCAGGGGATGATGAGCTCATGTGGAAAGATCAATGCGTTAAACAAAGATCATGTATACAAATATAGAAGTGTACCATTCCACGAGAACAAAGCTTTTCACTTGCTCACGCAGTCCCGCGGCGAATTATATTAATGTATTGTTCAATATTTTTATTTCCGTCGGTAAATTGAGAGTTGTTTTGCGTGTGTGGGAGCATCCTGGGCTGCATTAGAAGGACGAAAAGATGGCCGCAGCGTCAGTGCTCAGCTGTGGCGAGGCGCAGAGATGTGTCCTTTTTTCATTGATGGCCCGATGGTGGAAATATGAGAGCGCTTTATAAGACACTAAAGATTTCCGATGCCGGATGAATGCATTGTGCTACACAAACAGAAGTATGCTTGTTCCAACGTAGGCAGACCAGAAAGGTCCGACCTTGTCTCGCCCTTAACAATAACACTGTCTGCACACGCATGCTGAAATACAATGCGTGTGTGTCTGTGCGGCTGTATTGATCGTACATGCGTTTTCCTTTTATTTCCATATATACCACTGCCTCCATGGGTAGTATAGAAAATGGTGGCTTTGTGCAAGCAACACTTTTCTCCAAATGCACACACATAAGAAAAGTTTGCGGGTTTCTTTACGTGTCTATTCACACACAGACCCCCCCCCCCCCCCCACACACACACACACACACACACACACACATGCAAACCCTCCTGTTTGTGTTCGTCCTTGAGGTTACTTCTTATTTTGTTTGTATATTTTTTTTTTTACAGACAAGGTGCCCCACTTCTCCCGCCTGGGCGACGTGGAGGTGAACGCCGGGCAAAATGCCACGTTCCAGTGCATCGCCACGGGCAAAACAGCCGAGTCGGAGCCCTACCTTCTGGAGGTGAGCGGGGGGGGGGGGGGGGGGGGGGGGGGGGAGGTGCTCTGTTTGGATAGAGAGGAGAGTGGAATATAAAAAGCAGGCTGGGATGACAGCACATGGATGAGATTAAGCTCGCCAGAGGACAAAATAATAAAACGGGCAGAAGTGAGTGAGATAGCAGACATAGATGGAAAAAAGTTGGATAGAGAGGAAGAGTGAGAGAGACACCGAGTGTGAGTGAGGGAGAAAGAGAGAGAGAGAGAGCGACGGAGCAAAGCAATTACGCTGGAAACAAGTCCTCACCTCTGACACACTGACAGGCAGTGGTCCTTCATTTAAAACCGAACGCATTATCTGCGTCTGCCAGCGCAGTGGCAATAACAATAACAAACGTGATAATGGGAACGTCTCAAGCACTGAACAGGCCTGCAGTCGTGTTACTTGTCGCGTCTTATCGCCCGACGGCTTCCTATTGAAATGGAAATTGAGTTTTTATTGAAAGAAACTTGAGTGCATCTGACGCTCTGCAATGGCCGCCAAAGCATCGGCCTCCATCACTTTGTCTCTCTCTCCGTCTCTGACACACACACACAAACATACTTCACTAAAACGTGCTGCGGCTGAATATTTTCCGTGAGGATGGAATATGTGCTAATATTAGTGTTAGGGAAAGACAAAAAAAAGACCTGGCTCCAAAAGCCCTCACTCTCACTGTGTCCTTGAAGCCGGCACATCTGAGTGCTTTTGAGATGACATGGGGGGTGTGAAGGAGGCCCCTGCTGCAAATGAGGCCCCCCCCCCGCGCGTAGCGTCCTTCCATCACTCACGCTGGCGTCTCCACGCGCTACTTTACATCCCATCATATCCTTCGCCTTTCTTCCCCCACATCTCCCTCTATCGTTCTCCACATGAAGTCTCTGAACCTTGGCAATGGCAAGATATGTAGATATATATATATATATACATACATATCTATAGAAAAGTATTCATTTCCGGAACACTTTCTCCGTGGCTTCCAACAGATCGCTAGACGTGCACATTCATGCATAGACGTGTGTTTGTGCGCACGAGCACACACACAAAAGGCAAAATACACACACACACACACACACACACACAGACACAATCACACCAGCAGAGCACGTCCGCCACTATCAACACGCGGTAATTGCTCCGTGCGAGATATTGCCGTGAAGGCTCATTGCCCAAACTCTCCCCAAACGACGCCCCTCTTTCTTCCCCACGCCGTTTCTCATTACGAGCGCGAGAGAGAGACGAAACATCCTCGTGTAATGGCATGGAGGAAAAAAAGAAAAATAGGGTAACAAGAGATGTATGTCGCGCCATTATCGCCTTCTGCGGGTCTATTTGTTCTGCTAACGCGGGCCCTGTGTGTTCATAAGCGCCGCAGGCTAATTGCTTTGGGTGGCTCTGATCCTGGCTGCTGTTCTGTCTGTGGAGGCCCCCCCCCCTCCCTTCTGCGGACATGGGCGCTCTGTGCGGTGGTTCCAACCCCCCGCTCCCCCCCTCTCACGGCTAGCTTCACTGTCTCTAACCGACCGCGGGTTCAGCGGCGGCAGCCTCCTCTCTCCTGATGAACGTCAGTAGATTGGTGGTTTTAACAGGTGGATTTATTTTTTTGTCCACCATATGGTTCGTGGTTCGTTTCGTGTGCATTTAATGATTTGGCTCATTTTGGGCCGGAAAAAAATCCGGCAAACGATGACGAGATGCAAACAAACGAAAGTGGGGGTTGGATCACAGCCAAAGTACGATTGGTATGAAAACTTTATTTGAAACAAAAAAAAACGCTTTCCTTGCGACGAGCTAAACTTTCAATAGCAACGGCCCTTACACTTCCACAAGCCGCCCCTGCTGCCTTCACGTAATTACATTCCCTTAAAACTAAAAAAGCAGCCCTGGCCGCTCTCCCATCCACATCACGCTTAAAGCAATTTAAATATCCCGATGTGTCAGTCACCTCAGCGGCTGCAGGGCGGCGGCGGGGCGACAGCTTATGTAATAAGACGTGTGTTCTGTAGTCGAGGGGCGGGGGGGGCTATCGGCTGCTACTGCCACCGCTCATTCACACTGGTTCACGCCGGTTTGATTCCCTGTTCCGGGCGTCGGTTTTTTTGTGAGAAGGGGTGGTTCGTCTTTCTTTCTGGGAGTCATGTGCCAATAGGCAGCGAGCAGATCCGCTCACACAGGCGACAAAGGCTTGTGGAATACACCTGGTCGCCTCACTCCAGCCCCCTCACAACATCATAACCCCCCCCCCATCACCCCCATCCCCCCATCCCCCCCACCCCCACGTCCACTTCAGTGACCGATGGAAAAAGATATTTGAAAAAAAAACATTGTTTTTGTCACACGCAGCAGCCAGTGTCTCTCCCTCCCCCGCTGTCGCTAATTCCTCCCCCCTTCCCCATGGTCGGCTCTCTGATCGTCGTGCATCGCTTGACATTTGTCTGCACCTGAAAGGGCTCTTCATGGTATCTGGGTAAACATAATCACCCGCCGCGAGGGTCAGCGGGCCGTGCTCATCAACTCTCTCTCCACTTCTTCCCTCCCCACCTCTACTCCCCTCCTACCTTCCCCCCCGTCTGTCCTTTCCTCCCCACATCCTTTCTCGATCCATCACTCCCTCCCTCCTTCCTCTCCCCTCCCCTCCCCTCTGTCCTGCCCTCACCTTTCTCCCTCCCTCTTCTCTCCCTCTGTCTTCTCCCCTCTTTCTCTCTTCCCCCATCTTTCCACCTCTCCCTCCCTCCCTCCCTCCCCCCCCTCCTCTCCCTCCCTCCCTCCCCCTCCCTCCCTCCTTCCCTCATCCCCCTCCTTCCCCCTCCCTCCCTCCCTCCCCTTCTCCGTCACCTTCCCTCCCTCCCCCTCCCTCTCTCCCTCCCTCCCTCCTTCCCCCTCCCTCCCTCCATCCCCTTCTCCGTCACCTTCCCTCCCTCCCCCTCCCTCTCTCCCTCCCTCCCTCCCTCCTCTCCCTCCTCTCCCTCCCTCCCTCCTTCCCTCTCCCTCCTCTCCCTCCCTCCCTCCTTCCCCCTCCCTCCCTCCATCCCCTTCTCCGTCACCTTCCCTCCCTCCCTCCCCCCCCCACCCTCCCTCCTCCCCCTCCCCAGCGGCGTAACGGCGTGGTGCTGGACACGTCCTCCCTGTCGCGGCTCAGCCACAAGCGCGTGGCGGCTACCTTCCAGGTGGAGGCCCAGCGGGGGGAGCAGGACCTGTACCGCTGCGTCACGCTGTCGCCGCGCGGCGCCGCCGTCTCCAACTTCGGCGAGCTCATCGTCAGAGGTAACCGCGTGTGTGTGTGTGTGTGTGTTGGTTGGTGGGTAGGGGTGTGTGTGTGTGTATGTGTGTCTGTGTGTGTGTGTGTGTGTGGGGGGGGTCTGGGTGTGTGTGTGTGTGGCTGTATGGGGTTTTGTGTGTGTGTGTGTGTGCATGTGTGTGTGAGTGTGCTTGAGTGGAGGAGGTCAAAGGCAGGTTCAACGGGGTAATTGTAAAGACATCATGATTTCTAATTTCTCTCCGGCATATAAAAATAAACAACTTTCAAAGAAGATTACCCATAAATCCCAGCCCCCACCTCCCATAACATTTTATTTTGCTTTGTTACACCTACGGAACCCCAAAAATACCGCGAGGTAAGATGTTTGCCTGGTTGAATTGTTTGGGTTTTTACATGTTGGCGCCGGTCGCCGATCAATGGGGAAATAGAAGGCTCAGCTTCCCGGTTTTCAAGCCTGGGCCTCTACACAAAATAGAGGATAATAGTACAACAGCAGGTCCAAGGCTGCATGCCTGGTTTTTGGGGTCGATGAATGGGTACTTGAGCTGTGCTGATAAGACTGTCAGGGTACATAAGACAAAAGGCTAGGGAAACACTGAACACTTTCCCAATTGTAGGAGAAATTGGAGTGTCGACATTTTTGTTATTGCGGAAATCCAGTCCAGGGAAACTTAAGTTGAATCTTGAATCCTGAAATACACTCATGTGGAATAGTGTTGTGACCGTTGTATTTCCTGATTGGACAAATGCTTGTCATACCGTCAATGTCCCATGGCCAAAAGGGGCAAACAACGTGGTCATGTTTGAAATCCCTTCTGTCTCCACTTGAATGGTTTGTAGAGATAGGCTGTGCCTATATGTGTGCTTCAAATATAATCGCTTTTGCCATTCTCGAAACTCAAAGATATTGCAACTGCAAAACATTTATCTTCTAGCTTTGCATTTGAAACCCATCTGCCAGTTTCCACGAACCACGAACCTTGGCCAAGCTCAACGCCTATTAGTACTCCACTAATAGGCTCAAATACATACCATCAACTTGGCATACAGTCCGCTGGACGAAACCGGCATTATTGGAAGGGCTGCATAATATCGACAAAACAGATTATCGCTTCTTTCGTCATTGCAATCGACACCACTATGGCACTCTGATTAAAGTTTAAAGTCTGCATTCGATTTCCAAACTTTCCTCCAGTAGCCTCTTGTTTGTTCTGTGTTTAAGGGTAAAGTCTGCTTGATTGTGTTACACCTCTCCCACTCACCATTCCCTTGTTCAGCCCCAGGCATGAGTAAGACAATATTCACTAACTCTTACCAAGCCCATCTTTCCTCAATTATAGTGCCAATTAAAAGGCTAAGTTACATTGCAGTTTTTTAAGTAGGGGGGCGGGGGTTGGAATATGCTTGGCTTTTATATGATACTGCAGTCATTCGTATTATAAGGAGGGTATGAATTGAATAGATATTGCTGCAACCCTAGTATGAATCGACATATTTATACAGATCAAAATGGTGCAGTAGGCTCAGTGCCTTAGCTGCATCATTTCCTCAGTGATCTCCATATGAACAAAGTTTGGTCACCTGCTGGTGTGATTACCAATTATTTGAATCAATTTCCTGGGGGCTCTGTATATGGCGTCCATGTTTGAAGATTGCATAAGGAAGTTCAAGCTAAATTAAGTCGTTTTCTTACCAGGAAATTAAAATACACTTTCATTTTTTTACTTTGCCTTTATTTTCTCTTACGTATGTGTTTTATTCTATTCTTGCCTTGCCTGCCATGCCTATTTCAGATGGCCATATTGACAGCATTAGAACCTTTCACGCACAAACATAGGAGGTTCTGCATTCAGAACACAGTCTTTACGCAAACATACTCGTGCTCATGTTTGCCTGGCCTAGGTCCTTGTGTACCGCGTTGTTAATTAAGTGTTTGGTGTTTCAGCGGAGTGCGTTGTGCTCGTTGCGTTCGGTCATATTTTAGTCAACAAACAACACGATATTACACAAGGCCCCATTCTGTCCACAGGTGGACATGTGAGACTAATTAGGTTTCATGTAACTAATGAGGTCATTATGTCCTTACATTGGCTCATTTTTCTTTTTTTTCGCCCCGGAAAATAAATGGAATTAATCATGCTATCATTCTCGAAAATAATCCCATTATTTGACTTCATTAGAGTGAAAATTAAGGCTTTGGTCCGCTCAAGAGTCACTTACAGTGTCGGAGATGAAGAACAGATTCCTTTGCACGCGTTACCGCTCCGGAATTTTTCTATTATTGAAAGTATTAAGGGGGAGGAGGGGGTGGAGGGGGTGGAGAACACAGGAATGTGATTAATTCCTTGACTTTTCTGTTGGAAAATGTGTTCGTCGTCTCAAACACGAAGCAATATATTCCAACTGTCTCCTTTTTCTCCACCATTGAATATTATTTTTTTTCCCTTTCCGTTTCCCTCACCCAAGCTATCAGATTACCTTTTATGAACTGAAGAATAGCTCTGAAAGCGGAACGTACCTTTTCACTATCTTTTAAATACCGTTTTTGGAATAAATTGAGGACGGCTTATCCCTAGTATTCACCCATGTATGGTTTTTATGGCTTTTATGTCCCTAATGTTTTGATGTCTCACTGTTGTTGGTTGTCATATATATACGGGCATAGTCGGTGTTCTTACTGTGTTTTACTATCTTTATTACCTCTTTACGACTGAGGGAGTAATAAAGACTCCATTAAACGAATAACCTTTTATTTTATTCATACTTTTCCTCCTTCCTCCCCACAGTGCC
Organism: Gadus chalcogrammus; assembly: GCF_026213295.1. Classification (NCBI taxonomy): domain Eukaryota; kingdom Metazoa; phylum Chordata; class Actinopteri; order Gadiformes; family Gadidae; genus Gadus; species Gadus chalcogrammus. Next base: position 8,355,113 of record NC_079433.1, on the reverse strand, counting down.
CCCCACACCCATCGCCCCGCCCCAGCTGCTGCGGGCGGGCCCCACCTACCTGATCATCCAGCTCAACACCAACTCCATCGTGGGGGACGGCCCCGTCATCCGCCGCGAGATCCAGTACCGTGCCAGCCAGTCGCCCTGGACCGAGACGCACGGCGTGGGCTCCCTCACCTACAAGGTGTGGCACCTGGAGCCCGACACCGAGTACCGCATCAGCGTGCTCCTCACCCGGCCCGGGGACGGCGGCACCGGGGCCCCGGGGCCGCCCCTCACCAGCAGGACCAAGTGCGCCGGTGAGTTGTGGGGGGGGGCTTTCTTCGGTGTCTTAGGGGCCACTCACACTAGGGCCGCGGCCCCGTGCCCGAGCTCATTTGCATACTAAAGTCTAGAACGTTTGGCTAGTGTGACCCCGCCATCCGTATTCCAGCACGGAACAGCCCCTTGGCCACGGCCCACTTGGGAGAGGTGTGCCGTGGCCAAAGTACAGATGCTAATGAGATGACACGCGCACACGCGCGGATACGCAACGTGAGCTGGATGACGTAGTCCTTGCGCGACCCTTCTTTCTTTATAGGTCCATGCCCTTCTTCCCCACAACAATCATTTTAAACAATGGCGGCAAGCGGTTCACAAGTGGGTTTACGTTGGTGCGATACGTTGGTGCGATAGTGTTTACTTGAAATTTTGGCCGACGACAGCATTCAGTCGCAGCTGGACACCACGCTTGGTGATGACGTATTTATCGTACTACGACGTGATGACGTATGTATGAAGGAGCAATCGTGCCCAGGCCACGGCCTTTGAGAGCAGTGTGACCACGGGCCAGCGGGGGGAGTGGGGAGGGGGGGAAACGTGCTGAATCTTCCTGCAGCACGGAACAGGCCTAGTGTGAGTGCACCCTCACTCACGTTACCTCTGAGAGCGGGGAGGTGTGAGAACCCAGAGAGTTGTCTTTCCTAAAAGTTGTTTTGACGTCTTGCTCGTCTGGCTCGGAGAACAGGGAGAAGTGAGAACTAGGGATGGGCATTTGAAGAAATTTCCTTGATCGAGCATCGCTAGAGTTATCGATCAATTATCGATTAATCATTAACTTTTTTCTAGGCTATATTGAAATTCCCGTTGGTAGAAAATGCAGCATGTTTTTATCAATGAAATCTTTATTCCAACAATAATGTATGGGCCAACATTAATACAATACAGTTAACTTGAAGACCTACAACTGTTTAACAGTTTTAAAATAATAAATACAGGCATTATAGTTTATAGGCCTATGCGGCGCTCGTGAAGTCCGAACAATGCGCCTACAGGCGCTCTTACAGGTTTGGAAACTATTCAACAAGACTAAATCTGTAGCCTATTCCAATTACAATAAGTAGCCAACTTATCGGACAACAATAATCAAACAAAGGCAGTTGGCTAAAAGTGGGCATTAAACGGTATAACTGTTTTGAAAAAACGGGGGGAAAAAGGCCGACATATAATGCCTATAGGCTGCAGCCGGCGCGCGGAAAAGGCTCGCAACAAAAAGAAGAGCCACCCATTTACAAACAATTGCATGAACTAGTCTATCTAAAAGCAATACCTTATTGAACATATATAAGGCTGAACTTGTTGCTAAAATATCACAGTTTTGGCAAAATGTAACGACTCCAAGAGGCACCAAGCCGAAAGAAAAGCGGAGCGAGAGACAACACATTAAGAAAAAAAAAGAGCGACTCACATACGGTGGTGACTGTCCCTACTGTCCATAGCATAACTCCAGCCTACATATTTTTATTTAGGAATATAAGCATGTTAACATGCTCGCGGGTCAGACGCGAACGCAGCCTTGTAACTGTCAGTCCAGCAGCAGAAAACACCCGCTCTGACGGGACCGAAGTTGCGGGGATGCAGAGGTATTGTCGCGCTAACTTTGACAGGAACCTTCTTCCATTCACTTTCCACCAGTCGGCAGGGTGGTATTTCTCCCACATAGTGATATTCAATTAAATGCTTCAAGACTCACAGTATGCAACACAACGTCCTTTTGATCGATAACAATATAAATTGATCGACGCATTTCTTAACGATCGATTATCGAGCATCGATTAATTATGCCCATCCCTAGTGAGAACCCTAAGTAGTCTTTCCGAAGAGTCGTTCCGTTGTCTCGCTCATCTAGCTCAGAGAACGAAGAGTTTAACTTCAAATTGTCTTTTTCAGCCTAGGAAGTTCATCCAACACAGTCAGGCACTGATCAAACAAATTCACATGATAGATAATTAATGGCAACATGGCATGAGATAGTGGATGTTTGTGGTTTCTTAAGACGTGGAGGGAGTCTCAGGAAATGCTGGCGATATTAGCAGGTACATATGGGCTGGCTTACTTGCAAGCTCTTAATAGGTTTGGAATTGGCAAAATTAAAATTTAAGATATGAACGGCTGACAGCTGCCCCTTTCCTGGAATGTTGTGCACAAATCTGCTATATATATATATATAAATATATATACAGCATATAGGTAAAAATAGAATCACTTCAGTAGTTGGCATAGGAAAATAAACGGCTGCTGTCTTATTAGATATTGATTCGCTTTTATTACTTTTGATTTGTGTATATGCTTTACTTTGAGCTACTCAGACTCTTCAGAGCAGATATCATCACATACCTAAAGCGGTCTCAAACAGCACCTTATAAACAACGCAGTGAGAGAACAGGGTTGAGCTAACAGAAGACCACCAAGACGCATTGTAAAACGTGCGAGAGCGGTTCTCACGGAGAGCAGATCACCGAGCCTCGCGTGTGGCGAAACCTCGTCCTCATTCACCTGACACCTGTACCGACGAGGCCAGCTGTGTCACCGCCGGCACCGCTCCACATTTAGCCTCCAGTGTTCTCCGTCGCAGAAGAAGAAGAAGAGACGTTTCGTAGTGTGGCTGGCTGCCAGCCAGACGACCCCCCCCCCCCCCCCCCCCCCCCATCTGTCGCCGTCTCTGATCGGCGTGCGCACCGACCCTGTTGTCAGGCTGCCGCGCAGGGATGGAGAAAGAGAGGGAGAGAGAGGGAGAGAGAGAGGAGAAGGGTAGGGAGAGAGAGAGAGAGAGAGAGAGAGAGAGAGAGAGAGAGAGAGAGAGAGAGAGAGAGAGAGAGAGAGAGAGAGAGAGAGAGAGAGAGAGAGAGAGAGAGAGAGAGAGAGAGAGAGAGAGGGGGAGAGAGGGGGAGAGAGAGACAGTGTCACAGCACCAACCCAGTTTCTACCTGTGCTCTTTTCCCATCACTATTCCCCTCCCGCTTGAAAACAGTCGTGTTTCAATATTTCCCAGTATGACGGCGTCATACTTTTGTCTGTGGTCTGTCAACACAGTTCACACTCCTCTATCTGCATGCTCCATCGAATATTCCAAGGACGTTACCGTGTCTTGTGTTCTCATTAACAAAGACCAAACCTTGACGTTTATTTTTTATTCTCAAGGCCAAGGCCGGGCGGCAGCTCTATAACCATGGCACCCTGTGTTTAATTAGGAAGTGCAAAAAGTTAGAAAAACCAGTAGGAGTAAAGAAAGTGGCGACAGAAAGTTCTGCCGCAGAAAGTGTGCTGAATTTGTCACAAAATGACCCTGAAATACCCTCAGGATCAGGGTGGGTTGGGCGGTTGGGGGAGAAGGGGGGGAGGGCCCTTAAATAGCGTGTCATCGTTATCTCGCCAACTGGCCCCCCTGAGAGGCCTGATCATAAGCAGCCGTCTGCGGCACTCTCACTGACACACAGCGCTGGACAGAGAGACAGCTGTGGTCGCAGCAGCTGGGGCCTGACCCCTTCCAACCCCCCCAGTCCCACCCCACTGTCCACCACCCCACCATCCACCAGGATCATCTGCGAGACCTGCCTTATAGTCTCTCTCTCTCTCTCTCTCTCTCTCTCTCTCTCTCTCTCTCTCTCTCTCTCTCTCTCTCTCTCTCTCTCTCTCTCTCTCACCTTCTTCTCTTTCTCTCTGTCTCTCTCTCCCCTGCTTCTCTGTCCCTCTATCGCTCTCTCTCTCTCTCCCCCTCCCCCGTCCTCTCTCTCCAATCTACCTGTGTCTCCCCCCTTCTGATCTCTCTATTTTTATATCACCCTTTCCTTCTCTCCTTCTTATACTCTCTCTCACTCCAACTCCTCCCCCCCCCCCTTCTCTCTCTCTCCCCCCCCCCCCCCTCTCTCTCTCTCTCTCTCTCTCTCTCTCTCTCTCTCTCTCTCTCTCTCTCTTACTCAACTCTTCTCCCTTCATCCCTCTCTCCCCTGCCTCACATTAGTCTAGTCAGACCACTGTGCATGTTGATTTGTGGCCTGACCAGAATGCAAAGCACCAGCCTTGAATGGACTGCAGTGAGCTAACGAAGCATCCTTTTTCTCCTATTCATAATTTCAAGCCTCTCACACACACACACACGTGCGCACACACACACACACACACACACACACACACACACACACACACACACACACACACACACACACACACACACACACACACACACACGCGCACACGCACAAGCACAAACAGATGCACACACACATTCACAGGCACATGCTCCACTAAATGTCCAGTGTTTGCCCTGACTCCACTGGAGAATGTAAGAATGACAGACACGCCGCTGGTATCTGGCAGCTGCCTGGGTCCCTACTTGATGGATCGTGTTTGCATCAGAAGCATGCCAACATAATAAAGTCGTTCATCTCGCTTTGACTCCATCATAATAAATCATTATATTAATAATCTCCTCTTCGATGTCCTGAAATTATTCATAAATATCTTCATAACATCGTATTTTTTATTCGAAGAAACTAAACCTGTCAAGTGCTTAAGATTCAGCTCCTTGAATAAATAGCTGACAGCGATCAACGAATGCTGGGCATATTAGGTAATTAAACATCCTTTGAGATCTGTTGTCTCTCCGGAAAAAAACACACCTCAGCATAAAGCAGTAGCCACTCAAAGCACACCATATTGCCTAACATTCACCCATTCATGCAAACATTCACACACCGACGGCGGAGTCAAACATGCAAGGCGGCAGCCAGCTCGTCGGGAGCAGTTGTGCCAGGTATCTTGCTCAGGGACACTTTGACACTCTATCCTGGTCACCGGAGGGTTGATAGTTCGATCCCCGGCTGCACCTACCGACCGCCGTCGGTGTGTGAACTATCAACCTTCCTTCCGAGCAACCTTCCGGTAACCAGCAAACTTTCTCTACCTCTTGAGCAAACCTGTCTCAGCCACATTGGTATCAAGCACGATAACACCCATTTCCAAGCGGTATCTCTGGCCAGGAACCCACCGCCCATATTAAGCCATCTCTTAACATCCAGCGTATTGTAAAGCCCATCAGTGTCTTATGAGCCGTTCGGTGCTCACACATGATAAAGTGCCCTCCTGAGGACCGGCTTGCCCCCTCGTGCAGGGCGGCGGGACCTCCGAGCGTGATGTGGAAGGGAGCCCTCCCAGACTGACACGCAGCGATGGTTATTAGGCCCATCATCACGCCTAACGACCCGTCCCTGGGGCTTCCGGGGACCCTGCTCTGTGCTCGATGGGAATCCCCGGTCAGCCCTACACAGCCAGGGAGCGGAGGGAAGCGCGTGGGCACGGTGGCTAATGGTCCTGCCTTCCTGTGCTGCTGGTGCACTAGTCTCTGCTTCCTCGGGCTTGGGTTTGAGTCGTAGGGCTTGAGTCGTAGATGTTGTGGTGGAGGTGCTGTGGATAGACGCGATGTTAATGTCGAGGGGGGGGATTTGATATGGAACTAGATCGCTTCAGGGCTTTTTGGCTGTAGATATCCTCGCTGCCTTTTTTGGGATCCATAGTGGATGGTTGAATTATGAAATCCCAACCATGTCGGCAAGAAGCGGGGGGTAAAGAATGATGGCTCATTCACTGTACACAATGTTATACAGGATTACTCATGGGACGAATATAACCCGCAAGTGAGACGGATATAACCCCCAAAATACATCGTCATCCTCTACCTTCCGTTTACCACATCACATCTGCTCTCGCTCTCCAGCTCTGTCTCATGGTCTCTATCTGTATCCCTCTCCCTCTCTCTCACTCCCGCTCTCGCTCTCTGCCTCTCCCTCCCTCTCTCTCCCGCTCTCGTCTAGTCGACTTCACTTGACCAGCCTTTAATCACAGTTACAGCCTCAAAGGGCTCCCCCCAGAGAGGGAGCCTTCCATCCTTCCGGGGACGCTTAGCAGGGCAACGGTTGCTGTCACGGATGCTAACCCTCTCTGTCTCTCTCTCAGAGCCCATGAGGCCCCTACGCGGCCTGACCGCCACGGAGATCCAGCCGCGGCAGCTGGCCCTGCAGTGGGAGCCCCTCGGCTACAACCTCACCCGTTGCCATAGCTACAGCGTCTCCCTCTGCTACCGTTACTCCATGCCCACGGGAGGGGGCGGATCCTCCGCCGGCCGCGGCGGCGGCGGCGGTGTCAACGGCGGCGGTGGGGGAGCGGGCGGGGCCGGCGTGGTGGGCCCGGGGAACAACGCCACGGTGCGCGAGTGCCTGTCCATCGAGCGCAACGCGTCCCACTTCACGCTGCGCGACCTGCCGCCCTTCAGGCCCGTGCACGTGCGGCTGACGCTGGCCAACCCCGAGGGCAAGAAGGAGAGCCGCGAGGTCACCTTCCAGACCGAGGAGGACAGTGAGTCTGGGGGGGCCGCGGGGGGTTGATGGATGCAGCGTCGCTGAGGCTTGGGGACTGTGTGCGTGTGTTTGTCTGTGTGTGTGTGTGTGTGTGTGTGTGTGTGTGTACATTTGCTCGGGTCTGTGTGTGTCTGTTTGTTAGTCAGATGCATTCCAATGTTTGTATGTGTACTTTTGTGAGCCGTCCTTTATTTACAATATTGTGTGGGATGATTGTTTATTCGTTATGCCCGTTTTTGTGTGTGTACAACAGTGTTTGCATGTGTACATTAGTACGACGTACATGAGGGCCTCTGAGCCTGTGCATCCGTGGGCGTGGCTGATTAGGGCCCCCCCCCCCCCCCCCCCCCCCCCCCCCCTGGTGCGCAGCGGGGCTGTGGACGGACCACCCGCCGCTTGATCACAGCAGCCGGTCCGCAGCAGCCCATTATGAGCCGGAAAAGCTCAGAATGCTGATGGCGCGCACGTCACACACACACACACACACACCACCTCCCCCACCCCCACACACAGCTCTCCCACCCACACTAGCCTCCCCCCAACCCCCCCCCGGCTCCCATAGTTATTGTGCCGCCGGTCGCTGGCGAGAGTAGTGGCATAAACATGCAATAATAATTAAAAAAACAACAACAACAAAGACGCAGTCCTATCGACTGGTGGAAGGGGGCTGAGTCAGCGTAGCTAAAGAGTCCGTCGGCCGTTTTTAAACGCGTGGGCTTCCGCCCCCACAAAGGGCACACGGTGTTTTGGGTTGATGTTGTTGTTGTTTTTTTTGCTTATCTCGGTACTAATATTTTCCGGTGTGCATCAGCATATCAAATGCATTCTGATGCAAATTCCCCCTCGCCTACCGCGACAGGGAGAAGGTGGAGGGCGCATGCTAATAGCGACGGTGCGCGGCCGTTGTGTACACTGTCGTTACACGCCGCTGGGAGATAATGTTGACCCTGCAGAGAATCCATGAGGGCAGAATGCCAATCTTTATCTTCCAAAGCGGTCGATTCCCCCGGACTTTTGAATTAGCGATGAACATTTGAAGCTGCTGCAAGAACTGCAGGGTTTGAAGTCACAGCTTCAAACCTTGCAGTTCAGTTAGAGACCCATACATCACGGCTAATCTCTATTATCGGTGTCTACGTTTATTATTTATTATTATTTATTATTATTATTATTTATTATTAATTGCGTTTATTATTAACTGCAGGATAAATGTGTCAATTAACTCTCAACTAATTCCCTGAACGATCAATTAAATTATAACAAGAGAATACATGAGCACCAATCTAAATAACCACTACCACGGTTTATGGAGGGACAGGTGGAGGACGAGGTGCTGGTGGTGGAGGCATTTTTCGGGGGATAGTTGTGTTGATGGTGGACTTTGTAGTGGTGCTGCTGGATGTGGTTTTGGAGGAGGTGGTGGGAGATGGTGGCGGTGTTGCCAGTGTTACGGATGATGGTGGCGGCCGTGGTGATGGAGGTAGTTCTGATCGTGAGGGTGGACATAGTGGTGATGGAGGAGGTGATGCTGGAAGTGGTACTGTAGGTGTTGGTGGGAGATGGTGGTGGTATGGGGTGATGGTGGAGGTGGTGACGGAGGTGGTTATGATGGTGATGGTGGATGTAGTGGTGCTGGTGGAGGTGGTCCTGGGGCTGAGGACTGGGTAGGTGCTTTGGACTGTGTGGGAGCAGTGAGATGACTCCAAAGAGAAAGACGAAGAAGAGGCAGCGAGAGTGAGGCATAGTTAAAGATAGAAAGAGCAGTATACCGTGAAAGAAAGTCAGATAAAGTGTGGGGGAGAGGGATAGAGGCTGAGGAACCGGGCTGTAGAAACATAGATTCTGTTGTCTTTCTCATGTGGTGATGTTGGGGTGAGCTAGTCGTGCAGAGACACACATCAACGGCCACCCACCCAGCTCCACTACAGTATAGAACACACACACACACACACATTAACACACGCACACACAGAAACACGCACACAGACGCACACACACACACGCACACACAGACACACACACATTAGCACACACACACACGCACAGACAGACAGACAGACGGAAACACACAGGTCATGACAAAGAGAGGGGAGAGCGATTCCATTGTCTTTCTTCGAGCTCTGCTGTTCTCTCTTACTCATCGTATCCTATAGATTATCAAAAACTCCTCTCTTCTTCCCGTCGGTTCTTTCATCCCCGCCTTGTGTCCCGGGCCTCGGCGTGGTGCTCAAGAAGAGCAATAAACGTGTCGCGAGCCGTGACGCGGTGCTCTGTCATCAGCCCAGCGGACGCCCGCGGGCATCCGGGGGGGGGGGGGGGGGGGGGGGGGGGAGAGAGACTCTGCGTGCCTCCCAACGAGGGGCCCAGTCTGGCGCGAAGCCTCGTATACACATCCTATTTCATCACCACTGTCGCACGGAGGGCACGGAAAAAAGCCCCCTTTCTTCTCCTCTTTTCCCTTTCTTGATCTCTCTCGTTTTTCTCTCTCTCTCTCTCTCTCTCTCTCTCTCTCTCTCTCTCTCTCTCTCTCTCTCTCTATCTCTCTTATTCTTTCTCTCTCTCTCGCTTGCTCTCTCTTGCTCTATTTTGCTCTCTCTCTCTCTCTCTCTCTCTCTCGCTCTCTCTCTCCCTCCCTCTCTCTATTTCCCTCTCTCTTGCTCTCTCTTTCTCTCTCTCTAGCTCTCTCTCGCTCTCTCTCCGTGGCCCCCATCGTCCATTTCTCTTTCCCAGTCCAGGGACTTTGAAGGCCCCCCCCCCCCCCCCCCACCACCACCCCTGGCTAAAGCCGCCACATAGTCCATTACCTGGAGTCCATTAGTTTGAGCCATGAGCGTTGGTATTGTACGTGTGTCGGTGTGTGTGAATGACTACCTGTTGGTGTCAGTGTCGCTTTGTGTGCGGGTGCGCTTGATGTTTATGTGTTTGCTTTGTTCTCCTTTCTCCACCAACCTCCCCAGTTCCCGGTGGCATCGCCTCGGAGTCCTTGACCTTCACCCCATTGGACGACATGATCTTCCTCAAGTGGGAGGAGCCTCTGGAGCCCAATGGGCTCATCACTCAATACGAGGTATTACTCTCTCTCTACTCACAGTGTGGAGGGGGTGAGGGCCGCTGGTGTCCCGAGGCCATGATCTGTTTCTCTTTTGGAGATCAGTCCAGCCTCAGGCCCGTTGGAAGCCAACAAATGACCAAGCTAGCGGGAGATGATTTCCATTCGTGGCGAAACACGGAGGGCTCCGGTCTGCGTGATCTCAAAAAAATGCCGCCGCCAGAGGCGTCAACAGCGCAATCAAAAGCATTTAACGTGAAATAGACCGAAAACAACGTTAAAAGATGAACAGAAATGATGAGGAAGTGGATTTTCTCTGAGGGCAATATTAATGTATTTTCCGACAAATTTGGCAACGGCGAGTAGTGCGAATGAGCATTAGAGTTATTTAATCTCATAGGCAGTAGGTTTTTTTGCCGTGAGGCCACGCCTATATGTTCAAATCCCGCCGACGCCAGACTGATGCAAAAACGCAAACTGGTATATCTGGATGGATGGCCTCACATGGCTGGGTCTCGGGGCCACTTAGGGCCCCTGGGAGGGATTCAGAAACCTTATTGTCGCTCAACAGCGTGACTGAAAATTCCCCCCAATGGACGTCCCCTAACATTAAAAATATAGAAACGCTAAATATCCACTTTAAACCAGATTTTTGCATTTATGGTATAACGTTGTGCTATTCTATGTTTTCCCAGGGGGCCTTTTACTAGATAACAAAGTGATAGCACATTTTTGCCGTCATTCTTCTAGGAACCTTGTTTCGTTTGCGTTCTCTTTTTGTTTTGAACTTCTCATCGCTCCTCGATAGCTTGAACAAATGACGCAAGGAACAGCTGGCTCCACAAGACTAATGTTCCGCAGGTTTTGCACGGTGCTTGTTGTCTGAAATCTTCTGTGTGTCTCACAGCCTCAGCTTATTCACCATCCCCTCTCTCTCCTTTCGGTGAAATGACTCATATCGACGAGAACCGACACCCATTCCTCTCCCCACGTCTGTGTTACTCTGTTGCACCGGCCATGTCCTCTGTTCATCTCCATCTACCTCTCCCTGTTCTGTTTGAAAGCCTTTGTCTTTGCTCCGGCGGAGGAGTTATCTTGGAGAAGAGCTGCTGCTAATACTTAAAGCCCTGGCTTGCATCGATCGGCAGTCGCTACCTTAAGAAATTCGAGGGAGGTGGGGTTGAGGATTTATGTTTTCATACCGTAGCCTCAGACTGTAATTACACAGAGAGGGGAGGGCTATTGTAATGACTCGTCTTCCCTGTGGGACACATTCGCTAGGGGTGAAGAGCTGCTAGTGTTATGGGTGGAGGGCGGGTGGGGGGAGAAGGGGGAGATCATTTAAATATTTCGATTCAATTATTGATGCTCCACGGACAAAGTAAGTGTATCGTGAGCTCAGGGGCTTCTCGATTTCATATTTTTCTTGGAGCTCGTACTCAGATACAGTCAAATGTGCTCTGCTCGCATTGCTCCCGGACGTAGAAGAAGAAACGCACCCCTTTGCCTTCCCCTGGATGTTAAGAAGATAAGTTGTCACAGTTCACATCCACCACAGACAGGGGGCTGGGGGGGGGACATCACAAAGAGAACCAGAGCTGAGGGAAGCGGTGCTCTGGCTGTCGTCTAATGCGGCAGAGCCACGGAGCTGCAGTTCCGTCGGGGATTGCACAACTAGACTCGACCTCGCGCGGCCCTCACCTTCATACAGGCTCCGCCTCCCTGCCCGCGTCAAAGGTCTGTCTATCAGGCACACCGCGAGGGGGGAGAGGGGGGGGGGGAGAGGGCCGCCATGCAGAATGGAACCACAAGGGCCTGGCCCCGTGATTGGCTGCCGTCGAGGTTGACACCCGGAGCGTACCGCCCGCCTGGGCCTCATCAATCATGTTTGACTGTCACCACCGCCATTACCCACACGCCAACCGGGAGGATTTGTGAGGTCAACGATTCATGCAGGCGTTTTGTCTCGCGGCGGGACTGCACTCTTCCATCGCAAGGAGAAAAGGGTTCTCGGTTCCGTAGCGGGGGCTAAAGAACTCCCAATCCCAAAGAGAGAGAAGCTGAGAAATCAACATTCTGCATTCACTAACGAGCTCCGCCCAGAGGGGCCGGCAAACCAGGGCTAATCAGCTGGCCCGGCGCCAGGCAAAACAGCTCACAACTCTGAACACACTCGGATCTGCCCCACACTGTTTTTTCTGATCCTAACGGGAGCATTTTGCATCAAGGCGTTTCTATTTTGTAATACATGAGAAAGAGAAAGGTGCATTTTTTTCATTGGGTGAATCTCAGGATGTTTGAACCCGATGTCCCCCCCCCCACCCTCCGCACACACAGATCAGCTACCAGAGCATCGAGTCGTCGGACCCCAGCATCAACGTGCCGGGCCCCCGCCGCACCGTGTCCAAGCTGCGCAACGAGACCTACCACATGTTCTCGGGCCTGCACCCGGGCACCACCTACCTGGTGTCGGTGCGCGCCCGCACCGCCAAGGGCTTCGGACAGACGGCCCTGACGGAGATCACCACCAACATCTCTGGTGAGTGGAGAGGAGGCCCTCCAGGGATGTGAGGGGGGGGGGGGGGGGACTGGTGTGGGTGTTTGTGTGTGTGTGTGTGTGTGTGTGTGTGTGTGTGTGTGTGTGTGTGTGTGTGTGTGTGTGTGTGTGTGTGTGTGTGTGTGTGTGTGTGTGTGTGTGTGTGTGTGTGTGTGTGTGTGTGACAGCGTGTGTGTGACAGTGTGTGGATGTGACTTTGTGGATGCTTGTGTGTGACTACATTTGTGTGTGTTTTTGGCTGACACTGGATGTACGTGTGTGTGAGTGTTTGTGTGTCTGTTTGTGTATTTGACGAGGTGTGTGTGTGGTTTAGTGTAAGAGTCCGACTGGATGTGTGAATATGTGTTTGTTATGTGACTGGACTTGTGCGTGTGTGTGTATGGATGTGACTGGGTGTTTCTGTGGATGTGTGTGTGTGTGTCCCCCTATGTGTGCATTGAATGTTAGTGCTGCAGCAACCGCTATGGCCTGACAGTAACAGTAAGTCCTTCCAGGTTGCAAGACATTCTGCTCTAGACTGAGGAAGCCCAGGGGCTTTGGTGGGACTAATATTTTGTCTGCGTTTAATGACACCCCCTTTACTCCCCACTCTCTCACACACACACACACACACACACACACACACACACACACACACACACACACACACACACACACACACACACACACACACACACACACACACACACATACATCTCATTTTATGAGCTCACATTGTAGAGCCATATAAAACCACTTTGTCAGCAAATTGCTTTGTTGTATGGAAAACTAGCAAACAGTCGATAAAACAAGGTCTTATTTTTATATTTAAAAGGTGTTGGAAAGCATAGGAAGTAACTGTTAACATCACTAGTAACAACACTAGTTACTAGTAACATACCACGTATATGGTGTTTAAAGCTTCTGGTAGTACAATTCCTCACTGGAATGAAAACACTTTTTTTGAAAACATAATGCAAATTGAAATATGTATTTTTTATGTATATACAATTTGTATGAATATTCAATCTTCATGTCAGTTTAGTAGCAAACCTAGCCGAAAGCGTGTTTTTCAATCACACAGCATGCTGTGTTTCACATGCATTCTGCATACACAAGTGCGGTCAATGTAATCACGCTGCATAGGTATTATGGCATGTACCCAACCTTTTTCTCTACTTCTCCTGTTCGGATTTACATATGGGCTTGACCTTTTCCCGCGGCTCGCCTCATCATGTCACACACCTCCAAGCGCGGTGGAATGCCGTGGCCCGTGAGTCCATCTTAGTAATCAACAGCTAGGCTCTCTCCCCCTCCCCTGGGGGGGTTCTCTGCCAATCTGTATCCTCACTGCCTGTTTCAATCAGCCGCAGTGCTCTTTACCACACGGACCCCGGCTCCCTGTTACCTGGCCTTTATGTGGCTCTCCTGATTCCGGCACCAGGAGCAAAATATGTATTCCACCCAATTAATCACAAGTAGGCCGACTGGTGTAAGGAGCCGGGTCGGGCAGGAGCGGAAAGGTGCTGCTGCCGGCCATATTGAATTGATTTGCACATAGCGCTGGTTAGAGATGAACCCGGGGGAGCGCAGCCCAACTGAGTCAGTGGTGAGTGTGCATGGGTAATGTCACGCCATTGGTTTATTCATGATGTACGACGGATTTTACCACGTAGCAAGGAGTGGATCACGGCAACGCAGTTTGACATCGCTATCTATAATTCAAGATTTTTTTGGGGTTGTGCAGGTGAGGGATGTGTGTGTGTGTGTGTGTGTGTGTGTGTGTGTGTGTGTGTGTGTGTGTGTGTGTGTGTGTGTGTGTGTGTGTGTGTGTGTGTGTGTGTGTGTGTGTGTGTGTGTGTGTGTGTGTGTGTGTGTGTTTGTGTGTGCTGGGGATGTGATTGTGTGCGTTCAAGGGAGAGGAGTGTGTGATAACGTGTGTCTGTGTGTGTGCGAGCCTAAATCGATGTTGTGTTTGCACACATGCATCTGGGGGAAAACGAAAACACGCATGTGTTTCACTCAAGTCTTTGATTCCTGAGTAGTCTTAACCCAGATGGTCGGCGGGGGGGCACAGGTGGGTTTTTTTCCCCCGCCTGACTGAAGCTTTGCCTCCATCTTATTTTACGCTCTCACGCCTTTTGTTTAAGTTTAATCTGCTACCTCGCTACCATCTCGGGGGCTAATTCCCTCCCTGTAGCCGAGCCGAAACCAAAACATTCCCCCCCCCCCCCCCCCAGAGTTTCCCGGGAGCTCCGCTAAGCGGTGCCGTACCTCTGAGATCTGCCCCAGTTACGGGATCCCCCCGGTAGGCTCGTGGGTTGGCAGCAGACGGTCCCGGTCCTCACCCCCTCGCCACCGCCGCTATCAGAGGCGGTGCGGGCTGGAGCCTGGGTGAGCTCGGCATTTGGCGGTTGAATGATCATTGCTTTGATTTCTAAGTAAAGGATGAGCGCCGGGTGATTTAAGCACAGATGCTCAGAGGACCCCCATTCATCAAACGTGTTGACAGCGTGTGCCACGTCCTCCTCATCTCTCTCTCTCTCTCTCTCACTCTCTATCTCTCTCTCTCCCCCTACCTCCCCCCCCCAGCTCCTGTGTTTGACTATGAGAACGTCCCGTCGCCACTGAGTGAGACAGAGGGCACCATAACAGTGCTGCTGCGCCCGGCTCTGGGGAGAGGAGCCCCCGTCAGGTACCCCCGCGCCTTCACACGCGCACACACACACAGCACACATACACACACACACACACACATGTATGTATGTATGCCCATTGGGCAAATATAGAGCAAAAAAAATGACATTTGCAAATGAAAGTGGGCCTGCCTACCCAAATACTTCAGACACGGCTACATGGTAGTTTGGGATTGTTTTTGGATGATCGTAGGTCAGGTTGCTAAGGGACCAGATATTTGAAACGAAAACAGGAACATTTGTAGTTTGGCGCTGCATACGTCAGCAAAACAACTGATTATTATCTATTTATGAAATGTACATTATTCCTATTCTTATCAGGGTAAATTGGTATCGATGGCAGTCCATGGACAGTCCCCTGCGGGTGCATCAGTCACACAAGTCGATAATTACACTTTCGAAGATTCATACTTATTAGCACACTAGAACCGTTGCCATTTGAAACTGTCTTGATATATGCTACCCGTCTTGAGATCAATGCATGCACTGTGTTATTGAGAACTATTATTAGAATCTCCACTGCCATCGATGCTTCCCCTACGGTATACTGCATCGAAAGAAGTGCTCTTCAAAACTAGCTCAAAGAACATCAGAGCTGTACCCATAACTGAACCTCCCTCTCCTTTGTGTTCTGCCTGCATCTATTCAAGACATTGCATCTACTGATTACTCGTAATGCTACCGTACCGTTAATGCTCCCTCACATAATGTTATTTTTCTTTATTGCGACTGTACCCGCCCGATGTAGATCAGCCTCTCGGCGAACCCCCTGACACATTCACACCGTAGTGCGACCTCAAATGTTCATTGATGTGAATACAGTGTGTTTGTTAAAGTGTAAATGTTTTTGGCATTACCTTGATATTTTGATACCTTGTATCTTCGAACACATAAAAGCAGAAATAGTTACACCTCCCTCCTCTCCCTCCCTCCCTTCACCTCCCTCCCTCCCCTCCCTCCCTCCCCCTCCCTCCCTGCAGCGCCTACCAGGTGGTGGTGGTGGAGGAGGACGGCTCGCGGCAGGCGCGGCGGCGCCGGAGGAAGAGGAAGAGGCGGGAGCTCAGCGGCGCCACCGACTGCTTCCCCGCCGCCAACTCCCACGGCGAGGCGGCGGCGCGCGGGGCCCCCTACTACCACACGGCCGAGCTGGCGCCCAGCAGCCTGCCTGAGGCCACGCCCTTCACCGTGGGGGACAACCACACCTACAACGGCTACTGGAACAGCCCGCTGGACCCCACCAAGAACTACCTCATCTACTTCCAGGCTTCTAGCAACTTCCGCGGGGTAAGAACGGGGGGAGGATTGTTGTTGTTTATTTGGGCTGCTTGGTAAGCGGCCCGCTCTTTGTGGATATTTCCCCCAAGATCCACACGGATTCACTTTATTTTATCCTCGGGCTTACTCAGCTTTCATTGGGGGTGGAACCAACAGTTTAAATCTGCCCGATTTTTCTTATATTATTTTATTGTATTTCCTCTCGGGGCGCACCGTTTTTAAAATTCCCCTGCATTGAAGGTTTTTCGTATTTTGTTACACATTATCAACCCTGGCAGTCGATCTAGATGTATGCAGAGCTTGGTTAAAAAAAATAAAAGGGGTCAACATTTCTTTTTGTTTTCCTCAAATGCATCTCGCTGGAGAATATGTGATTTAATTGGAGGCAGCTGAGCTTTGCTGAAAAAGACAGGGCCGGAACCATGACTGTTTGCATGTCCAGGGCCTGTTATCGAACCCCGGCCATATGGTAGCAGCGCAGCATCGCTTCTTCACAATGTTTAATGCATGGCAGGCAGGGCGTTCGTGGCGCCCTTGTTTCACATCATGTTGCATCAGCTTTCGTTCTATTTATGTTCGGCGGAAGAGAAATTGAGAGATGCCACGAAAGCGCCCCTTCATTCAGAACTACTATACTTGTTTATATTTCCTGTTTGTCCAGCAAGCGTGTAAAGCCCAAAGCACACAGCCCTGTCGGGAGAGACCGGAAATAATGTTTTTCAATTTTCACCTCCCAAAATAGATTTCAATCCTATCCGAAGCGAGGGAAAACATACATTTGTGCTAGATTTTCAGTGGGTGCTTTGCTGCGTTGAAAACAATAAGGTTGTTGCTGTTGAGACTTTGATTCACGTTTTATTGTTTCGGTGGCGGTACCGGCTGTGATTTCTATGAAGCTAAGAAATCACAGCCTCTCTGTAACCACATCATCTCACACTTATTTACAAATGAACTGAATGATGGTTAAATTAGCTGAGGATTACAAACTGCTATTTCAGTAACATTATAACATTTAACAGTTCAGTTTCAAAAAAACTTAAGGGCCCTATCTTGCATCCGGCGCAATTTACTTAATCACTGCCGCATGTGTCGTTGCTAGTTTGCAACTGGCGCAGATCATTCTTTTCCCTCCTGCGCCACGTGTCGGTAAATTAGGGAATGATCTTGCGCCCCAAGGGGCGGCTCAGCGAAAGGACGAGGCGTGTTCTGGCGCAAACGTTCCCTGGTGCTATCTTGCCGTTTCAGAAACCACTTGCGCCATAAACAAGGAAATACCTGGTTTAAAGTCAGTGGCGCGTTGTTCAGATGCTATTTTAAGGGCGCATGCATATATTTTTGCTTGTGCACCTCGCGCATACACTTTGCTTCTCTCATCTACCTAGCCACACATTCTTGGTAAATTATTTGGGAAAGAACAGCTGATACAACGGTAATAAGTTGTACTTTTAAATCAATGCATCTGCAAACACCGTACAGCAACCACATATATTCTTGACACAGACATCGTGTACATGCCCGTAACTTTTAGGATTGATGAGTATTTGATTGTGAGAAAACATTGTTTTACCGCGAGTGAGTGTTAAAAAGAATGAATGAATGCGGGCGCGCGTGTGTGTATGTGTAACACACACGTGCGTGCGCAGCCGCGCGCGTGTGCGTCCATCTGTTTAAACACACGCAAACTAAACACGTAACGCATAATAGTCCATGGCAATGTATATTAACGGGGGGACACATGCATATTAGGAACACAAGTCGATAACGATAATGCATACAATACTGATAAGAAACGATGTTTATAATTGATTGCGTATATCATTAAATAGAACCACAGTTATGTTATATCATATACGTTTTCTTTGCCGAAATTTATTTGAGGACTCAATATTTCTGAAGTTGTGGAAGAAAACCTTATTCCCTGTGTGAATTAGGCCATATTATTTGGCCATAAACTGAGCCATTTGAAGTTTGGAATTCATGTGCATCTGTCTCATCGGAGACTGCAGACGCGCTGTCAAAATATAAACTCGTCAGATTCAAATGCGCTCATAGCTCTTAAAGGGGATGGGAGCTGGCACTCTCATTGGTTTATTGCACGTTAAGCCCAAACCACAAATGAGGCTACTTCAGACCAACCCTTTTTAGATATGTGCCGGGCGCAAGAGTCATTTTTCGCGCCGGTAAACTAGAGACATCGCCGTAGAACCGCCCACGAAGCTACTTGCGCTTGGCGCTTCTCACTTGCGTTTCAGACCGTTAAAATAGGGCCCAAAATATAAGTTGGATGGACATGTCCTTCCCAGCCTTAACCCAGCATTCATGGGGTCCGTAAGTCCACCATACCCACTATGCCGTCGAAGAAAACATAGATTTGAATGATGTGCTGCAACCAGGGTTCGGCCAAGTTTGTTGTTATTTGATATTCAAGTTTTCCAGTAAGGGAGCTTTTACAGCTGAGATTGTCTGTATTATTTATTGACAAAGAGAAAATATTGCACGGTGAATTATTTACTTTCCTACTACCATATTGAGATAAAATCATTGCAGAATTCCAGCATGAAATTCAACGCACAGATGCAGCCTTTTTCAATACGGACGTTTGGAAAACACAACACAATTATCAGCTGTATCTTGTGGCTTTTAATCCCCTTTAGTAAAAACTATGACTTTGTGTGCAAGATATAGATATTGGATATGCCTCAGAATGATATCCAGTCTTCTCAGCAATATTCCATCTGTACAAAAATAATCCATATTATCTTCATTGTGTGTCTTCTCACCGTTACAAATGAAACTATAAACTCATCCAACTTCTTCAAAAGGCGATATCGTCTTGGGATGTGGATAAAAAAAACATTGCAGCGGTGAAGACTGTGTCCAATCACAATTGTCTACCAAGTCTAAACCCTGTGATTGGCTGCTTGGAATCCACTCCGTCTCCCCTGATCTCTTGAGCTGGTCCTTGGACATGATCTCCGGCTGAATCAATAACTCAACAGGCCAAATGGATTGGATTCCTGCAAGAAGAGGGCATGAGTTACGACTAACCCGAGAAACACGATAAAAGAACGGAGTACGGCGTGAAAAAGTACTAAAAAACATCTCGTCACATAAAGACAAATCAACCCAAAACATTTCATGCAAACCAGATGAGAAGCTTTGATCGAATCTCATTTGAAAAGCAGAAAACACTTCGCACCAGTTAAGTTGTGCCTCTTACAGCTTTTTTTGTTCAAATGAATGCAGAAATAGTGTTGTGATGTTACGCGCTGTGTAGGTGACTGTTTGAAGGGGCTGGTGCTGGAGCAGCTCCTGCAGGTCGCTGCTGTAGTCCTCGCCTGGCTATGAGTCACGTGTGAAGCCCGTCGCTAGTCCACCCGTCATGGAGCTCATGGACTGGAGCTCTGGGCTGTTGTTCCTCCGTCACCGGGGACCACCGCTACGCCACGCCGCAAACCCAGCAACACAAAGCCAGAGCAAATGAATAATACATAGACCGTGGCGCAGTGGTGGTGAGGGGCTGTTCGACTCCCAGCCGGGAGGTTTGGGGTTCGCTCCCCCGTGTCGGTACGCCTGCTCCAAGGCTCGCTACCCGAAGTTGCTAAATAATAGAAATGTAAAGGTGTTCAGTGTTGCTTCACACATCTGCGCTATGATTCGTAATTATGTAGACGCCATAGTATCGTTGTGAATCAGAGCTGTAAATTCCTAAACGATTTCTGAGGATGCTTGACTAAGAGTCACAAGCATAACAACGGCAACTAAAATAGCAGTTTTCGCTCTGTATCTCTGTCTTTATAATCAATGTTTTAAAATGAACGTATCACATATCCTTCCACTGCCCTCGTCGGTCACTGGTCACCTTGACGACGGTCCACCAGAGCGCTGTGCACGAAGTAGCACCTTCCACTGGGGGGGAGGGAAGCCGGAGGAGACAGGGGTCTGCCTCGAGGCAGACTTGCAACCTCCACCCCCCCCGTAAACTAATAATAATAATAAGCCTGCGTGGCAGCTTGACACCATTTTAGGTCAAAGAAAGACTTGAAGCCGTGCAGCTTGGATTAGCATAATCGCCCGCGGAGGCTGTGATAACATTTTGAAATAGCCTAATTTGATAACTCTCCCGTCCTCTCTTCTCAGGGGGTGTGGGGGGGGGGGGGGAGGCATGCTTTTAGAGTCAAGGAGTCAATGAGCGTACACAGTACATCACTTCACAGTATGGGGTTATATCCTCCACATCATTACAGTCTCCCCTCCTCGAGATACTGAAGGGCAGGCTGACTTTTACGTGCACGCACACACAAGCACACACACACACACGCACGCACACACACTCGAAAATACACCGAAGCCTTTTTTGCCAGGTCACGGTCGGTTATCTCCCAAGTATGACAACTAATGACCTACTTTTCTGCTCAATGTTTACTCTGTTCTGTGGACTAACTGGCAGCTCCCTCGCCCACAAATAACTATTAACGCCCCCTCTTTTCCTACTTTCTTTTGATTTCTCACGCCCAGGAGACAAGAATCAACTGCATCCGAATCGCCCGTAAAGGTAAGGAAGAGAAAACACCCTATGAGCTACTGTATAGCTGTTTCCGTATTGCTGTTTCCACGTCCTGTATGTGTCCACTATCATCGCCCATCCCCAAGCGTATCTGTATGGAATAGGTAACCGCAAATATCGTCGGCCATCTTAGCGTTCTTCCTTCTCCCTCCCCGGCATTATACCGGCGGTGACATTTCCATCTTGGCCCTCTCTGCCCCCCCCCCCACCCCCCACCCCTGTGCTACCCATTTCCCATGCTTTGAATTCGGCATTGTGGGAGATATATTTATATATATCTCTCTCTGGCTAGATGGAAGGCAGCGTTGGTGTTTGCTTGAGCGTGTGGGAGCGAGATAGAAGCATATCAGCGGCCTGTTAAATTGGATTCTGAGGCGGCAAACTTTTTTCCCTGTCCTCTGCGCTTGAAGCGCGCCGAGACGATAGGTGGTGACTTCACCTCCAGATCGATGGGGAGAGAGAGAGACAGAGAGAGACAGAGAGAGGGTGGGAGAGAGAGAGAGAGAGAGAGAGAGAGAGAGAGAGAGAGAGAGAGAGAGAGAGAGAGAGAGAGAGAGAGAGAGAGAGAGAGAGAGAGAGAGAGAGAGAGAGAGAGAGAGAGAGAGAGAGAGAGAGAGAGAGAGAGAGAGAGAACAAGAGAGAGGGAGGGAGGGAAGGGAGGGAGAAGGAGTGATGCGAGGATAACTTTAAAGGTAGGAGCTGTGCTGCTCATCGTGTGTCATGTGTGTGTGTGTGTGTGTGGGGGGGGGGGCACGTCCAGATGGGACATATCGACGTCCATCCTCCGTTTACCTTTGTGTCCATGGCGATAATCCCCTTCTCCCCACCGAGCTTTTTCATTCACACCCTCGCTCCCCCCCCCTCTCTCTCTCTCTCTCTCTCTCTCTCTCTCTCTCCCTCTCTGTGAGTGGTCGTTCGTCCACCCTTCACTACCTACTCGGTTTCCACACACATGCACATGCAACTTAGTGCTTTTTCGGCTCAGTTACCGCGAGCGACGCCCCCTGCTATGTTTGTTCGCTGAGAGCATTTCAACCAGTCACAGGCGCGCGTTGGCGCAGGGCGCCGTCCCCCCCATGGTCCCCATGACCTCCTCATCCTCTGGCCGCCTCTCGTGCCGACTGCTCTGCAGGAACATTTCAGATTTGTTTGGGGTTGATTTTTCCTCCCCCGGTGACAAGCTGTGAATGTGTGTGTCCGGGGTGGTGGAAAGGTCGCTGTGTGTGGAGGGGGGGGGGGGCTTAGTGTCGACGATGCAGCACAGCAGGTGTGCCACCGCAGAGCGACTTCGCTGACGCCAGGAGCTCCTGTCACCGCAGATCGCAAATCCGCTCTCCCGACCCCCCTCTCCAAAAAAGGAGAGGGGGGGAGAAGGTCTTTCTCTGAGTGTGTGTGTGTGTGTGTGTGTGTGTGTGTGTGTGTGTGTGTGTGTGTGTGTGGAGGTGGAGGTGGGGGTGGGGGGGGGGGTTTTAAGGCAGACGACAGTGACTCCCACACAGAGTATCTTCAAGGCTCAAGGGAATCCGCGGACGTCAGCGGAATCAGGCGTAGGCAGGCGTGGGGTCGTTTTTTTTCCTTCATTTTTTTTAAACAAACGATGCGATTCAAGACAGCCAATTTATTCCCCCTCCGTCTGCGAAGACAGCTGATCGCTGTTCGGGGGCCTCCGCAGTGTACCCCGCCAATTACTTCTTCATTACATTATGCCACTCTCCGTCACCTACGGTGTGAGAGGGAGAGGGAGAGAGAGAGGTAGAGAGAGGGAGAGAGAGGGAGAGAGAGGGAGAGAGAGAGAGAGAGAGTGAGAGAGAGAGAGAGCACGCTAGAGAGAGAGACAGAGAGACAGAGAGAGAGAAAGACACACAGAGAGAGAGAGAGAGAGCGCGAGCGTGAGAGAGACAGAGAGAGAGAGGGAGACTGGCATGTCATGCTAACTGAGCTGATATGTCGTAGGAGTCCGACCTATTAGCGCCGTCTCCCCTCCTTCCCCTATCTCCCCTAATCATCACCTGCATACAGTAATTGCCCCCCCGCGCAAGAGCGCACCCCCGCATGTCCAGAACACCAGAAAGCGAGGGGGGGATTTGAACCCGGACGCCGCTAAGCTACTTAGCTTCTCGTTTTGCTCAGTAGCCTCGAGAGCAGCGGCGTAGCGAGTCAGGTAGCGGAGCATGGGCCTCGCGGCTAACTCCCAAGGCTAACGCCGCTGTCTGGTACCCCCCCCCCACCACCCTCCCTTTGCTGGATCGGTGGTCTGCGGGGGGGGGGGTAGGGGAGTGAATATCATCAATTTGAGACACCGCAGACACTCCATAATTTATTTTCTCGTTATAATTTTGCTTCTTGTGTCCTTCTGTTGAGTGTGCCAGGTGGATATAATCACAGGCTGCGCATGATAGGCTTCTTAACCTTTTTTTCCCCGCCTTTTTTTCTTTGAGAGTGCCACAATGACGGCTGCCAAGAATATAAAAGCCTTCAATCTCGTCTCTGAGGCGATGCCCACCTGTTTAAAACATCCAATCTAAAAAGCCCTAAACCCCCCTCACCTCCCCCCTCCCCCTCCCCCCTCTGCAATCTGCTTAATACATAAATTAGGATTTAGAGAGAGCTTTTGGTAAACACCAGAGGGATGCAGTTTGGAAAGATAGTAGCACCCTAATACAAACAGACGCCGACTATGGGTCCTTCTGGTCTGTGCTTCGGTGTTAAGAACTGAGCACCACCAAATAATGTTTTAATATGTATCTTTAGTACGTAGTTACGTACCCCAATTTGTTGCTTTTTTGATTGCTTTTTTACAATCAATTGCATTGAATATTAGTTTATTAGTTATAGTTATTTTCTATATAACAGTAGAAACATTCTTCCACATCTGCACGTTAAATGTTGGTTGTGTGGACCACAGTTTTGTGTTAGTGATTTTCCAGTTGAATTTCCTTTTATGTTTAGAATTTAATTGACTGTCATTGTATTTAGCTAATTGCATGTTGCCAAGCAGTGATAATGAAATGTACCATTCCTTGCTCTGTCTTTCCCCGTCTCAATCTCTCTCTCTCAACCTCACTCTATTTCTCCCTCTCCCATCTTTGCATCCCTCTCTCACCCTCTCTATCTTTCTTTCTCTCCATCTCTTTCTTAACCTCTTTCTCACTTTTTCCCTCTCCATTCTCTCTCTATCTCTCCCTCTCCATCTCTCTTTCTCTCTACTTCTTTCTCTCTCTCTCACTCCCTCCCTCTACTCTCTCTCTCTCTCTCTCTCTCTCTCTCTCTCTCTCTCTCTCACTCCCTCCCTCCACTCTCTCTCTCTCTCTCTCTCCCTCTACTCTCTCTCTCTCTCTCTCTCTCTCTCTCTCTCTCTCTCCCTCTCGCTCTCTCACTCCCTCCCTCTACTCTCTCTCTCTCTCTCTCTC
>NC_079433.1:8257791-8330818 GCF_026213295.1 Gadus chalcogrammus | reverse complement strand
CATCACCCCTGTGAGACCCCTAGGCCTGAGCCTGTCTCCCGTAGCACCCCCTAGTTAGCCCCGACACCATGT
The DNA here is from genome assembly GCF_026213295.1 of Gadus chalcogrammus. Lineage (NCBI taxonomy): Eukaryota > Metazoa > Chordata > Actinopteri > Gadiformes > Gadidae > Gadus > Gadus chalcogrammus. The sequence continues at coordinate 8,330,746 of NC_079433.1, read as the reverse complement.
CCTTGACAAGAAGCCGCCCTTAGCTGACAAACAGCCCACCCTCAAGCTGTTTGCCTCCTCAACCCCCCTCCCCCCCCCCCCGCCCCAAACCATCCCCAACACCTCCCATTACTTCCCCGTCACGTTAGCCGAATGCTATCCTGTTAGCGTCCCTCCATCGCCCCCTATCCTTTCCGCCCCGTTAACCCCCTCCGCGGCTCAAACAAAGCAAACAACATAACGCCATGTCGGACACTCTGCCCCCCCCCCCCCGCCCCTGCCCCGCCCCGCACCACCTCCTCCTCCTCCGCAGGACGGCCGGCTGAAGCAGACAGACGGCCCAGAGCAGGAGGAGAGTGGCCGCGGGCCCCCGAAGGTATTATCTATCTCAGTATAGTGGGTGTAGGCGGCGAGGTGTAGCGTCACATAGCATAGCCCACCCGGCGCAGGGAGCTACTTGCCTCCCTCTCACAGAAACGTCAACATCGGATTATCCCCCCCCCCTCCCCCCCCCCCCACACCGGGGGCCCCGGGGTTACGCTCGGCGGGGCCCGGAGGCGGCACGTCAACATCGGATCCAGGCCGACAGCCGTCATGGCTGCCGTCTTGGAGGACCACGACAAAGAGCCCCAGCCCCTCTCTTCCTTATTCCTCTGTTTCTTCCTCTCTGTTTGTGACGGTGTCGCCCACGGCCGCCGCCCAGCTCCAGGAAGGACAGCTGGTGGTGCGCCACTTCCAGTTCCTGCGCTGGTCCCCGTACCGCGACGTGCCCGACTCCAAGAAGGCCTTCATCAGCCTGCTGGCCCAGGTGCACAACTGGCAGCTGGAGTGCGGGGAGGGTCGCACCATCGTGCACTGCCTGTGGGTACCACACACACACGCACGCACGCATGCGCACACGCATGCATGACGCACGCGCACATATACGCGCAAACAAACACACGTGCACACACGCACACACTCATGCAAACATGCATGCAAGGCACACACACGCAAGCACCCACGCACACACATAAACATACATACACACACACACACACACACACACATATATATACACAAACATACATATACGCACAACCACAGACACAAACACACATACACATATACACAAATACACACACACACACACACGCAAGCACATACACATAAACATACACGTACACACACACACACACACACACACAAAAACACAGACATACACACACACACACACACACACACACACACACACACACACACACACACACACACACACACACACACACACACACACACACACATACACACACAGACACAGACACAGGCTCCCTGACTCATAGTGCATGGCTCAGCGCCGATGGGTTCTGACAGGCTATCAGAGCCGGCGCTGTCACAGTTCGGATCCCACGGTGAGCTGTTGTTTTTTTTTTCCTCCTTTTATTTTTTTTGCGGAACACAAACTCTCAAAGTGTATCGCAGGAAGCCGTCATCCATGCAGGTTGGGTGTAGCTCGGGAGTCCCTATGGGGCTACGGGTTCATAAAGTTCGGCTGAACACAAAGTATCTGTAGGGGGGGTGGTGGGGTGTAGGGGGTGGTGGTGGTGTTGGTTTGTGGGAAAGGGGATCACTTAAAAGGGGGAGTGTTGACCAGCCCCTTCACCTCTCTCCCCTCGCCGACCCCCCACCTACAGAACACGGCAGCAGCTGCTTTTGATGTGGGCCGGTCGGTCAAGCAGCATGCCCGACATTTCCATTTCTGATCCAAGCCCTCCGCTCCCCCCCCTGTGTGTTAATGGGAGCCCCCCTCAAGTACTCTCCTTTCAAGTCTCTGTGCCAGTTGGCCTTTTTCTCACAGAGCAAGCATGATCTAAACTCAAGCTGTGACATCGGTGGTCCCGCGTTACACAGTCCTCCTCCCCCTCCTCCTCCTCTTCCTCCTCCCCCTCTTTCTTGTCTGCCCTGGGCTAGTTTGCTAAGGGCCCTTTTAAATATTTGCACTTTGTCTGGTATCATCCTTTTATCTTTATGTCTGTCTTATTCTTTAATTTTATTTTTAGCTAAAGCTATGATAGGCAATATCTTTTTTGGCAAAATTCTCTTTTTATCCATATAATGAATAAACGTAATGTTCTGACAAAGAAAGGGGAAATAATCCAGTATCTGTGGCTGTTGTAGGCCTTTAACAAGCCTGTCTAATCATTTCATAGGCCCGAATTCAATAATTGGTTGACCTACCTGTCTGTCTACCTCCCTCCCTCGCCCCCCTGCCTGCACTCTGCTTGTGAACTCATTGAGCATGTCCGGAGTTTTCCCCAAACCTAGAAAGACCTAATGCTAAAGCTAGCGAGCTATTCATGTGTTTTGTTGGAGTGGCTTTGAAGGGAGGGTTGGTATTTTGTTCAGTTGGATACTTTCTAAATCCAGCTTTCTCTGGCTTGCTTCTCTAAATTTCCTACCCTTGCTTCAGTCTTAAATCATTGCAAACGTCTGCCACACTGACTCATATCTTCCCAGTGTTGTTCCCCAGAGATACATAAAGTCATACAACCGTACATGGAAGGGGGTACCCTTCCATGAAAGTATAAATGAAACGGGGGTGGAAATGACAAGATCCTTGATCTCTCTCTCTCCATCTTTCTCTCTCCCCTCCCTCCCCTCTCTCTCTCCCTCCCCCCGCTCCGTGGCGTAGGAACGGCGGCGGTCGGAGCGGCACGTTCTGCGCCTGCACCATGATCCTGGAGATGATCCGTCACCACAGCGTGGTGGACGCCTTCTTCGCGGCCAAGACCCTGCGCAACTCCAAGCCCAACATGGTGGAGACGATGGTGAGGAGGGGGGAGCGGGCCCTCGGTTTTCTGTTGGCTAAACACTTAACAGGGGTGTATTAATTAACATTACTTGCAGTGATAAGTGTTAAATAACAATTAACCAAAGGTGTGATAATCCTTCACTGTTTACTATTGGTAAACGGTGAATGATTAAGGTGACGGTGTTCATGTTTACTAAGCTAACCTGACCCCTATGCTGGTGATCTGAGTAAATGGTTAAATAATGGATCCTTGTTGTAACGGGGTACCTCGTCACTCTCCTTTCGCTCCACTCCCGACCTGAAAGCTTATGTTTTGATTTGGTTCCTTCCTGTGTCCAGGAGCAGTACCGTTTCTGCTACGAACTGGCCTTGGAGTACCTGGATTGCCTGGAAGTCAGATAACACACACACCCCCATCGCCTGTTGTGACTCCAGGAGAACGAGCTGGACCCTGGGGTAGTCGTTGTGGTGGAGGTGGTGGTGGTCATGATGGTGGTGCCTGTGACGGTGGTGGTGGTGGTGGTGGTGGCGTTGGCGTGTGGGTTAGGGGCCCCCCAGCACTTTTAACCCCGGCCCCTTTGGTTCCGCGTGCGCAGCGTTCGGGTCACGCTCTTGGAGGGTTACCAGCATTAAGGACGCTACGAAACAAGAGAAGGCTTGCTGGACAACCTTGTAACATACTAACACGGCATCCCTCTCGCTCATCCCCCGCCCCCTCGCATTCTCCGCCAAACTGATACCGTTAACGTTTTGTTTGTTTTATCGTGCGCCACTTATCGTTTGCCAAAACCAAGAGGACCTACATGGGAGCAGTTGGAAACTGGTCGCCGGCCAAAATTATCGTTCATTTTTTTCATTCATTTTCTCTTTAATGGCTGCCTGACGAAAAACACAACAAAACAACGGATTCCGACCCACAGTGCTCCGATACATCCTGCCTTACTACTACGAAGAGGAAGCCTGTCGGACAATGGACGCTAACGTAAGGGGAAGACAAAAAAAAAAATGCCATTGGGTGATACGTGTGTGTGTTGTGGTTCCTTTTTCGGTAATACTACTGTAAACGGTGCAGTGAACACCTTTCTGTACTGCTGTACTTTACTGCACTGGTGGTGGTGCAGGTGTTGGGGGTGGAGGCGCTGGTGCTGGTGGTGGTACTGGTGGTGCTGCTCCGCAATCGAGGGCCGGTGCTTTTCAGGGAGGGCGGAGGCGAGCGAGGGAGGGGGCGAGAGTTCCCCCGCAGGTGAAGTTTACAGGGAAAAATGAGGTGACAGCCGCATTCGCTACGGACATTCTTGTACAGTGGACCTGTGTCTCGTTCGTTGATTTCTCTTTTATTTATCAGTTGTGTAAATATGTTCTGTTATTTTAGGCCCGCTTCTGTTGTATCCCTCTTTCCGATGTGTTCCCTTGTTTGTTCACCTCTGTTTGATTATTTGTATGTTTTTCCCTCCTCTCTGAGCTGTTTATAGATGTCGTCACCTTATCTCTGTGTGCCAATACATTCTCTCTGTGTCTGTGAAGAAAATGAATTGCTAAATAAACGGGAGGGGGGGAAGTCCAGCATCTGCATGCTAGTCTTAAGTGTTCCATTGCGGTGTGTGACCCCCTCCCCCCCAACCCCCCCCCCCCTTTACCCCACCCCCCCCCCCCCCCACCCCACACACTCCCCCCGACCCCCCTGTGGTTGGTTTCAGTGAGGTGGGGGTCCTGCTATGTCAATCTCTCCGAATAATCGGAGAGAGCGCTGTAAAAGAATAACAAATGTATTGCTGTGAAAAAAAATATAGTGATCACATTCACCCGAGCCAGTTGCTTTCCTAAATTTGTATTTATTCAATGTGTTTGATTTTCTATATAGTGTATAAAATTAAAAGAAATAATAAAGATATCTATATATGTACATATATATATAGATTATCCTGTTGCTTAACAATCGTGTCTGTTTTTATTTCAAATCTCTGAGCGTGGCGCGAGAGAGACTGTCCTTTTGTGGGGGGGGGGACAGATTTTTCTGGGGAGATTGGTGGTGGAAAGGTTGATTGGTTTGTTTGTAGCGTGGAAACCAGTTATCGCCTACAACCCCCCCCAAAAAATTGCCACTGTTCCCTTTTCCTGTGACCTATGATTTCATACTTCTTATCTTTTAATGACCAACTTAAATTAACTATTTTAATTTATTTATTTCTGTACAGCCTCGCAGTGCCCATAATTGGAGGGGCCTGGCGATGTATCGATGCGAGGTCCGTCTCACTTTGTCTGCGTACAGGTGATGTCTCGTCTAATCTCTCTGAGGCTGATAAGATGTGCTCTTCATTTGTTCTGCCTTTTTCCATCCAGCGTCTCATCTTCACCAACATCGGCTCTAAAACACTGCCTTCCCCTCCCATGCAGACCACCTTGCGTTCCCCGTCGTTCGACTTCGGCACAAAATGAACCCCGTGGGACAATAACGTTACGCCTCTGAGGTCAAAGGTAACTTATCGGGGGTTTGTTAACATATTGACCAAATGTGCACCGAAGAAAAAGGCTTTCTCCGTGATGTCTCCACAGCTAATAAATCTTACGACGCATATGCTGAGGCGATGAATAGCAGAATACCGTGTCATTCGGTGTAAAACACAATTGCCATTGTGTTCACCCTATAAAGACGAAAAAACACACAAAACGCGGGCAGGAGGCCCTGCATCTGCTTCAGGGAGATAACAGAAGCCTGGAGGTCCATTCTGCATTGTGTTTGTTTGCCTTAAAGGGAGCGTAAACCACTCCGGACTAATGTTTCTAATTACTCCAGGGGCCTTTGTTCAGGAAGGTGTGGGGAGTCGCCTGAGTTTGTAGAGTTGGTACAGCATTAAAAAATAATAATAATAATCGGAAGAACGATTAAATTGCAAGGCATCAAGGGATGCGTATCTACATTTTAAGAATTCATGGCAGGCTTTTGCCAAGCATTATCAGTCGCACACACACGCACACACACGCGCGCACACACACACACGTTGATGCGTCTTAGTAATGGCCAAACAGAGTACAAAGCAGCACAAAGGATTGCGACTCTTCGACAACCTCAATTCCACAACAGCTGTGGATCAATCTTTCATGTTTTTTTATTCTCTAAATCCTCCCAACAGCAAGATAACAACCGCAATTTTGTAATTGCGGGCCTCGTTTGGCATTCTGAAATAGCAGTGCAGCCAAGTGTCTCTACAGGGAGGAGGATGGGACAGGTAGCCTGGCCTACCCTACTGTAAGCCTGCGCGTTGGTGGTGGCGCTGGAGGACCCAGCGCGCCGCCGCTGCCCCCACCACCAGCATAACCAATCAGCTCGCTCGGGGAGGCAGCTGGCACTGGAGGAAACCCACTGTATGCACAAAGTCCTCTGGGGCGCTCGGCAGGCCACCCGCTAGAATCTCCTTATCGCTCCTACACAGAACCCGCAACATTTCGGATTCTTCAAATGTCAGCCACTGGATCCGGGGGTCCGGGAGGAGGGGGTGGAAGTTTGGGGGGGGGGCGATGGTGATTGACAGATAGTGGAGCGGGGAGAGGGGCGGGGGGGCCTTGGCCCAGTTCCCGAGCTAGCAGCTGAAGTGTGGCAACGTATATATATAAGGCTGCCGCTCCCTACAGAGAGCAGGCTGAGGCTTGAGTCCTGCTGATCGTCACGATAAACACCATAAGGTCGGTGTAATAGCTTCTTCGCACTTGACACTAACTCCACAGTATGGGGGTTGGACTCTGCAGCGTCGGACGAGTCAGTCTCTCCACGCATGCTAAGCCTAGCGAGCGGTTCCCCGTGACTGATCCAATTAAAGCTCCTTCCATATGGACACGTCACACCTTTTGTCCTGACTTTGCGGCCAGCAGAATGTAATTATTAATCACTTTTTAGTGGGAGAGTTCCTCTTAATCCACATATTTGTCTGGGAGTAGTAGCTTTAAATCGCCGACCGTATACAAACAGTCCCTTGTGTAACTTCCCCCGCATGGGGAATTCGCAGTCTGTTGAGCTGCCAGAAGCAAAAGGATGAATAGAGCCCCATAAAGGAGGGATGCTGACAGCAATGTATGCAGAGGAATAACGGTTTACTTACAATTTTATCTGGAATATCACAACATAAAGCGGGGAGGGGGGGGGGAATTGTATTTTGCTAGTTTGAAGGTAACTTTAAACATAATATGTGTGTTTTTTGGAGTACCCGTGTCTAGGTTCCTCTCTTTTAACTTTTAAGTGTGCCTCAGTTAATAGACTGGAGACAGCAGTTGCTTCTAAGAGGTTTGGCTTGCAGCTCGTCATCAATTCCTTGAATATATGACAATCCAATAAGATCAAACAGACCATAAAAAAGGCAAATAGAAGAGAAAGGGCAACAGCTCATCAACTTCCAAGTGAATTAATCATTTGTCTCCGGTTGCCTCCCTGTATGCCTGGATTTGTGGCAGGTGCACATGATTAGCAATAATGGAAAAGGGAACAGGAAAGCTTGACATTGGCTAATGGTATTTTCAACAGTCCTAATGCTATTATTATTTCAACATGAAGTCTGCGCTTCTGCGCAGACTTCAACAAATATGAGACAATGTTGTAAAAAACTCTCACACCCCAAAAAGGTTTGATCCAGTACACCAAGCCCAGTTGGTTGGATCGGGAATTCAGGGTTGCGTTAAAATCCATGGGTGTTCTTCCCATAGTGGTCAGTGTGTTGCTGTGTGAAAGGCCATTAAATCAGCAATGATGGCTTCTGGCAGTGATGTCAAAGGGTGAGATATGTGGAGTGTAGATGGGGAGAGAGATGTAAGTAATCACCTCTTAAGAGGTGCAGAGAGGTAAGAACCAGTGCTGAGGGCAAGTTGATAATGACCTAGCATTATCCTGACGGGTTGCTGTCCATTAACGTCCAAAATATGACCTTGCTTCTTCTTTCCCACTTTGGTGGGAAACTAGGTGTGCTCAAGTGAAGCAAGCAAACCCCACACATCCCAAAAATGTCAATCTAAGCACGATGATTTGCAATGTCTCTACGGCTGCTGCTTAATGTCTTGTTATGACAACCAAATAAACCAGCTGCCTCCGTGTTGGCGGGTGTAGTCGGAGGCATTTGTAAATCCCCTGTGGTCGTAAGAAGTGTTGACGACACTTCTTCATAAGAAAATCCCTTTGAATAACTCTTTGAAAATGACGCACCGATCAAATAGCAGTGAACGGAGAGTTGCCAAGGTTTCAAGATGCCATTCCTCTCCCCCCCCCCCCCCCCCCCCCCCCCCCATCACTCTCCTCCTTGGCAAATTCTTATCCTGCGTGACAGCGTTTTTGGGCCGGGGTGGCTATTTGCCCAGTGGCTGGGAGACGAATGACCCTTTATGCAGCCAGACAGAGATTAATGCCCGCTGTTGAGGACCTGTTACGAATGCCTGCATCTATTGACGTGGACGAGTACCAAGATTGATGCACAATCATTATTTTTTCCAAGGTGTTACTTTGCCTGTAAACAAATCATATATTTCATGAAGCTACTTTTTTTAGAGCCGGTGTGCACACTGGGATGTAGTTTTGGAGCGCTGTGGAGGGAGTGCCTGTGGCCCGGAGGGGCACGCCTACACAGAGAGCTCAGCCGCCAGCGTCTATTTGCCAGAGTTTGGCCTCTTTTGTCCGGCCGATCCGGGCACTATGTGATCCCTCTGGTTCTCTACTTTAATATCGCCAGCTAGCGCCCCACCTCCTAAGCCACCTCCCGCCCCCACCTCCCCATCGAAGCCTTGTCACGTTGTTGCTCTTCAGGAATGGCCGTTTTGATTGAAGCTTCATATACAGCGTTTGACACAGATAACGCTGTGATATAAAGTACTAGCATTCGTCTCCTCAGGTGGACTATAGGGTCTCTGTAGACGCTACTGGGTCCGTCTATAGTGGAGAAGGCCAGGTGGTGGAGGAGCCTAGGCTCAGGTGAGTTTGGAGGCTGTTAGGACTTTGACTCTTCGGCTCTACAATGCACCTGTTTCAATCGTTACGGGACCCCAAACCTTAGCATTTTTTAATTAGCAAGTAGATGTGGTGCTCTATGCACAACGGAAGCCTGTCAGAAAGTAACTGGTGCTGCAGTCTGCTGGTTTTATCCGTTGAAGGGAGATTGGTTGATTGATCGAAATTCTTCATTGACACATGTGCAAAGGTATGTGAGTGTGTGTGTGTGTGTGTGTGGGTGGGTGGGGGAGTGTGTGTGTGTGTGTGTGTGTGTGTGTGTGTGTGTGTGTGTGTGAGTGTGAGTGTGTGTGTGTGTGTGGGGGGGGGGGGGGGGGGGGGGGGGGGTCACAGGTCCCCGCTACAAGCATTTCTTGCTTCTTAGGGATCGCCTTTTCATGCTGCCATCTTTGTTGTTGTTAATGCGTGTTGGATGTATGTATTATGTTTGTGCTCTTGTATTGTCCGGCACCTTAGCATGAATAAACTAAACTAAACTAAAAGAAAAGGTAAGCAAACAAATGTACATCAGGTCAAAAGGATAGCACAAAAAAAGCCCATAGGCTTTTTCCATTGTGGTCCCTTGATCAGTTGAACGCAAGCCAGTAACTGTGGACTCCCCGGCGGCCCGTAGAGCAGACCTTACAGTAGGACATGTTTCACAGGAGTGTCACGTGTCGGTTTTTTTTTGAATGACTCACTCCCCACTCTCCGCCTGGCCACCGCATAATCGATTATCGAATTGGAGTCATTCGGTTCGGCCCTAATGCAATGAGGCGTCTTGGTGTCCCGACATGACACGAAGTACCCGATGAGTTCCCCCTAGTGCGACCGGGGAATGAAATGCCGCCGGTCGCACTTCGTCTTCCCCTCTGTCCCTGCCCACCAAAAAATAGCTGTGAACCAATCTAGTACGCAGACAGAAAAATCCATAGCCAATCACCTTGCAATGACATAAGGCTGTGCGCTAAGTTTCCCCCCCGGGACGGAAAAAAACCCTTGCAAATTCTGACCTATTGCCAGGGAAGCTTTTATTTACCCCGGCAGAGCTGTTAGGAAGGAGGCTTTGTCCAGCGTTCTGGCGGGCTTCCACCAACGGAGACTCGTGAGTGCATTCATTTCCCTGGCCAGCGTGCTCCCGAGTGGAGCCACTAATGAAACTTACTGCACAGATGGACCGGGTGATGCTTAGCGGAGGACAGGTCACCCCCGGTACAACTTTGAAGAGTGTTGAGGTTGACCCGGCCTTAAGCGATCAAAAGAGATCTGGAAACGGAAATCAATGGCAACATGTTCATTTCACACTCATTACCAGCAGCCCCTTAATTTATTGGCGGGATCAAAGCCGCGTTGCTGAGGTTCATCAGTACCACACGCGCGTACACAGGGTGTTATATCTTTGCTAACGCTTATGTTAGCGGGACGTCTGTTTTAGTGGGATCGTTTGGTGATAAGTCATTTAAAACCCGCCTTAGCACTTTGATAAAGTTTGCTTTGCTTTGTGTCAAGGTATTTGTGTGTATGTGTGGGATATCTGTAGAGGTAGATAACGTATAAGTAGGACATAAATACTTTCCTTATGCTACACAGCTGTGAAAGATGGTGGAAATGTATGATGGTCGGTTGGCTAGGCCTCGAAAGCAATGGGAAATTAGTTTATTTGGTTTTCCACTTCTTTTATTGTTCTCTATTGATCGATGTTGTTTATCAAAACACACATTTGTAGTAGCACTAGCTTATCAGCAACCTTGTTTAATGCAATGGTATCATTTTGAAGCAACAATCCGAGCTGTGTGGAGTTGATTCATCATTATCTACTGGTAGAAAATAAGTGGCACGCCTGATTAATCGATTTCCTTTTTCAGACAGTTTATATTAATATCTCAGCCTCGTGTGAATCACCGGATTATTTTGTAGTATGTAAGTATTAAAGGAGCCAGGCACCCCTTTCCTGGCTCATGAATTTGGTTTGTTGTCTAATAATCTGTGTCACACCTAGCAAGTCAACGTATTTAGTGTGAACAGTACAGAGCTGTACGCTTTTTCTTCTCTCTCTCCCTCTGTCAGCTACAGCATATATATATATATCAGTGGCGGCTGGTGGTTTTTAAAGTGAGGGAGGAAGGACTGCGCGCTTGGTTGCCATTGGCCTGCTTGCACTGTTGGTGTATGGCGGCATAAGAATGTGAGACTCAAGTTGTTTCAAGGTGTTTTGGTGAACTACAAAATAGCAGGGAGGGAGTTATGTGAATACAATTTATACAAAGCCACCAGTGGCATCACTGTCATTTGAGAAGGAAAGGATGCAAAGCATATTAGTCAAATCAGGCCTACTATTGATTTGTAAAAGTAAATAAAAAAATCTGGGCCTATCATTGGGCCTAGATCTCGACGGGTGTCAAGATCACGTTGGTGCTCACCAACGTGATCTTGACACTTGTCGTGGCGTTTGGTTGCCCTATCAAGATTTTCCACATCAGTGAAACCATGAACAGCCCACGTTGGAGATTTGCTATTATTCATAAGCAAACAGGGCCAGCAATAAAGTCGATTGCTTGTAATGCTACCAGTAAGCCATGCGTACCTAGCAAACCATGTAGCACTCACAACACTGACGTTGCCATTACTTCTGGTCACCTTGATTTTGGGAAGTGGTCTACCTCTTTCTTTGGTCGCTAACTTAGCACTGTAACTCAATGAATGGAATGCTTTTTTTAATAAGACGTTAACAATGTCCTCCGTTTCCAATGTTTCCATTGTACATTTAGGATCTCGCTATCGCAGATTTCACTTGCTCTGCGTCTCTGACTGAGCACCGCGGCAATGCAGACCGGGTTTGTTATCGACAGCGTTGCCAGATTGGGCAGATTTCCCGCCGAATGATAATTTTTCCAGCCTAACATGGTTAAAAGTAGCCCAATTGGGTGGGATATCTGACCAATCTGGCAACACTGCTCAACATCCAGGGATCCTGCTTATTGGTTCATAGCGCAGACGGATAGATTTTTGCGCGAATCAGACCCCTTAAGATCCCACCCACTCAGAGGAGGACTTTCCTCCTCTCTCCCATTGAAACCCATGTTATCCACCGGCCGCCAGTACTTTCGGGGAAATGAATGGGAGTCAACGGAGGGCGACGGAGGACCTTCCTCCCTGAAGTAATTGTCAATAGGCGATAGGGGGTGCTAATGTCCCTTTACCCAGGGAAACGAACATTATATATTCAAAGGCAATAAAGTAGTCATATTTAAGGGCATTAATTCATTACAATAGTCTGGGCATCTACATTTTTTATTCTCAACAATGTTAGGGAGGATCTTCCTCCCTCTCCTCAATGGAGAAGCCTCCACTGATATATATATATATATATATATATATATATGTATATACTGTATCTGTTCACATGCTGCCAAATTTTCAACATGGTTCAGTCATCGGCTTTACGTATTTGTAGCTATAAACGGTTAATGGACTATGCATGCCTACTCTTTAACAGTCAAACTCTAAGGAGGAGCAAGACCCAGTCCCTCCTGTGGACGAAGAGGGAGAGGACACTGCAGGGACCACCTCTTCAAGGAGCAGGACCGCTGGCAGCAGTGGCAGCCTATCACATGTCACGCATTACAAGTTCCACCTCATTGTGCTGAAACCGATGCCTCGAGTTACCCATTTAATGAAAACCCTGGCTTCCTACAGTGCTGTTGGACTTCCTTTTTCTCATACTATTAAGGCGCCATAAAAAGCCAAAGCCAAAATCCCACAGGTGGGACTCTCATCCTGAGACTCTGGAATCGCCTCCGACCTTAAGCGCTGGTTGATTGGTCGGATTTACTGTGGTTTTTATACACTGCTTGTCTCCCTGGGCTTGCCTGCGATAGGCCTAATAGAGGCCCAAAAGCATCACAGCCCAGGGGCCTCTGACAGCCTAGAGCGACCCTGTTTGTATGCATGTGTCAATGTGTCCAGCTGTCTGTCTGTCTGTCTGTCTGTCTGTGTGGGGGCAGAAATTGTCTCTCAAGTAAATTGGTGACATCAGAAGCTAATTAGCTCAGCGGCTGCCTGGGCCCTGCTTGAGGGGCAAAAGTGCACTAATATGCCCCAGCGCAGGCTCTTATTCCTGTACTGATAATCACGCCAGTACACCAGTTCATTAAAACCCTCCCTTAATGAGTCACACGCTTTGGACTTGCCCTGGGCCACACCAATTAGTTTGTGTGTTGGCTAGCGATGGCTCCTTGTAAAGGGGCCCCAGAGTGGCCAAGGAGATCTGAGGCTCAGACACAATTGAGCGATAAAGAGGAGTCATACAGGGGTTGTGAAAAAAAACCAGAACATAGTCCATTTGGTTTTTATTTTTCCCTGCTACTCTCCCACTCACTATATTTATATTTTGGCACCGCAGCGAGATGTTTTGAGTCATGAGCCGACAATATAAATGTTATACTCTACCGAAGTGCCGATAAAAAGATACATGCAGGCGGATCACACACACACACACACACACACACACACACACACACACACACACACACACACACACACACACACACACACACACACACACACACACACACACACACACACACACACACACACACAAGCAGATAACTATCTGGCAATTCACAAATTGAATGTGAAAAAGACATTTGAACTTCACTTGAACTTGTTTCCCAACCTGTTCCCAGATTGTTCTCAATGTGCCCAGAAATCCAGAAAATCCTTGATATACTTCCACTGTAGTTTGTATGTGTGTGTGTGTGTATGTATTTGTGTGTGTGTGTGGGTGTATTTATTTTTCTTCTTTCACAAAATACAACCAAATGTAATATAGGTTGCCACAAGGCAGAGCTCATTCAGGAACCATCACATATAAAGTTGTGTCCCTGGTTGTGATGAACTCTTCCAATACAGCCGACCCTGACAATAAATCACCTGGGTAATTGGATGACACCAAACTGAATAAGCACTAAGGAAAACATGGATAAAGGGTTGTATTACAGGACAAGAGACCAAAAATAGCCATAATAGAGAGTTGTTGTTCTTTGTCTGGTTGTTTGATTGTGGGGCTGGAAGCAGGACATTATGTTTGGTTATGCTGTATATGCTGAGGGCCAGTTGGATCCTTAGGCATCTTTGTGTAGAAGACAAGCAAGCTAGCAGACAATCGTGAATCACAGAAACGACCGCCAGATTTATATTCAACCAATTCAGGAGTAAAATGTTCCCCACAAGAAAACGTAAAAAGACATCTTGGCTCTGCGTCGGTTCAATCAAAGCGGGACTCTCGCTTCTGTTGGAATAGCCGGCGGGCATCTGGCGAGCTGGCTTTTTTAAATATTCATCTTATTGGACTATCTGAGCGTGCTATCTCGCCACCGCAGGGTTTGTGTGTTTCCCTATATTATCAGCGGCGCTCGAGTCCATTGGTCACATACTGGTCCAAACCCGGGGAGGATTTGGACGCTTCGAATGCTTAGCCCCGCTTCCCCCCCCCCCCCCCCCCAGACCACCCCCCCCCCCCCCCCCCCACCAACTCCTCATGAGATTTTTTCAAGCACGTGTCAGTAGCAGAAGGGTGTGAAATCAGAGCAGAGTTGGAGAGGAGTGGGAGTGAATAGAGATTGAATTAGACCTGCCCCAACACGCACACTCACACACACATTCACACACATGTACACACACATGTACACACACACACACACACACACACACACACACACACACACACACACACACACACGTGTACACACACACACACACACACACACACACACTTACACACACACCTCAATTCTCTAGCACCTCAATTCTCTAGCCTCTCCGGCCTGCCAGTGGCAGTGGTGTCCTTTTTATGAAAGAAGGCATTCAAATATATAGATGATAAATTAGGCAATAGCCAAACAGGAAGGGATGCAATGAGTAGGCGACTGAGGGCTCAAGGACACTAAACAAGTGAGCTACAGACCTGGGGTCCCTTTTATATCAAAGAGGGTCTGAAGACATATATACCCTATGGCTGGGGTTTTCGAGCCATCAGACTGGCTAGTGTATTCGAGCTTACGGATTGGCTGGGGTTTTCAGCAATCTGACTGGCTTGGGTTTTGGAGCGATCGGATGAGCTGGGGTTTTCAACTGATCTGACCGTCTGGGGTTTTCAAGCGATCATTGAGTATTTTGGTGTATTTTAGCCGTATCTTAACGATGTGCTACATCTCTCTCTGTGTCGGCACACTAAACATTTCTCCAAGCAGTCCACAGCCCTGTGTATCAAGCTTCTTCAGTCAAACGACCGCGTCCCTGTTGTGTGCGATCCTCAACCCAAACCATCGCCCGACTCAGTGAGGGGTCCGGCCCCCTCAGGGAGTGACTGACCGCCGTCCCCATAAGGTTGGCAGGGCAATGCGACTCTCGGAAACCATGGGTGTGATGGAGATCCGTGTAGACAGGGATGGTGGTCTGTGATGATGATGAGCCAGAGCTGTATGCCTGGGGGAAGACTGTGATCCCCCCCCACCCATGGAGCCGTTACTGAACAGGGTGACGGTGCCGTGGGGGGCCCAGTCAGCCAGCTAGCGTGACGGGCTGGCCCCGGCTCCATCATGGCCTCGGATGGTGCCTGGGTCGGGGCCTTGGCTCCTCTTGAAGTGGGGCGGCCTCGGTTTGGCCTGGTACTCTCCCGGACGCAAAATTCTCCCCCTTTGAAGAATGTCTGGGCTTCTTGCTCACCATGTCTCCCTGCAGCACAACCAGGCTGTACTTTCAGGGGGGGGGGGCGTCTGCGGATAAAAGTCTGTGTCCCCATGTCCCCCCATCACTTTTCGCTCATTCCACGCCCGGGCTCCAATGCAATTATTTATAAACTCAAAGGGGAGAGACGAAATGGGTCTGGAGGGCCTATTGTGTGGTGTGTATGATTCTGAATCTGTATCTCTGAGTTTGTGTGTGTGTGTGTGTGTGTGTGTGTGTGTGTGTGTGTGTGTGTGTGTGTGTGTGTGTGTGTGTGTGTGTGTGTGTGTGTGTGTGTGTGTGTGTGTGTGTGTGTGTGTGTGTGTGAGGGCAGGGGGAGTGAGGAGTGTGTGTACGTGCCGGGAGGTTCCAAACAGCAGCAATGATGGTCTGAAAAAGTGCCTTAATGCGGAAGTGAATAAACCTGGTTTCTCCTTGAATGCGAGTCAAAGGGGAAATATATCCCCTAAGTATCCCGTAATACACTGCCAATAATGTTTTTCGACGTTCGATCGGGGTCTTAACAGCTCTCAAAAATGTTTTGCTCTGAGAAATGTGAGAAAAGGGTTGATTGACAGGTCTCAGTCAAGAGACAACTCTGCAGGATCAAGAGATTCACACGTATTTTTATTTTATTGTTTTGTTTTCCTGGCTATATGCTTAGGTGTAAACGGAGCCTAGGCAGCCCGCAACCTTGAATGTGGAAAGGACAGAAAGGGATAGTTTTGTAATTAGCTAGTTTTTGCAAATGTCTATATTTATCAGACATTTGCCGATTTACAGGACTAAAAACAACTACAAGTAGGTTGGAATAGGGAGGTGTGTAAATCCAACCCTATGTTAACCCTGTTTGTCCAGAAAAGGTCCTAGTCATATATGTCATAGATTGTTGCAGTATAGTCTCAGTTCATAGATTCAGCCATTAATTGCATTAAATGATGATACATTTTTGACTTCTCCCTGCAGTAGAATTTAAAGCATGACATTCAGTTGTCAGGTACAGCATACCAACTTTCGACAACAGGGCGCACTATACAATCAGATATCCCGACCCATAGTGTAGGCCACCTAGCCTTGGTATTTATTCAACTGCATGTTGCTCCTATTGACTTTGATTTGATCACGCTGGGTACATAAGTGTCTAGTCAAAACCCTGGCTTCTAGTTTATTCCGGTTATACTATGGTTACAAACGTGTGAATCATGCTTCCTGATAACACCACATGAATGAAGCAGTAACTGAGGAACTGACATATTTAGTTTGTTTGTGTGTTTGTGTGTGTTTGAAGTGAACAAACGTCACTGTTTCTGGTGGCCTGTCCCCAGCCGAAGTTGTTCCCGGAAATGTACCCGTATTTAAAAATAGGATTTTTAAATGATATTCATAGATTTTGAAATGCCAGAGATTGTAGCTTCCTAATGAATATTAATTTGGAGACAGTTTGTAATTTGTTTTGTGTCTCTCTGATAGGCTATGACGCAACCTCGCTACACAGGGGGTTTTGTCGGCTTTATGCCATAAGCGGGCTCTGCCTATCATGAACAATGTAGACTATCAATACAATGCAGAACGATTCCCTACTTGAGTTGCTGCTTTGGCTTGTCCCCGTGATTGTGTGTGTGCGTGCTTGCGTGTAAGAATTTCTAAAAGCCTAACGTAATTGCCAAACAGCTTTTGCTTTATTTAGTAAACTGACGTATTTTTGCCTTTATCCAAAGTGACTTCAGGAGAAGGCCATTAAAGGAACAGGCCGTTAAAGGAGTAGACGGAGGAGATAGGCATCTTGCCAAACAATGCTCACAGAACTATCGCTATTGGACAGTGGAGATTGAACCCAGACCCATTTGGCTGGGAGTCGAACCCCACTATACACTATACTCCTGACCTCCTGCCCCCTTGGATTAATCAGCTTTTTCCATTTGGTAAACGACTTCATCACACCTCTCATTTCTTGCATGCTATTGGAGTGTTGCAAACAACTCTCAGGTCATGCAACTACAAGATTTCAACAAACATTTAAGCAAGGTGAGCTGTAGCCTTTGAGCCTTTGTCGATCGGTGAGTGGATGGTCCACTTTATCGGGACCTTCTGGACTCTGAGAAGGTGGCATCAGTGGCTCTGCAGTGAACCGTATCACTGATTGCCTTTTTTCCCCCCGTGTCTTGTGGCTGTTCTCCAGCCTGGTCTCTTCCCAGCTTTGGTCTGAGGGCAGTGCAGGTGGTCTGTGGAAAATGTATATTAAAAAAATTATTAAGTTAATGATATACTATATACAAACCTCATCACTCTGATTGTGGCTGCAACCGGTGGATACGTGATGCGGGGAGATTTCCTCGTACCCATCTCCTAGCAACCATCCGGTCCCAGCCTTTCGGCTGCCAATGATGGTGCCTTCGGAGAAGAATAGAGATGGCTGCTTATCTGGGCTCTTCCACTGGTTCCGGCAAGGCAAACAGAAGAAGTGTCTTGATCAAACCAGGAAACCAGGCGCTCTCATCCAAGTTGGTCTGTGCCGAACTAGTGGGGGTAAAACAATAAGAGAGAATGTGACATCAAAACAAGATTGAGTAATGTGAAATAACTATTCAGTTCTTCGGTTTGTGGGTAAGATATCAAATACAAAAAATCCCACTTTTTCCCGGTTTGAAGACATAGTTGATACTAGCTTTGTAGTTTGTTTGTTTTTCGTTGTCTCACTTCAAGTGAACGACGTCACCTTTGTGCCAAAGGGAAGATGTTCTCTGGTGCTCACTCTGGGCCATGAGCAAAACCTAAAGTTACAACGCATCTCTTTAAAAACTTAAATTAATCAAAACCTTAACGGCCCGCCGACGTCTCTTCATCCTCTGGCTGAGCCAATGGCAGAGAGCGAGGGAGGAGCAGGGACCTCCCTGGCCAATCACAGTGTCCGGGGAGCAGACCAAAGCCTGCAGGACACCGCGGCGCCAGACACATCTGGGAAGAGTCATGCTCTCAGTGTCTCCTCTTTGATCCTCTGTTCCCTTTCATCTTACCGTCTTGTCAAAAATAAATTGCCAAAGTGTTCTTTTTGCCATTCCATATACCCTGTTGTTATTCTACATGCTGCAAAGCAGACAACGGGTCTTACTTCTGTGTCCGTCTCAACGGCTTCATCGCAGTCGGCTACGTCTATCTGAGGCCCTCAGTGTCCCTCCCTCTTCCCACCTACGAGATTGTGTCATCCAATATAATTGCTTTGCTTGATGTGTGATTTTGACAATGCGAAAATTTTCCGCAGATAGCACATGAAGTGCACGATTGATTTGATAATGTGTTCGCCTTGTCGCAGAGCCTGGTGTCTATGGCACCTCGAGCGAGTACAGAGGCAGCTAGCCAATTTAATTTCCAACCGTAATGTCACATTTTGCTCTCCACTAAACTCATGAGCAAGCAAGTCCTATTATCTGAGCCCTTTGTGGTAGCACTACTTGTTTTGGCTGCCATTTCACCGTTCAGCTGTTCGATCCGAACCAGTCTGCACAAATTTCCTGGCTACAAAACAGCATTTTTGTGTGTCTCCTGAAATCTTGAAATATTAAACGCTTTATCACTGCCACACGCACACACGCACACACACACACACACACACACACACACACACACACACACACACACACACACACACACACACACACACACACACACACACACACACACACACACACACACAGGTTTCAAAACAGAAGTTTTCAAGCATAAGCAAAAATGACTTATTTTCTTTGATTAGGGATATTGCTAAAGCCTGCAATTTGTGATAATGTTCAAAGCATTATTTGGTTTTTATGACAGGTTGGATAAAACGTATATCTGATTGCTATGGTTGAAGATACAGCGTACTCAAATAGTAAACTCTCCTACAAAAGTATTAGCTTGGATTTCTAGTCTCTTCTAGGTAGACAGGTTGAAAAACATTGCTTCCATGTTTTATTTGAGTGTATTGCAAACTAGCTACTTTCATAGCGAAAATGGCAGCCCATAATATGAGTGCAGAGGATGTGATGTGCAACGATCCATTTTACACTGCTTTGGCCGACTGGGATATTCAGGTGAGAGAGACAGAGGCTCAGAGAGAGACAGAGGCTCAGGGAGGCCAAGGCTGAGAGAGAAGCCGAGGCTGAGAGAGAGGCCAAACAGAAAGTGGGCAGTTTCAGTAAGGAACTGTCGCCGATGCCAACCCCTAGAGAGTTGGTATGTGCGTCGCTATGCATGAATCCTTCACGCCTCACATGGATAGAGACGTGTTGGATACCTTCTTTAGAATAGAAAATAGAGGCATGTGGATAATGTCAACGGGTTACGTCCAGGAATAATCCTTTAAAGGAACAAAGGTTTGAAATGCTCTAAAAATCTTGAAAAAAAACAACAATGTGACCGTAGAGAGGATCGGACAATTCTAACTGGCACTGTTCTCAGCGTCTTTAACTATTCTCGAAGCCAAATAAAAACATAACACATGCTTTAAAATGCCAAATATATGAAACAGCCAATCCAGACTGATAACTACACGTTATCAGTGTGCACTAAAAGGAGCTGGCACGAAGCGATGGAGAGAAAGTTGTTAGGGAACTAATGAAGGTAACAGGGCACCTAACACAGTCATGTCTCGCGGTCAACTAGGCAACATTGGGTACTTGTTTCCCCACTCTGGCGTTCGGCCAAGATCTTGGAGAATTGCCTTAGACAACTTCAGAGCTATAGGTTCCTATTGTCTACTCCATTTACTGGTAGGCTTTGTCTTCAACTTAGAATAAATGTGTTTTTTTCTACAGCTGAACCTGTCCTATGCGCATTTTTACAGTGATTGCGATCACTTTTTTTGTTATTTGGTGGTAAAGAAAATTCCCCTGCAGTTATTGTTGTTGTTCAAAAGTATAACGGACAGCAAGTGCTGTGTTTGGAGATTGCTCTCATATGATTGTATCTAAGACCTTCCGGTTCACAGACTTCACCAACATTTGTTATATTTTATAGCTATTTATGGCTGTGTAAACAAAAATACACTGCCATGCATTATTTTAACAAGATTATTCCTATAGATTATGCCTACCATTTTTCCACAAGACAAAATAGTGGTTATAAACATTCTCAGTTGAAACATTATTCGGTCACACTTTACAATAACAGTACATTATTTAACCATGAATAATCTGCATTATTATATAGCATTAGCATAGGGGTTCGAGTTACGGTTAGTGGATTAAAGTAAGGGTTAAGCATAACCTTTTTCGATGATGTATACATTAATTCCCTAGTTAACATGACCACCATTAGTAAATGATTGCTAGACCATGAGTTAACTGTTAGTTAATGCGTATTTCTGGGTTATGTAATGTTGTATTTAATTCATGGTTCATTAATCCATCCTTGTTTTCCTCTTCCAATCAGCAGTCCAAAGGGTCTTAATAGGCTAAGCATATCATCTGAGTATTTGCTTTCTCTGAGAACAGCAGTGTGAATGTTCTGTACAGCGATCGGCGATAGAGGGGCAGCTGGTGACGGCAAATGTTAAGGCTACGGCATTGGCTTTTTAATCCCGGTTGGTGTTGTTCTTTTGGCTGAATCACAGATTTGATGATCTTGGTGTTATGAGGCCTTTCAAAGTGTCTAATATTGTGATATCTATGCATATGCTTACCCCATGAAAGCACAGGAGACCTGAATCCTCTGTAGAAGGTTCTGCAGTGAGTCTGGTTACAACAGACTGAAACACCCATATGGCACTATGTACTGACACATCTTACCATATAATGATCTGTTCTTTTGAAGTCGTTTCCAAAGCACATTACTGAAAGCCTGTATCGATATTACTGGTTAAGAATAAATATTCATTAGGGTCATATGCAGTTAAATGGCCTCAATACTGTTCAGGCTGGGAACGATTACCTTTAGTGCTTATTAGCGTGAAGTTCAACACGTTGTCTGACGCGTGTTAAGACTCAGTTTCACTTTAGTGTACACATTAAACAAAGCATTATAATGCAAGATTGGGGAAATCCGAATGGATGTACAATGCGAATGGATTCAACTTGGTCCTTCATCCTGGGGGGGTGAAGTATGGCCTCACGGCCATACTGCTTTGTTGTGGGGGGAACCTCCAGACGGTACCGCAATCCCCGGGCCGGCTCCACCAGATTGGGAAACAGCTTTGTCCACTAGGCTTTCAGGAAGCTCAACTCTCTCCCCTCTCTCCCTTCCCTCCTCTCTGCCTCCACAAACTCTGGACTCTGAAACCCCCTCCCATTTGCCCCCGAGAACCCTGGACCTTTTTTTTTTTTTTTACTTTATTGTGCATATACTGTTTGGTTGTACTTTTTTGTTTTGCCTACCTTTGCACTATTCAGTTCAATTAGTTTGCACTATTTTGAATTGATTTATTGTAAATATTACTTGTCTTGTTCATTTGACCAACTTTTATCCTTTTGTACTTATTGCACCATAGGTGAGAGACAAACTCAATTTCAATTTCTCTATTTGTCTGGCACAACTTTGGGAATTGACAATAAAGCTGACTCTGACTGGAATCTTTGGGGAAACCAATCAAACATAAGGAGGCCAACACAATCAACTGCATTTTAAATTAAACCTGAGTGGGGAGATGGAATGAAGAACAAAACAATGATGCATTGAGTTATCATGACTTCAAAAATATTCTGGAAGGTTCAACAACAGCTCCCAGCTCAACAACATGTCTGCTAGGTGTATAAAGTATTGGTTACATTTCCTGCATATTTGATCATGCCAAAGCATAGCCTTCTTGTATTGATGTTGAACCAATGTTGAACTCAATCAAGAAATGTTTTATGCATTTCACAGTTTATGTGGATTAACAAACAGCAATACTTTCTGTATCAGACAGATCTCTAAGGGGAGGAGGACTTAATGCGCCTCAATTTTAAATATTATATTGGGCTGCTAAGGCAAGGACTTATTTGATGTATTGACTTTCTTGTATCTTCTTTTCTCAACCCAAACCCTATAAATAAACAAAAACACACATTTTAATATTTCAAAATTAGGAGCATTTAGCACCTCCTTCCCTGAGAGGGATACAGAACGTATTGCTTGTGTTGCTGTTAATCCACAACAACTTTGAAATACAAGTGAGAAGGCATTTAAAACTTTTCTTGATTGAGTTCAACATTGGTTCAACATCAACACAAGGAGGGTTTGCTTAAGTTTCTCGGTTATAAAATATAAAGAACATGTATCCAATAGACTTTATTTGTCGGTGAGTTGGGAGGGGAAACATTGTAGAATATTATGGAAGATATGATAAATCAATGCATTTTCTCACACCGCTGTGTGTGTGTGTGTGTGTGTGTGTGTGTGTGTGTGTGTGTGTGTGTGTGTGTGTGTGTGTGTGTGTGTGTGTGTGTGTGTGTGTGTGTGTGTGTGTGTGTGTGTGATTGAGAGTGTGTGTGTGTGTGTGTTTGTGAGAAGAACAGTGAGCTTCTTGTGTTGCTTCACATTGAGATTCCTTGACCTGCTCCAACAGATTGAATATTTCTCAATCAGGAAAGGTTTTAAATGCATTTATACTTCTATTACTCAGTTTATTTAGATGAATAAACCAACAAGAATTCTACTTTCTGTATCACTCAGAGCTCTAATGGATGCAGGACTTAATGCTCCTCATTTAGAAAAATGATATTGGGCTGGTACGGCAAGGCCTAATTTGATGTATCGCCGTTCTTTCTTCTTCTTTTCTCAACCCTAACCCTTTAAATAAATAAAAGCACTCATATTCTTGCAGCAATCCCACTATAGTACAAGTAAAGTATAAAAAAACCGATATTCTCCATAGAGGATAAGAAGGACCAGAGAATCCTCCCATCTCAATCAGCGGTACCTTGATTCTATTAATGATATGAACCCTCCCCATTTAGCTTAATTACTGTATATGGGTTTCCTATGATCCTTTCATTAGGGATATATGTATATTATTCACGATAATATAAAAGGAAATAGATCATGCTTGACAGCCGGTCCCACCAGATGCCACAAATATAAAACTACTTCATCCTTGATGTCTGAGTCATCCTACAGCAAATGAGAGGTCCTGCACATATTGGCAGATTTTCTTCTGTAGTGAGCTTCAAATAAAAGGCTGGATATGTGTGTTGGAAATGAATTCGGCAAATAACAAACGAAGGAATAATGTAAACTTCCTTTTAAAACACGGTTTCAAACGTCATCTGAATCGATAAATTGAAGCGTCATTAAATGCATTTTTTTTATAAAGTCTCTTTGAAGCGGTTTATTAATGTTTTGTAAAACCAATATATAAATGTAATCCTTTAATTGTCGATTAGAAATTGTATATCCCCTTAATGTATAAGTTAATGCCCCTTAAAAAAGTACATTATCAAACATTCATTATGTCTTTCCGTGGCACAATTCGTCCTCCATTGATCTATGCTGTTTAATGTGTTTTTTAATGCAACATGAACGTTTTTTGGTTTATCTGTGCATTCGTTATTGACATTGACATTGTGCTTCCTACGTCTTCATAAGCACCATTCAAAATGGAGAGAGCCGTGTCCATTTGTAAGATTGTGTGCGAGGCCCGTTGCCTATTCTAAACATAGACGTCGACATGTGTGACAGTTTGTATAATGAGAGTTAATTAAAGCTTTTTTTACCATCCAAAACCAAAAGCAGCCCCTTGCTTTGTTATTCGTGTTATCATTTAGATCTTTATGACTTTCCCCCAGAGTTAAAACCACCATATGTTCATCTTCCAATGACGGTAAAAAAAAGCAAAACATCCCTGTCTTTCCTTAAAATTGAGCAATTTATGATCTTTAACTGTCACTGGAGGCTATGTTTTTGACACTCTCCGAACCATGAAAAACTGTCATATCTCTTGATTGCTGAATAAGAAGGATCAACTTTTAATTAAAGAGACTGGGGAAAACTAGCCTGTATATTTTAGAACTAATTAGCATTGCTAACTCTGGGGACCAAAGTGATTAGATTTTATATATATATAGCCTATATATATAAACTGCAGAGTATAATGTTCACTTGACATAGGCAGGCAGACACATGCACACATTCACACATGCTTACGTGCACATAAAATAAGCGCACTTGTGCGCTTATTTTGTTTGAAGGTGGCTGAGAGGTTTGACATTTGGCAAAATATCTCTCAAATAAGAAATAATACAGGAACATTGAACGTTTTGTTGGCGTACGATGTATCTCAGATCCAGTTTCTTGTCCGTTATTTGTCGCGTAAAACCAGATTTATATCGACAAAGGAACATCACTGAAGCATAGAGTTTCATATAGGATTGTGTCTTCTTCAACCCAATATATCATCCACTATGAGCATCACATCTACCTTTTGTCTCAGGGCTTTTTTCTTCCTGCAGCATTCCAACAGAGATAAGTTAGTGGAGGTCTTACCAGGATAGCCATGTTGAAGGGTGGAGGGAATGGTCTGGATTAGTCTCCCAGTCCAGGCCTCTATCCCAGGCTAGGGTTAACAGGGTAAATAAAGATCATCCAATGCTGATAAACGCCCAAAACGATACAACAAAGTTTGCATGCCCTTGATGTGATACAAAAAGAATGAGAATAATGCAAAGAATAAGAAAAACATGTTAGCGCTTCGAAACAGGTTCGCTTGTTTTGTTCATTTACCCCTTATTTTCTGCTAGAGCATTGAGGAACACATCACAAGGCATCCAGCCATCTATTCTAGCCAGCGTTTCAGTGGAGCATGCCTGCTTCCATTCATTCCCAGCCCTGTGAATCTCCATGGCAACATCCATAAAGCTATCTTAAGGGGAAAACCATACACCTGAATAAACTCTTTAAACTGCTTTTCTTCTGCTCCTTTGTGTGTGTGTGTGTGTGTGTGTGTGTGTGTGTGTGTGTGTGTGTGTGTGTGTGTGTGTGTGTGTGTGTGTCTGCGTGTGTGTGTGTTTGTGTGTGTGTGTGCGCTTTTGTCTTTGTGTGCAGTGTCTTGCTTGCAGAAATGATTGCCTCAAATGATGTGTGATCTCAAAACACCTGGTTGATTTCCAAAGCATAACATTTAAACACAACCTTCAAGAAACCTTCTTTACAATAACATTCTTAGACCGAACAAAAATAAACCAATATTTAATTTAAAGGCTCATTATTCCACATCCTAAGACATTATCCTGACAATAATCGTCTGCTGATGAAATGCCCCCACGCTAGAGGTAACATGGCGCCCGTGGCCAGAACATGGCCGAAACAGGATGTCGTCGTTTCCGACGAAAAGATCACAGCCCAGGAGGTCTCCCTGGCCTCCATCTCGAATGAACCAAAGAAGAATGTGTGCACGGCTTCAGGGGCAGGACTCGACAGAAACGCTGTCACGCCTGCCTCGCGCTACAACGAGAATGGAGCACTGCCTCAGCACATGAGTCGTCGCTGTCGCCGTTGGAGACAGAGTGTAACCAATGGGCTACGGATGGGAATAGCGCCCGCGACACTTCGCGCCGAACAGCCCTGTCACACGCTCACCCCGGCCAACGAACACCCCCACCCCCCACCCCCAGAGTGTTCCCGGAAGACGGACCCTTTCACCACGGGCTGAAAGGTTGCTGCGGCTCGGAGATAACATAGTTAGCGGCGCGGCGTCGCACGCTATCGGCTGGCGTGTTAGCTCGCTGTTATTGCAGGGGGGGGGGGGGGGAGGGGGGGGGCAATACAGACGCCCCCGCATTCTTGTCGCCGCCAGCACTGGTGTTCTCACAAGGTCAAATCGATAGTGTCAAAATGCCAGAACGCTCTGTGTACAGTGACAGGCCGGTCGGGTGGGAGACGCGTTCTTTTGGGCGCTGGCCATGTTTTTTTAAACCATTGAAACCTCTCTCCCGAAAACATGGTGGTTTTCCGGTTCAACTGTCAAAAAACAACATCTTGTATAATTAAGCGAGAGCGCATCTTCTAGCGTCTGTTTCCAATGTGCCATGAGCCGCTACGCTGTCTTATTCTGACGAGCCGTTTCACTGGGCCGCGGAGCGACGTTGCCAGCCAGCTTGAGAGCAGCAGTAGCATCTTATTTTATTCCTCCATATTGTGCAAAACAACCGATTCTGTTTGAGACTTCATTTTGATTTATAAGGTTTCGGTTTAAGAAAATAAATCCACAAGCCCTTTATACCTCGCTTATCAATATCTATATGGTCTAGGCAGGGCTCATTGAGCTGGATGCATGTTTTCCTTGTGTAGGAATTAAACCAGATCTTCCAACCTTAATCTTGATCTGGTTGGTCTCGTGGCTCAAAGACAGGGGCCGTTGGGTTTTCTCTTTTTAACAAGCTCACCCTTGATGATAGCACTAGCTGCCATCTTTATGAATAGCTGACGTCAAACTCTCTAGCGTGAGATGACAGCATTGCAGAGTTAGCCCGCCCCCGGTGCAGGTGGCAGTTAGAAATTTGAATAAGTGTTAAAAAAAACTAAACGTGAGGCGCTAACAACGAGGGACACATTCTGAGACGGTATTGATGCGGACGCCGTCATCCTTTCATAAAACCATAACATACTGTTCTATCAGAAAATCAACAAATATATATATTATAAAATATATATATATCTATATATCTATATCAAGATATATATTTTATAGTTTACCATATACCCTACAGTGACTATTCTTTCATATGCAATTTATCATGCCAAATCAATCTCACTTGAGTCTATATAATATGACATCTGCCACCAGGGAGGTAGAAGGGTGGCTGATGGGGATGGCGATATACACTAAGCTTGTGAGTAAATAAGACACAACAAACTAAAAGGGTTGTATCCATAGGCTGAGTGGCCTAACCCAAGAACAGGCTATTGCAGAATCTCTAGCCCTCTTTTTAAAGTCACATGCGGTTCTGTCTGAGGCCCCACACATATTATTTTTGTGATTCTGCAAAATTGTTACATTGCTAAATGCCAAATGCAAAACTCTCATACCTGTTTAGCAGTTAGGACTGATCCCAAGACGACAGCGGAGGTAGACAGATCTGACAGATCAGAGCTTTCAAATAGCCTCTAGGTTTTCTTGGAAATCGCTTGCACATCTTTTCATTTCATTGCACATGATTACACTGGTAATCAGGAAGAAACAAAGAGACAACAAAGAGATGGCAGAGAAGGAAACTATAATACATGTTTAGATAGATAAGATAGAGTGAAGGTGAATGTGAGACAAGGCCTAACATATTGTTTCGAAAATGTTGGTAGAGTGATGGAATTTCACCCGAGGTGATACCTGGCTTGTGCTGTTTTACCACGCTTGCAGGTTAATATGGTGCTTTAGAATCAACACAGGACTACAATGGCAAACAACACAGCAAGCTAATACAACCAATTAAAATCTGCTTAAGGTGTTTAAAAACGTTAGGAAAGCAGTCATGTGACACACCTCTAGAATAAACAGATTCTCAACTTTTAGTCTGTTGTACACATTGTTCTGGTCCATTAAGACTACTTTATTGATCCCATGAAGAGCAATTCATTTGTAGCTTCAAAACAGTCCATAAACAACACAAGCACTCTTAATTTTTGTAACATTGTAGTCTAAATGCAGGCAAAAGAAGCAAGCTCCAGGGCAAGACCTCATAAAAGTACAAAGTAATGATTACGGCTGACATTTCAAACACTGCAGAGTGCCGACAAAAACGTATATACAAAGTAATATATAGGGTTGTTTATTTGTTTGATTAATGAAAAGGAAAGGGGCCCTCAGAGTTTGTGAGCAAAGGTCCTAGAATGTCTTGCTACGCCCCTGTCCTCACCTGTGCACTCTGAATAACTTGATCTTATACGGCACTATATATGGCTGTGGAAAGGCAAGAAGCGGTATTTATCATGAACAAAGGCCTATTCAAAGACACATTCCCTGTATTGCAGTAACATTATAGCTCCATGAATCAAACGTGTATGTTTGCTAATTCCCCCACTGCCATCCACCCTGGCTTCCTGCATACATTGTTCCTATCGTCATAAGAAACCTGCAGGTTTAAAGAAAGATTATAGGCTTCAATGTTTTATCCGTAAATAGTATGTGTAACATAGAGGACCAAAAGTTCTAAATATCCTGGTGGCCTTTCAATTTAAAAGGCTCGGTCTCCTGCTGAGTCTTCGACACGTTGCCACCCCCTTTCGCCCTGTTCCCCTCTCTCACCGTTCCCCTCTCTTGCCGCTCCTCCCTACCTTCAGCTTGCCTTGACGAGAGGGGCGGCTGATTGCCTGCGATTTCTTAAGAGCCGCGGCGGTGGTGGGAGTCGACGCCTCACTTATTGTCACCTGTTTTTTAAAAGCGAAGCCCTGGAGTTAAGCAAGCAGGCGAGCAGGTAGACGTGCCCCACTTAATTATTACCTTTGCCGTACATCAGTGGGACTGGAATAGGCCTGTAGTTTTGTGCGCGTGTGAAAATAAAAGAAGAAAGTCGTAAGGGGGAGGTTATTTGTCGCTGGAATTGGTTAGGATTAACAGATGGCTATGAACCAAGGAAAGCGCTGTTCGCTGAATTGGTTTCCCTTTCCCCTCGTTCACGATGCAAGAACATATGTCCACAGATCGTAGCGCTGTTGGCACGAGGTTCCCAGAACCAGAACACTCCACAGATGGCTTAACACACCAAATCAGTCAATTGAAATGATTAAATACTCAAACAGCGAGTCATGCATTTGTAATGCAGGCTATTATTTTTTTACAGCCCAGAATTGAGCGGCGTCTTGATGGGACTGGATTGCACTTCATTGATTTCCTTGGCAGGAGATTGGTGCAACGCTACTGTTGCGCCACACTGCCTTCTTTTATGGTGGCGTCATTGTCCCGTTGAGGTAGAAAATGTATGCACCTGCATATTTAAACAGCTACGACGCTGTTTGCTGGCCCCGGCTTAGGAGGTGCTATTACGACGGAGGAGGGAGTGGGAGGAGAAAGTAGGCGGAGGAGGAGCAGGCAGGAGGAGGAGAAGGAGGAGGTGGAGGCAGGTGGAGGAGTAGGGAGAGGCAGAAGCTGGAGGAGGCTTATCAGGAAGGATGCTAGAGGTGGATGAGGTATCCAGAGGAGGAGGTAGGAGGTGAAGGTGGATGCGGTTGGAGGAGGTAGAAGGAGGCAGTTAGAGGAGACAGGACGTGGGAGGAGTTGGGAGAGTAGGAGGAGGTGGAGGAAGGAGAATGAGCCGGATGGAAAAAGAAGGAGGAGTAGTTGGATGCGGGAGGTGGGAGGAGGTGGGAGGAGTAAGCCAGGGAGGCAGCCGTGACTCCAGCGTCTTCATGAGGAAACATGGGAATAGTCGATCACGTTCCCGTGCCGTAATGACGCCCCGAGGTGTGTCATTAGCACTACGAGCTTTCCACCCGTGCAATGGTTTTAATTCCGACCTGCTTTTGCTAAACTAGGCATCAATTAGCTCTACCCAGTTGTCCAAGGGGGGATGTAATGCCCATCCCTCCAACACCAGTTCAAGGGTCACAAGGCCCCTGATTGGGTCAACCGGGACCCAAAACAGCAGCAATATTAACAACACCATGTAACGGCAACATCAACACAACAGAACAACAAGGCCGCAGAGGATGTGTTGCTCAAATCAAAGGCAGAACTGCATTGCGACCGTGGACGGAGGTCAAATGCTTGCATATCTCCAGGGCACCCAGAGATGGTAAGGCAACAGCATCATCCACAAGGCCAACTACAGTAGTTACAATTAAGGAGCATATCCATATTTCCTCTCAGCTATGTCCTTGTAGTACTGACTCAATGTTTTTTTTCAACAAAATGGCGATTTTAAAGGTGCTGCAGGTACGATTCCAGAGTTGGAAAGAAAGAGAGAGAGCAGATGCGACCCAGGAGCAAGACTCTATATGTAACACTAACTATACAACAAAATATGCGTCACCTCCCTCCCCCCTCCTGACATATCTCCGATGTGGAAGTGTTGTGTTTCACACAACTGCGATCGACAGACCAGATTGATTCCATGAATCAGGGAGCCGATTCCATGATTTCTGACACTTCTCATCATCCTGTCTATCTTTTCTAATATCCTTTCCTGTCTATTCCCGTCTGTAACGAGGAACTATGATGCACTTTTTGACGGGTGTTCAACCCATCCCACACATATATTTACACAGCTCAGGTTGTATGAGTCACACAATTCTAGCATTGTGTGAATCGGTGTGGGATCAAAAAAATGCTGGTCTTGGCATGAGAAACCGTTGTTCAGCGACATTGTTTGAAGCCCCAATCTTTCACAGCTGTTGCAGGATCATAAACGTAGATGGTGTTGCGACCTTGGCTGCCAAAACAAGTGAAGGTGCTAGTA
The DNA here is from genome assembly GCF_026213295.1 of Gadus chalcogrammus. Classification (NCBI taxonomy): domain Eukaryota; kingdom Metazoa; phylum Chordata; class Actinopteri; order Gadiformes; family Gadidae; genus Gadus; species Gadus chalcogrammus. The sequence continues at coordinate 8,299,956 of NC_079433.1, read as the reverse complement.
AAATAATACAACCACATCTATCACCAGTGCAGATATCGTGGTCTTAGAGAGATCTGGCACAGCACACACACGCACTCAGGCACACACACACGCACACACACAGACACACGCACACGCACACAAAGACACACACACACACACACGCACACACGCACGCACACACGTACGCACACACACGCACGCACGCACGCACGCACGCACGCACGCACGCACGCACGCACGCACACACACACACACACACACACACACACACACACACACACACACACACACACACACACACACACACACACACACACACACACACACACACATTCATTCGTACACATATATATTGGTCTTCCTGGGTGGTTTTATGCAGGATAAAAATTATCCACAATAAAGACATTTTGCACCACCAAACTCTTTTGTTGTCCCTTAGGTGTGCTTGACTTAATTGACATTGGGCATTGTCTAAGAATCATGGCAACATATTTTTGCAAATAAGAAGCTTGCTCTACGTTCATCCGAATGATGATACGGGTAAAATGACCATTCTCAAAGAGAATTTTGCAGTAAGATTTACTGCACAAGGCCCGGTTTATTTGGATGTGACACACGATGGTGTCAGGCCACTTTGATATTCCCAGTGTTTTGTAAAGCTTGAAAGGGCTTGAAATGGTCTATTCCAACACAGATACAATGACAAGACTTCAAATTAGAGGAAGCGTCAGTGGCATTCACACCATTTCAGTTGGTCAGTTGATTGATCAACACATATACATACAGTATAGTACAATGTACACACGCCTGCTAAAGTTGTGTTCTGAGCAGAAAGACAAGAGGTTGTATACCTGGCCGCTTAGGAGTCAGGCGGGTCTCTCTCTCTCTCTCTCTCTCTCTCTTTCTCTCTCTCCCTTCTCTCTCTTTGTATCTGTTTCTTCCTCTCCCCCCCCCTCTCTTTCTCTCTCTCTCTCTCTTTCTCTCTCTCTCTCTCTCTCTCTCTCTCTCTCTCTCTCTCTCTCTCTCTCTCTCTCTCTCTCTCTCTCTCTCTCTCTCTCTCTCTCCCTTCTCCCTCTTTGTATCTGTTTCTTCCTCTCTCTCTCTATGACCACCCGGGTTTCAGCAGCTCTGACCCTCACCTAGGGTCTTGACCCCTGGTGGTGGGCGACACAGTCTCAGCGAGGGCCAAACCAATCACTTGGCTCTCCGCCAGACTCAGAATGCACCAGAGGGAGGGGCGGGTCCCGTGGCCACTGGCATAGACTCATGCATGGGGGGCCGGAGAGCACCTCCCCCCATCCCTTCACCTTAACCCCTCTCTCTCTTTCTCCCTCTCTTGGCCTCAGAGTCCTTATTACGTGACACCATTAATCCCGACAGACGGCGCCGATCAACTTTATAACGCCTTGAGCTGCTCCAAGCACTTGTCCCACGTGTGTTCAGCAAAGGACCCCCTGTGCAAACCATTTTTAAGCTCATTCTCTGCGCACTGTTAAGTCTTAACAGATTTATTTCTCTTGATTATTGGCATTTTTTTGATCATCCACATGTTGTTTGAGGCAAACAATGGAAATATCAGCAGAGAGGGGCGTTGGAACAATGAAGGAGGTCGTCTAATTATCTGGATGGACAGGAAGTAGCAGGGATTGTGTGGGCGCTGCAAAAAGGCCCATGAGATGGTTGGACTCAAAAGACCTGATAGATACACAATTCAGCATCACCACTGCAGTTCTATACTTAACATCAGCCTTTGCACAGTGCTATTAATGTGTCTTCTTCAGCCCATCTTCATTATTTTCATTAGAATAAATAATTGTCAGTTAGAAGATAGTAAATGGTTGGCATCAACACCTTTTTCTTAACGCCTATGTAGCCAATGAAATGAAATAACAGCTCTCTGGACTGTTTTAACGCAGTGGTTTACGGACTGCGATAAAGGTCTGTAGGTTAGAGTTTATCCACGGCTCACTCAACAGAAAGTTATTTTGAAAGAAAAGGAAATAAACATTTTGTTGATTCGGATTGTTTCAGTGTTGGAGACGGCAATAATAAAAAACATACCATTAAATCTGCCTTATCCGTTCCCGTTCAGGAAGCTTTCCCGGACCTCTAACTGAACTGTAGTCCGTCAAACCTTAAAGAACAAATAAACCAACAAATAGAGCCATTCTCGGAGAAGGAGAGCACGAGTGAACGCGAGAGAGAGAGAGAGAGAGAGAGAGAGAGAGAGAGAGAGAGAGAGAGAGAGAGAGAGAGAGTGAGAGAGAGAGAAAGAGACAGAGACAGAGAGAGAGAGAGAGAGAGAGAGACAGACAGACAGACAGACAGACAGACAGACAGACAGACAGACAGACAGACAGACAGACAGACAGACAGACAGACAGACAGACAGACAGACAGACAGACAGACAGACAGACAGACAGAGAGTGAGATAGACAGAGACAGCGACAGAGACAGAGAGACACACAGACAGAGTTCCGGATGTTTGCTTATGCAGGCAATATCTATAAAATATATTTAGATACGAGGATCCATTGCGTTAGCTTTTGAATTTTTCCGTACATCTTTGGCTTGACTTTGTTCCCCTAAGGATCCCATTGCTCACCAGATTCCCACAGACATTCCCTGAGCAGCAGGAGGGATTTAACATTATCGATTACGGATTAGACAAACAGTTAAGTCAGCTGAATACGCAGGGGAACAAAGGCCGGAGGGGGAGAAGGGAGTAACTTTGAGCGTACTGTATTTATCGGCCGCGGCAGCACTCGCTCTCTGCAGGCTCGCCAAATCAATTGCAGCGTGCACACGGCCACGCTCTCAAAGGCAAAGTCGACAAGTGCATATTGGCACATCCAGCGACGTATGCAGACGGAGACATACACACACACACACACACACACACACACACACACACACACACACACACACACACACAAAGAAACACCGAAACATACATACAAATCCCAACACGCACAGACACTCAAACCCCAACACACACACATAGAAAACACATAAAAAGATAGAGACACACAAATACCAGAAAAGCATGCACACATAAGGCATACAGAACACGAACACATGAACCCACACAAAAAAACACACACGCATTAAGCACACACACAAACAGACACGCACAAATCAAACAGCACGCTAGTGTGCACAGGCATACACGTGACACATACACACACACGAAACCGTACAAACACAAAAATCATGCGCACACCCAAAATAAAGCTAGCACATAGACACACACACACATGAACACACAGTCCACATTTTTTAACAACCGTGAATAATATCAATTTGCCCAAAGTTTTTTTTCCAATTCTGCCCGAAGAGAATTCTGAGAAGCCTGGGAGCATTGATTTCACAGCCCCAGAAGTAACACCACACTTTATTTTTGCAGCATATCCCTTTGCAAATACACCAGGGGTTTGTGTCATTACTGTGAAGGGATCCTGATATACATATTCATAACATCTCCATTGACTCATGCTCCATGTATTCAAGCGTTATGGATCCAGGGTTGTCTCCAGGGAATGAGGTCATTCTAGGCTCAGCCTGGACCTCGGTATGGGGCCGGAGGGATCCTTACAGACAAGCTCCATTTTTATCCTATTTCACGCACTTAGACATACATTCCAAGTTTAAGTATTAATCGTTGAAAGATTTAAACAAGTCCTTCAAAATCATTAGTTTTCTTTCCAGATGAATGATGAATTGTGATATAAATATTAGGAGTGAAGAGTCATTAGTGTAAGTATTGAGTAGACGCAGAATACTTCACAACTGCTAATTAATGTTGAATAAATGAAACATGTATTGACATGCTACAGTACCGGATTAGGGTAAAATGGTTAATAGTCTATTGGAAAAATACATTTCTTTCACACAAACACCCACATGCCACTCAATTTTCAGATAGTTGATGCAGTAAAAGGCAAGGACAAGCCCCTTAACTGGTTGGTCTCTCTCACTCTCCCTCTCTGTGGGTGCCGGGTAGTGTGAAGTAGACCTGCACTACTGCAATACCCAAATGCACTTGCCTTTTTGATCAAAGATATGCTATTTCCAGGGGCTTTAATGCATCGGAATGACTGATGAATAGGTCCGGGGCTATTTTGTTGGTATTCGTACTTTTGACTTTTTGGGGCTTTCAGGCACTGTCTTAAATTGGTTCAGGTCCTACCTACAAAATAGGAACTACTTTGTTTCCATTGGCGACTTTGTATCAGAATCAACCAACGTGACATGTGGAGTACCACAAGGTTCGATCTTAGGACCCTCTTTATTCAACATCTACATGCTCCCACTAGGGCAAATCATGCAAAATAACAATATTGACCATCATTGCTATGCTGATGACACGCAAATCTATGTATCGCTATCACCAAATGACTATCGGCCCATAGATCTGCTGTGCCAGTGCATTGAGCAAGTGAAGGAATGGATGTGCCGAAATTTCCTTCAACTAAATGAGGACAAAACAGAGATAATTGTATTTGGTTCTAAAACGGAAAGGCTTAAAGTAACCCAACACCTTCACTCTCTGTCCCTGAAAACCTCAATCAAAGCCAGAAATCTAGGGGTTATCATGGATTCAGATTTACATTTTGACAGTCACATCAAATCAGTTACAAAATCGGCATATTATCACCTTAAAAATGTAGCAAGACTTAGAGGGCTCATGTCCACCGAAGACTTACAAAAACTTGTACATGCCTTTATCACTAGTAAGCTTGATTACTGCAATGGTCTCCTCACAGGTCTCCCAAAACAAACTCTGAGGAAGCTTCAGCTTGTTCAGAATGCTGCTGCTAGAGTTCTAACAAAGACCAAAAAATTTGATCATATTACACCAATTCTGAAATCGTTACATTGGCTTCCTGTAGGTCAGAGAATTGATTTTAAAATCATGTTGCTAACCTATAAATCCCTACATGGTTTAGGCCCAAAATATTTAACTGATATGCTTCCACTACATCAGCCTTCTAGACCACTAAGATCCTCTGAGACCAATCTGTTAATTATCCCCAGAGTAAACACAAAACATGGGAAAGCAGGATTTAGTTACTATGCAACAAATAGCTGGAATAAACTCCCAGAGGATTTAAGACTTGCCCCAACTCTGAGCACCTTTAAAACAAGACTGAAGACTTTTATGTTTGCTATAGCCTTCTGCTAAAATCTTAAATACATTGCACTTTCTAAAAAGCTTTTTAACTTTGCCTCTATTTTTTATTTTAATACTAAAATGCCTTTTTAATTTACCCATTTCTTTGCATATGTTTTTCTTTTACTTATCTATTATTATTTTATTTTATTGTATGACAATGTTTATATGTGAAGCACTTTGAGTCTGCCTTGTGTATGAAAAGTGCTATATAAATAAAGTTGCCTTGCCTTGCCTTGCCTTGAAAAACCAAAATAACATTTAGATTTTTGTTTAGATCCGTGAATATTCAGAGCTGAACCCTCGTTACTACCAGCCCTAAGGCGCCATTGATTGGATAATTTAACACTCATCCAGTGTCTCGCTGCAAGCGGCGTGGCGAGAGGGACATGGCCTTTTCCAGTAATTGATGTGTGTGTATATGCGTGAGTGCACGTATGTGCGTGTTTGTATGTATCTGTGTGTGTCTTTTGTGGATGGCATAGGTCAAAAATACCATTTTCATTTTCAGACAAACCTTGTAGACTTTCAGCGAGTGACCCCCATACCCCTGATTTTACCCCCTAGCTATTCAGGGAGATCATTTCATGGAAATTAAATAATATCAAGCAATACTGAATTGGTAACGGATACAATCATCTTATTTGACTAATGAGAAGCGTTTATGGATTATGGAAACACATTTTGACGTGCCTGAACGCTCCAATAGTCACACTCAATAAGCTCCTCAGTATGAACATCTATCCATAGATTACCCTCAACGTTAACACTATACAGAATGGCTAAAATAATTAACCAATTAACCAAGTCTCATCAGTTCATGCAGAAATAACTTACAGTTATATTAATTTACTTGCAGCTAAATTACCTAAGTTACCTCATGGTTTGTATCATTTATGATGTTCATGTTGACTAATGGTGTTCATGTTAACTAGCCTAACAGTCACGTTAATAAAAAGGTATTCATTTATATGTTATTTAATCGGGTCGTTAGGTAGAACCCTAATAAGCCACTATCAAGAATTGGATAGTGTAACAAGAAACAAACTTACAAGAAATCAAACCTTACCCGCCATAATAACACTTTTTCAAATGCTACATAATAATGCTTAGTGATGCTTACTAAATACTGCATTTACTAGTCAATGTACCCTTATTGTAAGTGTGACCCTTAGACTTATATAGGATTACATTCCAATTTTTCCCCATTACTTTCCCAGAAACTATTACAATTTTGGACTACTCAATACGATGGGGGAAAACATTTCAAAAGTGGAAAGCTGCTGCAGCATCAGCAGTATTTAGGTGAAGACTATATACAGGGCTGCTAACAGCACAGGACTAACCATACATGAATTGTTTATGTGCTGAGCAGACCACGTGACTGATACCCTTCTTGACACCCCCCCCCCCCCTGTTGCATCCCAAGCAGTGGGTGATGGCCCCAATCCAAAGGTGGCCTGCTTTGTGACTGTTAATCTCTCTCTCTCTCTCTCTCTCTCTCTCTCTCTCTCTCTCTCTCTCTCTCTCTCTCTCTCCCCCTGTGTCTCTCTCTCTCTCTCTCTCACACTCTCTCTCTCTCTCCCCCTGTGTGTATGTCTCTCTCTCTCTCTCTCTCTCTCTCTCTCTCTCTCTCTCTCTCTCTCTCTCTCTCTCTGATGCGTTGGCGTGTCCGGGGGGCATGGTGTGCTTGCTGATTGGTTGCCCGGTGGCCTTTTCTGGTGCTTTGGTTCTGAACCAAGTCAAATGAGATGGACCATCCCAGGAGGGGGGCCAAAGAGAGGTTTATAGATATTAGTTTGATGATATTTTCTTGCAAAACTAAATGTCTCGTTGAAAAATTATAGGTTTCTTTCAGATTAGTCTTGGTCTTAAGACTGTACATCGGACCAATTGCTGATATTAATATTCAATCAATTATGTTTGGCACTCTGGGAAATGAAACACTGTCTAATTGGTAAACAAGCCTAATGTGAGGTAAATCGGTTTTCAAAGAGCTATTGAGATAAGGAAGCAAAAAAGGAGGAATTGGCCTTTTGATCGTCAAATTAAATTCATTATTGTGGATAGAAGTGTGTGCGTACTGCGTTCCATCTGTCTGAAACAAATCAAATATATGAAATGTCTCTTAAACTAATCAACACAATTTGTACAGGCTATAATATAAAACGTAATAGTCTTTATTAAGTGTGTGTGTGTGTTGTGTCTTTGACTCAAGAAAAACATGCCCTCTGTTAAAGACGCACCTTCAAGCGGGCAGCCTTATTGTAATGGAGACCCTCATCCAATCCGAGTCCAGACAAACCAATATCATCCCACTGCAGACACAAATGGGCGTTCTCGTGTGGTGGGGGTTCCCGTTTACGCAGACTGGAACGCCCCCTTCTTATTCTTCGTCGCCTTTCTCGCTGAACTGTATTAAAATGTCAATTGTACTACTCCGAAACTATGTAAATAGTGTTGTAAATAAACTTCCAAAGCTCTTAATCTTATGTGGAAAATAACTTCACATGGTGTGTCTTTTTACAATTTATTCGTTACCAGCATTCGTAGTGTTGATCAGCAGTGAAATAGTCTGCTTTAAGACGTTGACGTCGCGTAGCAACCGAAGACGCTGGGGTTGACAAGTTACCGGACTGCTACCCATGCAAGTGAACGGAGCGTTCGACGGCATTGAGAAGACCTGTGTAATAAAGGCCTATAAAATGTCTGTTTATGGCATAGATTTCTCCTCAGATTAGGCCAATAAAGCAATGATAGCAAAAACAAAAAAAACACTCGATCAAAGGCCCAGCCCGAACCCGCGGGCAGGGTCGGGTCAATCAAAACCCTCATTGGTTAACATGAATTGGCTAAACAAATGAAATGACCATTGTAGCATATTTAAACACAAATCAAATTGTGCTGAGAATTATTTCCATTGGTCATTCTCAGTGGCGGCTGGCGATCAAACATGTTGGTGGGGCACAGTAACAGACAGGGGGTCTGAGGCCCCCCCCCCCCCCCCCCCCATATTTTTTTTGGAATTTAATAGATTTGATTTCCTGTATTCTGGTGCATTCTTGGGATGGCCACTACCTATTTACCTACTTTTCATTCAGATTCATAGCCTACATCCTGACTTGCAGGGCCTGGACAAGCTTACACTGCATATACAAATCTACTTCATGGCCATTCCACCAGCCATTGCTATTTGACAAATTGTTGTTATTCTGATATTGAGACAAATCATGATCACTGTCCTATAGTGTCCATTTTTTGTGAGTCTCAATGTCTACTTCAAATGCAGTTAGAAATATGGGACAGTTGCTTCATTTTGTTTATATGCTACAGGCCGAAAGACTAAATTAATATGTAACTTACTTGCTCCTTTTAAGTATAACATTGCTTGGGGAGTCCAATTCCTCCACTGAAAAGGGTGGAAAGTGCTTACAACTCTCTGCTAGTTAGCGATCTATGACACTGTTGTTTTTTATTGGTCGTCATGAAAAAAACAAAAGGGGTAACACTGTCGATATTGATCAAATAAAACATTGGGGGTAACACTCTTGTTTTTCTTCGGTCGTCATGAAAAAAAACACAAGGGGTAACACTGTCGTTTTTAATCAAATGAAACATTGAGGGGTAACACTGTCGTTTTTAGCAAATGAAACATAAGGGGTAACACTGTCGTTTTTTATCGGTCGTCATGAAAAAAACATAAGGGGTAACACTGTCATTTTTATCAAATGAAACATAAGGGGTAACACTGTCATTTTTCTTTGGTCGTCATGAAAAAAACCATAAGGGGTAACACTGTTGTTTTTGATTGGTTGTCATGAAAAAAAACACAAGGGGTAACACTGTTGTTTTTTATTGGTCGTCATGAAGAAAAACAAAAGGGGTAACACTGTTGTCTTTGTCACTGTCGTTTTTATCAAATGAAACATGAGGGGGGACACTGTCATTTTTCTTTGGTCGTCATGAAAAAAACCATAAGGGGTAAGATTGGTCGTAATGAAAAAAAACACAAGGGGTAACACTGTTGTTTTTGATTGGTCGTCATGAAAAAAAACACAAGGGGTAACACTGTTGTTTTTTATTGGTCGTCATGAAGAAAAACAAAAGGGGTAACACTGTTGTCTTTGTCACTGTCGTTTTTATCAAATGAAACATGAGGGGGGACACTGTCATTTTTCTTTGGTCGTCATGAAGAAAAACAAAAGGGGTAACACTGTTGTCTTTGTCACTGTCGTTTTTATCAAATGAAACATGAGGGGAAACACTGTCGTTTTTTATCAGTCGTCATGAAAAAACCATAAGGGGTAACACTGTTGTTTTTTATTGGTCGTCATGAAAAAAAACATAAGGGGTAACACTGTCGTTTTTTATTGGTCGTCATGAAAAAAAACAAGGGGTAACTGTCGTTTTTTATTGGTCGTCATGAAAAAAACATAAGGGGTAACACTCTTGTTTTTTATTGGTCGTCATGAAAAAAAACAAAAGGGGTAACACTGCTGTCTTTGTCAAATAAATTATAAGGTGTAACACTGTTGTTTTTTATTGGTCGTCATGAAAAAAAACATGAGGGGTAACACTGTTGTTTTTTATTGGTCGTCATGAAAAAAAACATAAGGGGTAACACTGTCGTTTTTTATTGGTCGTCATGAAAAAAAACATAAGGGGTAACACTGTCGTTTTTTATTGGTCGTCATGAAAAAAAACATAAGAGGTAACACTGTCGTTTTTAATTGGTCGCCATGAAAAAAAACATAAGGGGTAACACCGTTGTTTTTTATTGGTCGTCATGAAAAAAAACATAAGGGGTAACACTGTCGTTTTTTATTGATCGTCACGAAAAAAAACATAAGGGATAACACTGTCGTTTTTTATTGGTCGTCATGAAAAAAAACATAAGGGGTAACACTGTCGTTTTTTATTGGTCGTCATGAAAAAAAACATTAGGGGTAACACTGTCGTTTTTTATTGGTCTTCATGAAAAAAAACATAAGGGGTAACACTGACGTTTTTTATTGGTCGTCATGAAAAAAAACATAAGGGGTAACATTGTCGTTTTTTATTGGTCGTCATGAAAAAAAACATAAGGGGTAACACTGTCGTTTTTTATTGGTCGTCATGAAAAAAAACATAAAGGGTAACACTGTCGTTTTTTATTGGTCGTCATAAAAAAAACATAAGGGGTAACACTGTTGTCTTTGTCAAATAAAATATAAGGGGTAACACTGTCGTTTTTTATTGGTATCTTTAATTTTAAACGTAATGCCTGTTGTTTTTTTATTGGTCGTCATGAAAAAAAACATAAGGGGTAACACTGTCGTTTTTTATTGGTCGTCATGAAAAAAAACAAGGGTTTACTGTCGTTTTTTATTGGTCGTCATGAAAAAAACATAAGGGGTAACACTGTCGTTTTTTATTGGTCGTCATGAAAAAAAACATAAGGGGTAACACTGCTGTCTTTGTCAAATAAAATATAAGGTGTAACACTGTCGTTTTTTATTGGTCGTCATGAAAAAAACATAAGGGGTAACACTGTTGTTTTTTATTGATCGTCTTGAAAAAAAACATAAGGGGTAACACTGTCGTTTTTTATTGGTCGTCATGAAAAAAAACATAAGGGATAACACTGTTGTTTTTTTATTGGTCGTCATGAAAAAAAACAAGGGTTCACTGTCGTTTTTTATTGGTCGTCATGAAAAAAAACATACGAGGTAACACTGTCGTTTTTTATTGGTCGTCATGAAAAAAAACATAAGGGGTAACACTCTTGTTTTTTATTGGTCGTCATGAAAAAAAACATAAGGGGTAACACTGTCATTTTTTATTGGTCATCGTGAAAAAAAACATAAAGGGTAACACCGTCGTTTTTTATTGGTCGTCATGAAAAAAAACATAAGGGGTAACACTGTCGTTTTTCATTGGTCGTCATGAAAAAGACATAAGTGGTAACACTGTCGTTTTTTATTGGTCGTCATGAAAAAAAACATAAGGGGTAACACTGTAATTTTTTATTGGTCGTCATGAAAAAAAACATAAGGGGTAACCCTGTCGTTTATTATTGGTCGTCATGAAAAAAAACATAAGGGGTAACACTGTCGTTTTTTATTGGTCTTCATGAAAAAAAACATAAGGGGTAACCCTGTCGTTTTTATTGGTCGTCATGAAAAAAAACATAAGGGGTAACCCTGTCGTTTTTTATTGGTTACCAGTTTTATTGGTTACCAGTGTTATGAAAAAAAACATAGGGGGTAACACTGTCGTTTTTCATTGGTCGTCATGAAAAAAAACATAAGGGGTAACACTGTCGTTTTTTATTGGTCGTCATGAAAAAAAACAAAGGGTAACTGTCTTTTTTCATTGGTCGTCATGAAAAAAACATGACGACACTCTTGTTTTTTATTGGTCGTCATGAAAAAAAACATAAGGGGTAACACTGCTTTCTTTGTCAAATAAAATATAAGGTGTAACACTGTCGTTTTTTATTGGTCGTCATGAAAAAAACATAAGGGGTAACACTGTCGTTTTTTATTGGTCGTCATGAAAAAAAACATAAGGGGTAACACTGCTTTCTTTGTCAAATAAAATATAAGGTGTAACACTGTCGTTTTTTATTGGTCGTCATGAAAAAAACATAAGGGGTAACACTGTTGTTTTTTATTGATCGTCTTGAAAAAAAACATAAGGGGTAACACTGTCGTTTTTTATTGGTCGTCATGAAAAAAAACATAAGGGATAACACTGTTGTTTTTTTATTGGTCGTCATGAAAAAAAACAAGGGTTCACTGTCGTTTTTTATTGGTCGTCATGAAAAAAAACATACGAGGTAACACTGTCGTTTTTTATTGGTCGTCATGAAAAAAAACATAAGGGGTAACACTCTTGTTTTTTATTGGTCGTCATGAAAAAAAACATAAGGGGTAACACTGTCATTTTTTATTGGTCGTCGTGAAAAAAAACATAAAGGGTAACACCGTCGTTTTTTATTGGTCGTCATGAAAAAAAACATAAGGGGTAACACTGTCGTTTTTCATTGGTCGTCATGAAAAAAACATAAGTGGTAACACTGTCGTTTTTTATTGGTCGTCATGAAAAAAAACATAAGGGGTAACACTGTCATTTTTTATTGGTCGTCATGAAAAAAAACATAAGGGGTAACACTGTCGTTTTTTATTGGTCTTCATGAAAAAAAACATAAGGGGTAACCCTGTCGTTTTTTATTGGTCGTCATGAAAAAAAACATAAGGGGTAACCCTGTCGTTTTTTATTGGTTACCAGTTTTATTGGTTACCAGTGTTATGAAAAAAAACATAGGGGGTAACACTGTCGTTTTTCATTGGTCGTCATGAAAAAAAACATAAGGGGTAACACTGTCGTTTTTTATTGGTCGTCATGAAAAAAAACAAGGGGTAACTGTCTTTTTTATTGGTCGTCATGAAAAAAACATGACGACACTGTTGTTTTTTATTGATCGTCATGAAAAAAAACATAAGTGGTAACACCGTCGTTTTTTATTGGTCGTCATGAAAAAAAACATAAGGGGTAACAATGTCGTTTTTTATTGGTTACCAGTTTTATTGGTTACCAGTGTTATGAAAAAAAACATAGGGGGTAACACTGTCGTTTTTCATTGGTCGTCATGAAAAAAAAAATAAGGGGTAACACTGTCGTTTTTTATTGGTTGTCATGAAAAAAAACAAGGGGTAACTGTCTTTTTTTATTGGTCGTCATGAAAAAAACATGACGACACTGTCGTTTTTTATTGGTCTTCATGAAAAAAAACATAAGGGGTAAGCCTGTCGTTTTTTATTGGTCGTCATGAAAAAAAACATAAGGGGTAACACAGTCGTTTTTTATTGGTCGTCATGAAAAAAAACATAAGGGGTAACACTGTCGTTTTTTATTGGCGGTCATGAAAAAAAACATAAGGGGTAACACTGTCGTTTTTTGTTGGTCGCCTTGAAAAAAAACATAAGGGGTAACACTGTTGTTTTTTATTGGTCGTCATGAAAAAAAACATAAGGGGTAACACTGTCGTTTTTTATTGGTCGTCATGAAAAAAAACATAAGGGGTAACACTGCTGTCTTTGTCAAATAAAATATAAGGTGTAACACTGTCGTTTTTTATTGGTCGTCATGAAAAAAACATAAGGGGTAACACTGTTGTTTTTTATTGATCGTCTTGAAAAAAAACATAAGGGGTAACACTGTCGTTTTTTATTGGTCGTCATGAAGAAAAACATAAGGGATAACACTGTTGTTTTTTTATTGGTCGTCATGAAAAAAAACAAGGGTTCACTGTCGTTTTTTATTGGTCGTCATGAAAAAAAACATACGAGGTAACACTGTCGTTTTTTATTGGTCGTCATGAAAAAAAACATAAGGGGTAACACTCTTGTTTTTTATTGGTCGTCATGAAAAAAAACATAAGGGGTAACACTGTCATTTTTTATTGGTCGTCGTGAAAAAAAACATAAAGGGTAACACCGTCGTTTTTTATTGGTCGTCATGAAAAAAAACATAAGGGGTAACACTGTCGTTTTTCATTGGTCGTCATGAAAAAAACATAAGTGGTAACACTGTCGTTTTTTATTGGTCGTCATGAAAAAAAACATAAGGGGTAACACTGTCATTTTTTATTGGTCGTCATGAAAAAAAACATAAGGGGTAACCCTGTCGTTTATTATTGGTCGTCATGAAAAAAAACATAAGGGGTAACACTGTCGTTTTTTATTGGTCTTCATGAAAAAAAACATAAGGGGTAACCCTGTCGTTTTTTATTGGTCGTCATGAAAAAAAACATAAGGGGTAACCCTGTCGTTTTTTATTGGTTACCAGTTTTATTGGTTACCAGTGTTATGAAAAAAAACATAGGGGGTAACACTGTCGTTTTTCATTGGTCGTCATGAAAAAAAACATAAGGGGTAACACTGTCGTTTTTTATTGGTCGTCATGAAAAAAAACAAGGGGTAACTGTCTTTTTTTATTGGTCGTCATGAAAAAAACATGACGACACTGTTGTTTTTTATTGATCGTCATGAAAAAAAACATAAGTGGTAACACCGTCGTTTTTTATTGGTCGTCATGAAAAAAAACATAAGGGGTAACACTGTCGTTTTTTATTGGTCTTCATGAAAAAAAACATAAGGGGTAAGCCTGTCGTTTTTTATTGGTCGTCATGAAAAAAAACATAAGGGGTAACACAGTCGTTTTTTATTGGTCGTCATGAAAAAAAACATAAGGGGTAACACTGTCGTTTTTTATTGGTCGTCATGAAAAAAAACATAAGGGGTAACACTGTCGTTTTTTGTTGGTCGCCTTGAAAAAAAACATAAGGGGTAACACTGTTGTTTTTTATTGGTCGTCATGAAAAAAAACATAAGGGGTAACACTGTCGTTTTTTATTGGTCGTCTGAGCATGCGCATTTCAATGTTCCAGTCCAATACCCATTGCATTGGGCTGGTGGGGCTAGAGCCCCTCTTGCACCTCCAGACGAACTCAGCCGGAAGAAGCAAGCCAGGGTCTTGCTCTAATGACCAGTCGCCACTGGTCATTCTGACTGGGGACATCTAGAATTGTCGGTCCTCCTCATTCTTTTCCGGTCAATGACCGGTAATAACCGACAACGGAAACTCTGCTATAAACCGGCCTAACTTTCACCGTCAACACCGAACCCCTTCTTCTTTGCACGGCTGTCAACTTCCGGAACATTCGCTAGTTAGATTTTCTCAAACAGCCGTTTCAAGTACGGGTAGCATAGAACTAACGTTAGCCAAGTGGGGGCTCCATGATTGCTAAATCTAACGAGAGAGGTAAAATTGCCATTAAGGAAGGAAAGCATAGCGACTTTTTTTTCCCTGCGACTGTGCTTCGCAGTATGCCTTGCGAAACCAAGTATGCCTTTTGAAACACCTCGTGATTGGTCGATGAAACACTACCAGGAAAGCCTAAAGGGCGGTCTTGTGTCATGACGGAAACGCCCAAGCCTGCAGCTGGACCCTTCTCAGGCAAACAGAGCCAAGCCAGGCCAGTTTATCACAGTGGAAAAGGACCACAGGTGTTCTGGGACCTTGATGGAAGCGCTTCATTGAAATTCATGCATGGCATTTCAGGTTGAACCATTTCAAAAACACGAAAAAATAAAGAAATCAATGTTTGTTGATTCAGACACAAAAGTTCCAGTTGCAGATATTTACCACTTTTCTGGTCCATATTTTGACCACTTGAATACGAGTAATGAACTTCATGTTTTGAATATCGGTGACCGTTGATTTATTTTTTTAAGTGTTTTCCAAATGGTACAACCTTAAATGCCATGTTTGAATTTCAAAGTGATGACGTCTAAAAACAAATGGGTGACCTTCTCTTCAAAGTATAATATTTCAGTGTTATGAATTCAACTGTGTTTACATTTCGACAACCAAAACCCAATATCTTTAACAATTCAAAACATTAAGGCAGTATGATCTCTGCCGCAGACCTGCCCACTTCCCTCTCTGCTTCCAAGCTGTTTATCCCTGATGCTTACAGCAGCAAAGGGCTCGGCTTTCATTTATTTCAGGTAATTGTTTCTTCCCTGTTTTTCTGCTCCTTAGCGTCTAAAAGTGAGTGCATTTTATTTCAGTTTTCTTTGATGAGTATAGCTTTGCTGTCTAGCCCACTTTTAGATTTGCTTCATTATTTCCTGCCGCAGCCGCAGCCAAACAGGAGTGTTTTTTATCCGCGTTTCTTAAATTGCAATTTCTACTGTGGATAAAGGAATTATCATTTGTTTGATTTATGAAGTTTCTTGGTGGTTGGAGTGGTACGCAACCACTTGATGCAATACCGGGAGGGCCTCGAAGCACGTCCTTGAGACGCAGGTCTGGGCATTAGCGGAGAGCTGCGATCATATGAGTTGATTTGAGAGACACGCACAGCCTCCCTTCACCCTTCCCTCACAGGAGAGCAGCGTGAACACACCTACACACCCACGCACACACAGACCCACACAGCCTGCCTTCACCCCGCCCTCACAGGAGAGCAAGGTGAACGCTCATGCACAAACACTAACGCACACGGACCCGGATACAAATAACATGCACTCGTGCACATTGGTAAATGGCCATGACAAATGGCCATTTCACACCTCTCAGCATACGGTAATATTAATAAAACTATCGAGTCGAGACAAAATGAAAATTTAGTGTAATTAAACACCCTTGATCATCGTAACAGGATGAATCAAACATTGATCATTCAACTATTAAAAGCAGACCGGCTAAAGTTGGACTTTATCTTTTAATCTAAGTTATAATCAGTGGATTTATAATTATTGTCATCCTACTTGAAATTCGGCATCCATAATGTGATGCATTGCACATAAAATTCAAACTTTGCCATGCATGCTGGAAAGAGGGCGAATAATATAGGACAAATAAAAATAAGGTAGCAGCATTAAGTATATTCAAAGATGCTCCTGCCATTCCGAAAAAGGACACGCATTTCTGTGAAGCACCTAGTAGGCCTACAGATCAACTTTAACAGGGCTGCAAATAAATGTTCTATGCTCATTCATAGACACTTTACCATCGTCGCCCCCCCCCCCGCCAGCCGCTCGCCCACGGCCTCCGCAACCCGGCCTCACGCCGTTCACTGAGGTACGACACGCACACGCACGTGAGAGGACGACACCAACGAAGGCATGACGACACGCGGCCGGCACCGGAACACACATCGTAAGTGGAACATTTCGACGACCGACGGGCGGGCCCCTGATTGGCCCAGGCCCGTACGCGCCCGCATACCCTGCTTACCGATAGTTACGCCACTGCCACAGAGAGTTAAATACATATTTGACTTGAGCACAAATTGATTTAAGCATTTGCTTGCTAAGTAATTAATGGATGCAGTTGTAAATGCTTTTTGGGAAAACGTTGGCTCATTGGAAAAAACACATTTCAGAATTTATCGAAATGGTACTGAATAATTAACAATTTAATCTACAACAATTTGAACGCATATATAAAATGACTTGTGTGAACTAATCCGACTATGATGCATTTTGTGCACTGTCTTCATCTTCTATACGGGAAGAAGGTATGCTTTATAATAGCAAATGCTAACCACGTTACGGTTAACTCCCACCAAATGCAGTGAGGTAGGCCCCACCACTGCCTGGTGGCACATCCCATTAATTTCCAATTGAGCACAATGAGTCGCAGCGAGCAAGATGGATGTGGTCGGGGTTAGCACTGCTGTGTTTGCCAGCCTAGAATTAGCATAAAGTGGGCTCAGCTACAACTTTATGCTAATAACTGCCTCCAGTGCAATTCACCTGGATGGCAAACCACTGAACCAACTTGTCACAACCTTTGCAGTCAAAAGTCAAACGATGACGCTGGATTCATGCCGTATTTCTACCTTTAACGTCTTTCAATTTAGACTTTTTTTGTTTTTACTGACTGATGGCATAAGGGCATGAGGGAAGGTTTTTATGTAACGTACGTATCCAGGCGAAGCACTTTATCTTATTTTATCAAATCCACTATTAATACATGTAACTATACGAACCATTGTAACCACGAACCAGCCTACAAAACAGTCCAAGTAATATACTGTAGCTAACACCGTCTAGTCATCCGTACAGTGAACAACAAAGGTATCTTGTAATTATCCTCCAGATAGCATGGCTATGAGAGCCTTTTTCAGTAACGGTGGGCCAAGAGTCAACTGGAAAATTGGTCCGGGATTGAGCAAGAGAGTCTCTTGGGAGTCGATTAAAGTGGCAGAATATACAAATGATGTTGTGTTCTATGATTATAGTGTTATGAAATAGTTTTTTTTTGCCTAGTGCATTGCTTTGTGGGTTTAAAGTGTTATTGTTCAGTTGGCTGGAGGCTGTTTATGTCTGTGTGATGAACTGTCAGCTTAGAAAGAGCGTGAGCTATCACACCGTCAGAGAACATTATGACTGCAAGTAATTTCTTCTCCTTGTGTCAATGCATCGGAACAATAGGAAATACTCCTATCACAGCAACTCATTTCATTGGATTTCTGGTTCTAGACACATATACATTATCTATTATGAAGCTATAGACGTCAGTGTTGTGCAAAACTCTAGTTCATGTGAAAAACATGATTGAACGAATTCATTCCATCATTCATTAAATTACACTTAATTATACTCCACAGAAATTATCTACAAAAATGGCTGATAGGCACATATTATGAAGCACTACAGAGAAACATATGATTATAAGATATTCAAAAAAAGGTCAGACCAACTCAAATATGGAGCACCTACTTGTGTATAACAGATTCAAAATATATTACATAAAAAACAGCCAGACTATGTTCATTGGGACATACATGGGGTATGGTTTGACATTTGAATGTCTGGATACTGCATTTATGCTCAGCATTTATTCCCCTGGCTCAGTGTGTCAAAACATAAATTCAGGAGACTTTTGAGACACGCACAGGGGTTTGACAGGTTTTTTTTTCAAGGGAATTTCAGGGTACTGGGGCCATTTGCATGTTAACTCCACGCAGGTACTCAGGAGATAATGAGTTTGTTTTGAGCCACTATTGCAACCTTGTGTGCAGGGGGGAAATTCCCAGACACACATGCTAAAGCAAGACGCAGTAATTGGGTGGCGGGAAAATTAAATAAAATGGGGGGGGTGGGCAGTTTAGTTATTCCCTCAATTGAATTACATTACATTACATTTGTTTAGCAGATGCCTTTGTCTGGAGCGTGTTTCCTGGGCTCCCCCGGAAACACGCAAGCAGCTGCAGCGTTTCTTGGGGTTCGCCAACTTCTACCAGTGCTTCATCAGAGGCTTCAGCTCCAACGCGTCCCCTCTCTCGGCCCTCACCTCACCCAAGGTCCCCTTCTGTTGGTCTAAGGGTGCACTCACACTAGGCCATCTGGCCGTGGCCGTGGCCGTTTTCACACCTAACTGTGCTCAAATCTGCCAGTGTGAGTGTGGCCAGGCTGGCCAGGCCAGGCCAACTTGGCCACTTGGGAGAGGTGTGCTGCTACGGTACGGTACGGTACGGATGTATTTTGGAGAATCCGCGACCGTATGCAAAGTCGAGGACACCACCGAACAATGGCCCAGTGTCGGGACAAATATTATATTATTATGGTCCATGCAGCGGACGCTTGGTGATGACGTGTTACGACGTGATGACGTATGTACAAGAGCCTACCGTGGCCAGGCCAAAGTTGCGACGGCCAACGGCCACGGCCAGATGGCCTAGTGTGAATGCAGGCCAGAGAACAATGGGGCCAGTTGAGCACGGTTAGGTGTGAAAACGGCCAACGGCCACGGCCAGATGGCCTAGTGTGAGTGCACCCTAACGAGGCACAAAACTCCTTCGAGACCCTCAAGACCCGCTTCACCACCGCCCCCATCCTTCAGATCCCCAAACACGACCGGCAGTTCATTGTGGAGGTGGACGCATCCGGTGTGGGAGTAGGGGCGATTCTCTCCCAGCGTTCTTCCATCGACCAAAAGATCCACTCCTGCGCCTTTTTCTCTCGCTGTCTAGCCCCCTAGGAGAGAAACTACGATATCGGCACCAGGGAGCTTCTGGCGGTGAAGCTGGCTTTGGAGGAGTGGAGCCACTGGTTAGAAGGAACCAAGGTTCAGTTTTTGGTCTGGACTGATCACCGGAACCTAGAGTATATCCGTTCCGCCAAGAGGTTGAACTCCAGACAGGCCCGCTGGTCACTGTTCTTCGACCGGTTCAACTTCACCTTGTCCTATCGACCCGGTTCTCGTAACCTAAAACCTGATGCTCTCTCCCGACAGTTCCCCGAGTGTCCCGATGAGACGGTCAAGCCTTCCACCATCGTCCCAGACTTCTGCCTTGTTGCTTCCATCACCTGGGAGATAGAGGAGAAGGTACGAACCGCCACTGTGGACAAGCCAGCTCCCAGTTCCTGTCCCCCTGACCGCCTGTTTGTACCATCACACCTCCATTCTGACGTGCTCCAGTGGGGCCATGCTTCCCGGCTCACCTGCCATCCCAGCATCCAGTGGACCTGGGACTTCCTGCGACGGCGCTTCTGGTGGCCGTCACTGGATGAGGATGTCCGGGCCTCACCAACGTGTGTCCTGTTTGTAACCAGAATAAGACCTCTCGCCGCCCACGTGCCGGCTTCCTGCACCCCTTGCCCATCCCCCATCGTCCCTGGTCGCATATCTCTCTGGACTTTGTGACTGGTTTGCCTGCATCCAAGGGCCACACCGTCGTCCTTACCCTCGTAGATCGATATAGTAAGTTGGCCCATTTCATCCCCCTTACTAAACTCCCCTCTGCCAGGGAGACTTCAGAACTGCTCCTCCACCACGTTTTCCGCCTCCATGGGATACCTACAGATGTCGTCTCTGACCGGGGGCCCCAATTCACCTCGGCCTTCTGGGAATTCTGCAGCCTAGTCGGGGCTACCGCCAGTCTGTCTTCCAATGGAAAGACCGAGAGGGTCGATCAAGATCTGGAGACCAAACCCGTCCAGGAGAGTCCTCTGGCTCCTCCCGTTCCGCCCCCTCCTCCCCCTCAGCTCGTCGACGGAGGTCCGGTGTTTACTGTCCGGCGTCTCCTCCGCTCCCCGCCGCCGTGGACGTGGGGTCCAGTATCTGGTGGACTGGGAGGGGTACGGTCCGCAGGAGCGCTCCTGGATCCCGGCTCGCTTCATCATGGACTTCCGTCTCATCTCTGCCTTCCACCGGTCCCATCCTGACCAACCTGCCCCGTCCTCTCATCCGCCCGCTACGGTTCCATCTGCGGGAGGTTCTTCTGACCTCCCGAGGAGAAGGCACTCAGATGTCGCGTCCTCCTCGTCTACAGATGACACAGTCTCCGATGCCTCGGAGGACTTCTAACCCTCCTCCGGGCCCCCTCCACCCTCCCAGTTCGATCTAGGACGTCTGGAGCCGTCCCTTACCGGGGGGGGGATACTGTCATGATCCGCCCCTGGTTTTCCCATTCACCTGCCGGCAACCCTGATCTCCCCTAATTAACCCAACCACCTTCACCTGTGCTCCCCCTATAACAGTCCTCTCCTTTCACTCAGTCCTTTCCAGATTGTCTCTTGTTTCATTCATAACTTTCCTGCAACCCCCGATTGACTTTGTTTACTCCACTCTTCCTGTTAACGAACCCTCGCCTGTCTGACCTCCTGCCTGCCGTCCAGTCCCTGCCGGTCTGTCTGCTCCTCTGTCCCCCTCTCCTGATCCACCTGCCTGACTTCCTGTTATCGACCCTTCGCCTGCCTGACCTCCCTCCCGACATCGAGTCCCTGTCGGTCTGTCTGCTCTCCAGTACCCGACTCCCGATCTGCTCTTCTGCGCACCCGACTCTTCGCCTGCTGACCCACCGACGATTCCCTGCCCACCTGTCGGTGACTTTACTGTCTGCTCTCTGCCTACCCGATCCTGTACCTGAATAAATCCTTGAAACTGTCCTATAACTGTCGTCTGTCTGTGCACTTGGGTTCTGCCTAACCCCCCCGTTACACATAAAGTGCATTTGATTTTGAAGATTAACCCCCAAAAAATGCAAAAATAATTTGAGTGCATCGCTCAAAAGAGAGAATATTCTTCAATAATGTTATTTTCACTTTTCCTACCGTGCATTCCATTCCACTTCCAGTAAATAGGGCCGTTGCCTATTTGGAGCATGCGCTGAGTCCCCTCGAATGGTTTGATCACCATGTTGTTGACATTGGCGTCCGCATCGTCACCCAAGAGGTCCCAGCGGCTTGTACACTGTCTACGAAAATGGCCATCCCATAATAACAGTGCTCAGGTACTTTGATGAGGCTGAAGAGGGCGCTTATAATGCTGTGCTATTGCCGCCAGAGAAGCCGCTGCGATTTGGAGAGATTTGGAGTGTTTTGATTGCGTGCTAGCAATCAAAAGAATTGGTCCTCAGGCCATCCTTTGAGGGCATCTAAATAAATACGATTTGAGGAAAATGAAAAACCAAAACAGAAGTCACGGCACTAAAAAGGTTGAATGGCTGCTTATCAGAGGACTGTTGTCTGAGAAAAAGAAACACAAGGTCTGAATCATATTGTGTTCTACACTGTGGGACATAAGTACTAGCGACCATGGTGACCTGAAGGCCAAACACATGGATGCAAAGACTAGGAGCAAGAACGCCGGCATCAACCCAAATGAAAACCAAGAGGCATGAATGGAGTTTGCTACATAAAGTGTGCCATTGAGGATTCTAGCTACCGGCGTGCTGAGTCGACCTCTCACCAACCTGCTTGTGCCTTCGTAAAAAACAAAAAAACATGCGCGTGCACACACACATAAACACATGGGAATTTGAACAAAAAGCTATCAAAAGCTTTATCTTCGTCATTCTGTTTATTTGGTCTCTCTCTCTCTCTCTCTCTCTCTCTCTCTCTCTCTCTCTCTCTCTCTCTCTCTCTCTCTCTCTCTCTCTCTCTTTCGCACCACCCTCGTTTCACTCCTCTTTGGTTCCCCCACTTTTTCTCTGAATGGGAGCTTAGCAGCGGGGACTCTGACACTCCCTGTCACCCCCCCCTCCCCCCCCCCCCCCCCCCACACACACACACACATATACACCCACCCAGGGGCCAACGGCTTCTGAAAACTCATTCTATCTCCCTGGTCCCGCCGTTTAATTTCCGCGTGGCTTATAAATTCTCTATTTACCTCTGCCTCGCCCCCACCACTTACTCTGAATATGTAGAAATGATAAGAGTCTCTTGCCCCTCCATTGCGGAGAATGACACGAATGAGAATTCACAGAGTTGGGGGCATCACTGTCTCTGAAATGGCCAAATAGCTATTTGAAAGACATGGACTTCAGTTCACCTTTTAAACCCTTCTCGCCGATATGAGAGGCATGAATAATCTGAAATATGACAAACACAAAGATTTCAGAGTTCTGACCTGTCGTGAGTATATATCAAAAATATATATACATATATATATATATTAGAGCTGTCAGTTAAATGCGTTATTAACGGCGTTAACTCAAACCAAATTTAACGGCATTAAAAAATGTATCGCGCGATTAACGCAATTATTTTATTAAAAAATAAATAAATAAATCTTTGGCTCAAAACAAAGAAGCAGTAGCCTGACTGCTATGTTCAAATGACATTTGTTCAAAGCAGTCGTTTAATTGCACTACAGGCTCTTTTTTTGTATGGTCCTGTTTTGATCAGTATATGCCAATGTTGTTATCAATAAAAAATCATTTGCACAAGGCAAGCCGATGCACTTCACCATGTTGATAAGAGAATTAAAATGAGAAGAATTATGGGACAAAAAATCAAGGGATATTTAGCATAGAAAAATAATTTGTGATTAATCGTGATTAATGTGAGTTAACTATGACATTAATGCGATTAATCACGATTAAATATTTGAATCGCTTGACAGCTCTAATATATATATATATATTTATATATAGTGCTGACAACAGTTGTTCTGTGACCTAAGTCATATATAACTATGTGCTTCTGGTCCACTGTGATTCCTCTTGACTTTCCCTTTCATTTCACTTTGGTTCACAGTGCTTCACTCTCACACTATGCTACACAGGAGGCTAGGTTTCTTAAAGTATGCCCACTGCTCTTCATCTAACTGAGCAAGAGAAATAGGCGGTACTCTTATATAGTGAGCAGCAGCATTAAACACGCATCATATGACCCAGAGGTTTTGGAGGCTTTAATCTTTAGGTCGGTCAAGCATCGCAGTTATTTAGCAGATACTGAATTGTCTGCCAGGAGTCTCTTGACATCCCGTGGGGTAAGGAATTGAGGTTTAGGATAAAGATTTGACATCAATCAATGCGTTTGGTTTGAGGTGGTGTCGGCCCCGTTTAGCCTAAAGGTGCGTTCACACCAAAAAGCAAAGTTGCGGACTGCAAACTTTTCTCGTGCGAATGATTCAGCATTGAGCTAAATTTGCGGGAAAGTTAAAATATTTCAACTTTGCTTTTTCAAATTTTGCATCGTTCGAGCAAGTAGGTTCACGCGAAATACGCGTGAACCATGTCGTTCGCACCATGTCCTTCAAGCCATCCGCGAAAATGTATTTCTATTTTAATCTTTGCATTTACTTCGTATGTAATCGTGACACGCCTTTGCTTTTGGTGTGAGCACACGGTTAGAAAACATCCCCCTCCCCATGGGACTCATGTATCACCTCAGGTTCACCACAAACACCCGTTGTTTCCCAAATGTATTGAAATATTTTTGAATGTTTTATCCTTTTTATTGAAGAGTAAGACAGGAAGGTATGGGAGATAGAGGGGGGGACATTCAGCAAAGGACCACAGTCAGGAATCAAACCCTGGTCACTTCACTGGGGGGCGCCCCTCCCAAATGTATTTAAATGTGCGTTTACATTTAAACATTAAAACTTGACCCGTGTAAGCCGTTGTTTTATTTGTTTCAGAAGTGAGCAAGTTCTTTATACATTTATTAAATTATTAATTTGAGTCTCTTCTTAGTTTGACACAACACGCGTGGGAACCGTGTTGTGGGAAATCATAAAACGACGATGATGAGTGACAATAAACTGCATCGCGTCACCACTGGCACCATGGTCCATTTAATAGGCGATGAGCCCCATAAGCTAGGAAGACGCTATTAAAGCTGTAATAAAAGTATCAGTGCATTTCTCCACTGCAAAGTTTTGCGAAAGCATTATGTTGCCCCCCAGAGCAATTATTTCCACGCCGTCCTCAGTGTGGGAGTGTCACCTAGGTGGAGTGTGCAAGCCACCTAGTTGGTGTGTAGCATGGCCTCAGCTACATAAGCATATGTTCAAAACGCATGTATTTGTCTGAAATACATGCTCCTGCCCCACTAAGCTGCATATCACTCAAATAGGAATATAGCACACATCCTTTGCACAATCTCTCTCCGCAAAAAGCAGCCACTGGCACTAGAACTCTGCTGGAACTCTGTTAATAAAGCAGCCTGATGCTTTTCACCAAGGGAAAAAGGTTCCTGACCTTATCTGTGCACACAGACCTTTAACCTCTCGCAGGGTTCTTTCACGTACATATGGTTCTGGTAAAAGCATATGGGTTCAAGCAAACTGCACCTCTTCTGTCGTTTTTTGTAGGTGTAAAGCTATATTGTAAATCTCTCAGCAGGCAATATAGAATAGATGACATTTCTCCAATTTAGCCAGAATTCTAAATCCTATCCATAGGGATACTTTTAGAACTGTCATTCCATGAACGTAACACATGGCCTTTTCTTTTTTAATTATACAGTGTTACCTTTGGCACATCCCTCTGGAGTGCCACTGACAACATCAGTTCATGCACTGGAGGAAACAGCAGACTCATTTGTAAGGTTTCTGCCAGAAGTGAATTCTGGATCTGCAACAATCTATTACTTGACTGTGACCGTGAACTGTACAGTGTGAAACAAAACTAAAGGTGATAAATACAAACTGGGATGCACTTTTTGAGAAACTGCAACTTTGATACATTCATAAAGTAGCAGTAAATTGTAAAATCCTAGTGAATTCATAATTTATTGAACACTGTTTCCCATCTATCTATATTAATAATTTCATAAATGGTAAGGGAACGATCTGCAAACTATTTACATGTGTTAAAATGGCGTGCTTGAACCTGGGTATCCAGAACTGATCAGCCACTGAGACACTGACTATGGTTTGGTTAGAGTCTGTAGGACTTGAACTGGGGCCCGTTTCAGAAAGCAGGTTCAACAAACTCTAAGTTAAAACCTTAACTCTAGGTTGACCAACTCTGAGCTGTAAAACTCTGAATTTTCGGTTTCAGAACAGGTGATAACGCTTAGTTCAATCAACTCTGAGTCAAGGTAACTCTGAGTGAAGCTCGTGCATGAGGATATAAAAAGCCCTCATCAATGGAACACAGATAACATGATTCACCATGGCAACAAGTACTAACAAGCCTCGATCCTCCTACTTCTCCCCAGCGGAGTTGCAAATCTTAATGACTGCATATGCAGAAAGCGAGCATATCTTTTTACTAAAAAGCAATACTATGGCAGCAGCCAAAAAGCGTGAGCTCGCGTGGAAAAAAATAGCTGACCGAGTCAGAGTAGCCTATTTGAGAAAAAGAAAATGTTTTCTCTTGAATGTTCCACTTATTCAACAATTATATTCCATATGTGTGTTTGTGCGCACAGGTGCAACCCAACGGGCCCCAAACGGACATGGCTGCAACTAAAAATGAAATATAAAAATGTAGTTCAAACAGATATAGGTATAATTTAAGTACAAGCAATTGTGATGTTGTTTAGCCTGCCCTCATTAAACAGCATTTAGTGGCTGCATTGAACATGTGATAGATATATTTAAGTAATTAGGGAAATCTGCTAAACAAAGAAAAATCCCAACACTGCCAGTATTTAACATTGTCTATATGAAAGCAACACCTAAATGCCTTTTATACATACAAGTCTCCAAATTTGTGTTTTCTGGTTATCTTAAAATTTGACCTCCATTATAGCCAACAGAAAAAAGGCAGAGTCAGTTAGAAATGATTGAAGCATATCATGTCTCTAACAGCTCTTCCATCTCGTGCATCAGCAGGGGGGGTCAGGATTATTATCTGGATCATTGGGGGAAAGAGTAGGACATTGTTCTCCTCTAATAGTGGCAATGTTGTGGAGAACCAAACATGCCACTATAATGTCACAAGCCCTTTCCGGGGTGACCCTGAGCCTACGAAGGCACTGGAACCGGGCCTTGAGTATGCCGATGGTCATCTCAACTCTGGCTCGTGTCCTGCAGTGAGCCAAGTTGTAGTGTTACTGTGGGCAAGGGTCAGGGGGGTAAGGGGTCAGCAGATAGCCCTGGCAGGGGTACCCTCTGTCTCCGAGTAGATAACCATCAAACTCTCCTGATAATACAATTATACACTTTATTGTTTCAGTTATAATAGGAGGAAACAAAATATTGATCATAGGATATAACTATATACTGGATATATAAACTATATATATAAACTCACCACGGGCAAATCTGGCACTCAGTGTAGACTCACGAAACATTCGTGAGTCATACACAGACCCAGGCCACTTCGCTTCCACATTATTTATCATGTGGGCTGCGTCACATATGATCTTCACAGTGGAGAACAGTAATTAGCTGTATAGTGAAGCATATTTAATTTGGAATGTTAAAGGCTACTATTTAGGCCTACCTGTACATTAATGCTGTGGACAGATTTCCTATTCACATAATCTCCTTCATTTATGGAAGGAGCTATGATAGGAATGTGAGTGCCATCTATGCAGCCAATCACACCTGGAAACCCTAAAATATATAAAATTGATTGATTAGTGCTTCAAGTCTCAAAGCTTTATGACATGAATGAATTACTGCTTAGACTGATACCTGCAATTCTGTGGAACTCTTCTCTGAGAAGTCTGGTGGGTCTGTGACTGGGGAACACTACAAACGTGCATAGTAGCCGTTTCAGTGCAAGTGTCACATTTCGGACAGCCCGACAGACAGTTTCCTTGGACACATGCTCTGCATCACCGACGTTATAGGCTTACAAAAAACTGCCGTTGGCAAAAAAACGAAGTGCAATACAAAGAATTTGCTCGGAACTGAGCGTGTCCACGATGTGTCATGTGAGCGATGTGAGGGCTGAGAATATTGTTTATATTAATTATTGATGATGCAGAGAAACGGAAACGCTCAAACAGGTAGCTACTCATCAGGGAATGATAAAACATCCAAGTATCTGCGCCTCGACATCAACTGGCTCTTCAATAAAAGGACACGCCATGTCTGCCACTGCCTTCAGTCTGCAGGCTTCAACTTAAGAGCAGGAGAAACTCGGGGTTAGTTGAAGAAAACCTGCCAGCGAGCAGGTTAGGTTCACGGAGTATGTTGCCAGGGTAACTGTTTCCCTCATCTCAGGGTTAACTAACTCAGAGTTTTCACTAAACCTGCTTTCTGAAACGGGCCCCAGGTCTAAAGTGCTGAAGGACAGCAGCACTCCCTACTGGATCGCTGGCTAACATATAGTTGGAGGGCAAAATTGACATTGCATAACATTCTCATGATATTGTTACGTTTCTACATTAACAAGCTTAAAGACTACTTTGGAGCCGACGTCTCCATAACTTATAACCGGCAGGTACCACCGAACGTCTCGAACGTACCACCGAGACCCCTGTCATCACATGGTCAAAGTTTAAAATGACATTTACAATTCACATGACTCTAACGGGACGTTTGGTCTCTATGGTGACCGACCTCAGCACAAGCTTAACCCGGGAGCTAATCATCACTGTTCACGATCTTCTCCGAGTTTGTACAAATGACATGGTTTGCGAAAATCTATTTGGTTTCCAAGGGGAGCGTTCTCGACTGAACCGAGGTCTGCAGTGGAGGTGAACGGCAGCGTTCGCCACTAGAGACACCTGCCCTCTGGACAGGGGTTATAATTGACATCACAGTTCTCATAACATCGGTCGATTTCCACTGTTCCAGTATGTTTCCATGGAGACCGAATTCAGAAGGAGTTGAACCAAGGTCTCCAGATCATCCTAAACATCGTCTCCCTCCACTGGCCCACAGAAATGCTGGCTGGCATCTGGTCAGGGCTTATACTTGACTTAACAATTCCAATGACCTAGTTACCTTTCCAAAAACGCATCATTACGTTACCATGCTGCAGACCATAAACAGGACCGGGACCCAGGTCTCCAGAGACGATAAACCACAATTCTCCCTCCCCGTCAGTAGTAATAGTTGAAAATACAAATCATATGACATTGTTCAATTTAAAAATGATGGATTGGCACAGATTAAGGTACCCACCCTGCGATATCTTTAAATAGGTTCATGCATCTGGATTTATTCTGGATACCAAAAAAAGATTGATGCATTTTGCCATTTGATTTATAATCACTAATATTCATCCATAGTGTAAGAGCGGACTGTGATACATTAAACCGGCATTCTATTAGCAAATTGCAGAGGGCTCCCTCCCACGCATGTGTGATTACATTTTCCCTGAACAAGTGTGGTACTGTCCCACACGGCTCTCTTGTTTTCGACCGTATAAAGCGACCCATGTCCAGGGTAAAGACATGGGGGCCATGTTAAACGAGGCACAATCTTACATTGGAGCCGTACAATTAAAAATGTAAACAAAAGTACACACGCTGCCGCATGACAGCAGTAGAGCTTTAGTAGGTGATATCATTATAAACATAAAAAAATAAAAGATAATTACAATGACAATGTTTAGAATGCTGTGCCGTCCTGTTCTTTGTTGTTGTAGTAACCACCTCTTTCAACACTGTAGTGTAATTGCCTATTACCAAGAGGCAGCGAACATAAAAAACAAAATGGAGTGTAGACAACGATGCATGATTCCTTTTGTCAAGATGGCCACGGCTGAGCAACAAGCCCCTAGTTAATGTCCCAAATATGTCTTCTTCTTCTAAAAGTTTAGCAGAGGTCTGATCGAGAAAAACACCCAAATGCGATAGTTACAAAACAGAAGATAAAGAATAATGCCCCAGCTAAAAGCTTTTGTATTTCTCTAAGAGGCATTTTCCACAGGAAAAAAAGATAAAGCTATTGACTGCAATGGCCAGATGCTCCATACAAAGGCATCTCTTTGTCTGTTTGTGTGTTACCTTTGAAAAGCTTAGAAATTTAGTTTGGAAAAACCTGAAATGCAAATGTGTACTTGTGCGGTGTGACACAATAGTGAAGGAATACCAATAACTATCCAACCTTACAAACATGTATCATTGATGGAGGACACTCCAATTGTGGAAAAGCTATTGTTGAAGAAAGTTTATACTAATTGTCTAGTTGAAAGAATGAGAGAGAGAGAGAGAGAGAGAGAGAGAGAGAGAGAGAGAGAGAGAGAGAGAGAGAGAGAGAGAGAGAGAGAGAGAGAGAGAGAGAGAGAGAGAGAGAGAGAGAGAGAGAGAGGGAGAGAGAGAGAGAGAGAGAGAGAGAGAGAGGGGCTTAGTTCAGTGCAATTAGTTTATGTAGCAATACAATTTGAGTTTACCCAGAATGAAAGCATTGCCATTAAAGTCGAACACAGCAACATTTCGAGTGACTCATTTGTGATGGCCGCTGTCTATGTAGTTGGAATGAAAGGAAATGCATGAAGAGCAGTTTACAGGAAGGTATTAAGGAGTGGATATATTTTTGCCTTGGTTTCTAACCTCAGAAGGACCTCTTTGGTCTACTCTACAGTCTAATTAGTTGTAAGCCCTGCCTTACAGGCGCAGTTAGTAGAATTTAGTGGCATCTATTTGACCAAACTTGGTGGAAATTAAATTTCTCCATAATCTTTATATAGTCCTCCTTCTCCCTTTTTTTTTTTAAAAAAGGGGGGTAATTTATTTTCTCTCTCTTGATTCTCATAATTTCTCTCATGATTGAGAGATTAACATTTTGAGAAAAATTTGTTATGAAAAAATTATAGTCAATATAGTCTACTTGTAAGATATGACATGAATAGTTGTACGGACTAAATAACTAAATGCTTTTAATAAATCTATCAAGGAACCTCATTCCTTGACAATGGGTGCTCTATGCGTTCTTGTGTCCTATTTCCTTCCTAAGGGTTTTGGACTCAGGATTAGGTTAAAACTAGCTTTCTTTTTCTTAAATGTGCCAGAGAAATGACAGACTTAAACAAATATCTGTCTTGGCAATCATGCCTGTCATTTATTGACTAACAATAAGACTAACAGATAGCCTCCTGTTTTTGATTTCTAACCTTGAGGAGGCAACGATTGAACAAAGTATTTTCCATTAATTGGCCCATTTTCTGATAATGCACTATATGTTGATATAAATCATACTCAAATATGTATGAATGTTTTGTTAGTATGTTGGATACAAAAACACAGACATCTTAAATTCCAGAAAATAAATCACCACATTTCATAGCCCTAGTCGTCCAGTTCTTTCATTTACGGATTTACCGAACCAATTCTCTCTCCTGATAAATGCCAGGAACAGAAATTATCCCTGTAAGATTGAGTGAGCGTCACAAGCGTGTTGTCTGTAGTCATAGTAACCATATAACTATGATGAAACCCTCAGCAAGGCTCCACGGGGGGGTCACAGGGGTCTAGCAGAGTGTGTCCAAGTGGGGGCTGGTTGTGCAACACTCTTTCATATCCGACGGCAGGCATCACAGACGGTAGGTTCAAAATAACCCCAGACATCTGTCAAGTAGTTTTGACAACAGGGACAACGCGCAGGTTTTTGACATTCAGAATTGGTCCTGTCAAAATAGACCCAGGGACTATCATTGGCACAGATAGGCAAAGTTTTGCGTTGTTTGCTTGGTTGACCTGACTGATGGCACTTTTTGTCTGTTGTATTTTCAATCCTACTTAATCAGAAACCAAAGGAAAATCAGCACTCACGCAGAATGATTTACTTCGCAACGAGGTGTTCATTACTAGAACCGCACCTTGGCATTATGTCAATGTTTTATGGACTCTTTTCTGACTAAATTGTATTTGATTTAGTTGATTATAACCTTATTGTTCCACAAGAGGCAGACTAAAAGTATTCAAAAGTAGAAAGATTGTTTTTTTGCTTGCCAGTGCTCCACCTGCATATTCTTAAGAGTTAGCCAAAGTCAGCAAGCCAAAGCAAAAAAAAATATCTAAACAGAGAAAAAAAACTGTCTACAATGAGTGCTTCAGAGTCACATCTGCAATGCTCCATTTAATCAGAGTTAAGGCCCATAGCTTAAAAGGACTCTATTGAAGTAGTTACAAAGAAATCCACTGATGCTCGTGAATTTCACTATTTAAATGGGGAAACGTTATGCAACTCAGAGAGCAATCATCCCTGCAAGACCAGTTGAGGATATAGAATCGCCCAATGCAGGTCAACCTTTTCATATTTATTTTGCAAATAAAAGCCTCTGAAGGTTGACTGAGCAGAATAAACCATATAAACCTAAAACGTTTGCGTCACTTCAAATGGACATTTCTATGTTTTAAAACAGATTGTTCTTGAGGAGTTTTGATCTCAGTGGAGTACATCTGGAGAGCATCTTAATACAGCCCAACATGCTGCAGAATGAATGCATAGATCAGTGGGAAACTCCAGGTGTTAAAAAAAATCGGACCATCTTGGGCCAACCAATATCTTGGTCATTGTCATGTTAACGTGCCCAGCCGGGCGACCGTCAACTCAACTATGTATCTCTTGGTTTGTTTCTATGTATGTATTTTTTTTTTGCCTTCTTTAACTTGTCTTGCTGTCTTATTGTCTTAATTTTTTAGTTGCCTGGTGCATGGAAGATATACCACGACTATAACAGTTGTAAAAACAACACTTAAAACTAGCTCAGAGAAGAAGACCCTACACTGAAATGTGTATAACTACTCAGCCACAGCAACTTAATATTGTACTGAGAACATTTTCAGCACTGTTATAATAAGATTTTGAAAAAGTTCAGACCTCGTATTCAATCCTGATTGTTAAATGATGGTCTTGGTCTCTACCTGGATCAATCGGCTATCAAACTGCCAATTACTTCATACAGACACAAAGACATGTACATGCGGCTGTAGAAAACCTCATATCATCCTGCATTTTTAATGCTCTTCACATTATAGCGTTTTAAATGTATCAAAAGAGAGCCCTTATAGCCATTCTCAAAAGATAAATAAACAAAACTGCTCCAGTTGCAATATAAAGGCAGGAATGATTCTAAAATCAACTTAAGTCCACCGCTCCTACCCCAACAAACATTGGAAACGAAAAACGAGGGTTTTAGAAGTCAATTATTTTGAAACTCAGAATATCCCATTAAATGGTCCAAACATAAATCCGAAAAAGCAATCAAACACAACAAAGAATAAATCTTCAAAAGCCCTGCTTTGCAATGTCCTTTTCCCCCCTAAACTAAAGTTCCTAGCAACATAGTTTAATGTGCTTCTCAATATTGGGTGTGGCCAAATTACACATAATTACTGAACAATTACCCTGGTTCAATTAATCCCCATTCACAACAGAATACTCTCCCATTAGATGTGAAAAAAAACAACACATAACTGTCTCCTGTGACTAAGCTTGTATCAACAGTTTCCCTGACGTGATTAGAGCTAAATTTATAGATTAGATTAATGAGTGATAAATTAATCCCTGGGATGATTTCTGCCTTGGCAACATTGTGCAACTGCCAAGAGACACAACTTAAACTCTCCTGTGACAAACATTTTCAATAAATAATGCTCAACTGGAAATGCATGTCAATGTCATGTCCTCGCACAATAAAGAAACTACAAATAAATATGAAAATCAAATAATATTAAAATATAATGCAGAAAAAATTGCCTCCACATCCATCCCAACTCAAAGAATTGATCTTATGACAGTTGTAGTTTGAGTCCTGAATCGCCCACTGAAGGTGAAACACATGAACCTTCAGAGCTGTTTAAGAGCTGTCTACCTGCCAGCTCACGTTGTCTCCCAACAGACCAGTGCTCAGCTCCATGGCAGCTGCACGGATAACCACCCAGTGTTTTATGATTATGGTTCAGTCTTGTTGTAAACCCCACACGTCATTTGTAATTCATTCATACCTTTGTTCATGCAAACGTTACATGGCTGGTTGTCGGACCAGCTCTGAATAACAGTTTTTTCAGCGGGTTTGTTTGGAATTACAGAAAAACACTATTTTATTATTGATTAATGAGTATTGCTTTGGAAATCAACAGCATTTTTCAAATGGGTTACATGTTAATATTTTTAATGTGTATTATTTTACCAGTTTATTATACATACATTATTTAAACATGAATTGCCTGTGCAATGCCATGTGTGGCTGACCTTGCCTTGTTGAGTGCAGTGTCGGTGTGTGGTTCATGTGTTTGTTCTATGGTGAGTTCAGTGCGTGTTCATAAAACTTTCCTCTTGGGGATTAATAAAGTGAATCCTTCAATCCATCAACCATACGGATGACACCATGATACTAACCATGATACCATGGATAGAAATGGAGCATTCATAGGTCTTGTATGTAACACGAGTAACATAAGCTGTACCCTACCCTTAAAGCAATCAACGCCTCTGATTGGCTCCGTTAGAACTCTAATGTTCCTTTTCTTTTCAGTTCATTCTTTCGTACGGATTTCGTCGTCCACTTTGTATTTCTTTCCTTTTTTCTTGTACAAACAAATTGGATCCATTGTAGTCAGGCAACCAGCAGTCCAAAATCACTTTTATTGTCTAGTGAGGACTCCAATCATTGTTTTTCATCCTACTGCATTATATCCCGGCTTTACTGGTGGCAGAATGTAAGATATTCGTTCCGCAAAGCATGTTGCAACACACATACCTTGCTCAAACACACACAATCACACACCAAAAGTGTATATTTAGTTTGGTGTGTTTATGTATGTGTGTGATTGTATTTAAGAATTTATAGATGTGTGTGTATGTGTATGTATATGTTTCTGTGTATTTATGAATATGATTGCGTCTGTCGTGTGTGTGTGTGTGTGTGTGTGTGTGTGTGTGTGTGTGGGTGTGTGTGTGTGTGTGTGTGTGTGTGTGTGTGTGTGTGTGTGTGTGTGTGTGTGTGCATGTGTGTGTGTGTGTGTGTGTGTGTGTGCATGTGTGTGTGTGTGTGTGTGTGCTTGTGTGTGTGTGTAAGTGTGTGTGCGCACTCACATGCGTGTATTAGATCAATTCATCCATCAACATTATTTAAGAGCGAAGGCTACCATAACTTGCTGGAAATGAAAGCATAGCAAAATAAATCCATTGACTCTAAGGATCCCTCATTCTGCCTGTTTTGTTAAGCGTGTGCGGTGAGCTCAGCAGCCAGTGTGGGGGGGAGGGCTAGTGGGGGTGGTTTGGAACATAGTATATAAAATGGAGGTAGCATCCGGGCAGACCTCAGTTATTCCAACTGCATCCAATTCTCTTGGCTTATGATGGTCGCCATCTTGTCATATTTTGACTCCGCCTCATTCCCTCTAACCAAAAAATGGCATTGATGTCGGGGGGAGGGAGATACGCCCAAAGGTGACGTACACCGAATTAGCTCGTAGCTCATTCGTTTTTAAACGATCGGTTGGTACAGTTGACTGCAGAGCAAGGCATCTTGGCACTGGAATGAACAATAGGAATGAACGCAGTCGAGGTCAAGATGACGGAGATAGCGTGCTAATCCTGAAAACTAGCCTCCGAGGCGAGGTGAGGGTCAGCGGCTGGCTGTCACTCAAGAGGCTGCGCTCCTAATTACTAACACATTTTAAACCTCCAATAAAATAAAAACTAGCCTGCTAAAAAAAAAATTGTGTTGTCATGGAGATATGAACTTAACATACTGACTAGAATGTTTTTTTGGACCAGGCTGTAAAAGGGTTTAATAAGACTATGAAAACGGCCTGTTTAACAAGTGAGTCAATGAAGAATTGCTCACTTTTGGTACCAACTCGTAGTGGCCACCCGGTGCTACTGCAATGTTTGTCACTTCCGCATTGGATGATGATAGAACTCGCTGGAGTTGAAGGCGAAGGAATAGCAGGGAGCGATTACAAACAAAAGTATTCATGTACCATAAATGTATTCATTCAATGGTATACTCAACTATTTTTATTATGAATGATTCATTCTGATTGTGATTGTGAATTTAGAACTGAACTATTAGAAGCATAGGATTATGGTTAAAATAGGTGTTGCAGAACTGGTTACATCTTAAAACCTGCTTGGTCGTCAGGGCTGTAAATTGCCTTTTCAAGCATTTATAACAAACTATCTTTATCCACCAAGGCCTTGGACAGTACCAGTCCTCCACTTATTTAACACAGGTGTGACCCACTCTGCACAGGGTCTCCAATTAGCCCGGCACTGCTTAGATGGTTTCAAAGGTGCGAAGAAACCAGCGCAGGGCCCCCGCTGGTCGTCCACATATGAGCGGCGGTGAGAACATGACGCCGCAAGTGACGGAGCAGGGACCAGGAAACTGGAAACCACCACAGGTCTCTCTAGTGGCCAAAAAGAGGCTGTGCTGGCCACTTCTCTCATCCACCGGGCGGACACTAATTGTTTGCGTCGTTATATTTAGCAGTTGTACATAATAATGCCCTTTTGTGTCCACACATCTTAAAACCAACACTTTTTTTTTAATATTTGAAAAGGTCCTTCCCGTGACCTGGACTCATCAGCCATGTAGCAAAAGAACAGTTTGATGTTGAGACTGTTTGACACAGGGAGGGAAGTGCCAATGTGGGTTGATTTAGATAGGAGGCCATAACTATAACCGCAGAGATTCAACGAAAGCAAAATGGCCGGAAACTGTAAAATCTCCTTCCTTTCAAACGAGAGAGCTGAATTTTATGAAAATGTTTGATTCAATATTGTCTGTACACACTTTTGTATCATAGTTTGTAGGTCCACTGTTCGATCAAGGGATTTCTGAGCCAATCAGATCTAGCATGCATTGACATATGCTTTGCCAGAGACATTGATGTCCCTGAGGTTGGATTTTTTATAAATCACGAATAATTAAAAACTGCAATTACCATATTTTATATTTTATAAAAATGGTAATTTTCATTTTGCATCCGGGTGCTAAGTGAGGAGGTTTTGTTTCTGGGCTAGCTAATGGATTAAGCAATAGACACCGAATAACTTATTCACACTCAATAACTATAAATTCTAATGGAAACATTTACATCATGTGCTTTAAAGTGAATGTTGCAGTTAATCATTTTAAAAGTATATAAAAGTGCTTGTGAGTAAAACGCTACTCAAAGTTAAACAGGCAAAAGGTGAACTATACAATGTATTCCCAGCAGATAACCATAAGGCTAACCTCGAGGCTAACTAATTATATCCTTACTGTGCTGATGTCTACGGCCAGGCAACAACACAACACACAGTGGACACATAGTGAATGACGGCCACCTGTGTCCTAAACGTTTACCTAACCAACTGGATAAATACCCCTCTGTATCGTTACTTCGGAGAGAGACACGTCTGAATTGCTCCTGCATTTCAATGCAAAATAAAGCCTGTTCTCTTTATTCAAGAATTTCTCCACACAGAACACAATAACAACCAGGGCGGTTAAGTGGTTGAAACATAGAAGTTGAGTGGACGTGTTGTGGTGTAGAGCTGGTTGCTACTAGACGCTCCACTGCAGCATATCAACAGCCCGGGGCTGTAGCGCTAGAAAACAAACAATTAGTTATTTTCTGGCCTTTGATTAGCTCGAAGTGAACATCCTAATAAGAAACAGAGTCTCGGACATCTTTTTAGCCTTTCAGCTCCTCTTTCAATGTATTTTTTCGTAATTTCCCATTTGTTATCAATTGCGCTTTTATTCTTATGGTAATTATTACAAATAACGTCTGGCCGCTCAAGAGATTGCTCTTTTTCTGCTGCCGTTCAATAGATCTACTGTTGTTTTAATGAAATTAAGAGAGGGCAAATATGATTTTTGAAATGTCATAGGGCTTGCTGACCAAGTAAAAATATAAGTCTTTGTTTCTTCTATATATGAGCTGAGAGATTCAGTACCTCAATACAAAGTACAGCAGGTTTTAAAAGCAGCCCACTAACGATGCTTACGTGTGGATATTTGATTTGACGTGTTTATCTCGCTACCTCAATTACGCAACCACAATAACACACAGTATTCCTATAGGGCCCGGCTCAGGAGAGCCAAACGTGTCACACATACTCAGGGCTCTGCTTCTGCGTGCTCGCCATCTGTGTCAGAGAGGGCGTGCGTGGCGTTTTACCGGCAGCTGCATTCCTATAGCGTTCCGCGACAGGTGGGTAATTAAGTCTGTCACCGAATCAACGCTGCCACATTGATTCTCAACACACTTATCAGCCTCCCCCACTCCCCCCCTCCCCCCCTCCCCCCCCTCCCTCCCCCAACTGTCCCGCTCTGTCTCCTACCTCACCATTTAAAGAACCTTCTTTCATTAAAAAACGCCTCCGTCCCAATATGGCCGCCTCACCGGGGGAATCGACGTGACAACAGACGAAAACCAAATCCCCTCCGCGGCCATTTAAGTAATCATGAAATACGAGTGGAACGTAAAACACCGCTGTCATGTCGCCCGCCACTGCCGCCGCTCATGAAATACACGTATTGCATTAAAAGCCGTACCTGAAAAAAATGCGAAGCCTTGGCCTTCCCACTAGACTTGTAATGTAATGAAGGGCTGCCAGAGTATGATTGGTGGCTAATATTTAATTCAAAGAGTTGTTTGGCACGGGATTCTAGCCTTTTTAGAAAGTTTCTGGGAAGCCGTTTGTTAGGATATTTATATGCGCTGTAACTTTTCTTAAAGCACCATTTTCTATATTCTTATGACATAAACACACGTCATGGTGCCAAGGCAGGCGACAATTAGTAATAAAAACAGCAATGTTGGTGAGGTGGGGAAATATGGTCGCGTAATAAACGGGAAATAACCTGCATGAAATAATAACTACCGTATATGCTTCTGTGAAAATCTATGATGCTGCCCGATCAAATATGACAACTCGAATTATGAACTTACTGCAAACACAGTGAATTCCACAGGGATTGTGTTGTTGTGGATGGAGCTGGAAGCTCATATTCGAGCTAATGTTCATGTCTGCATTACTGCCTTCTTTTTCAATAATTGACCTAATGCTAATAGAATTTGAGATTGCTTGTTCAAACTGATGGAATAGTTTATTTGAGTCATACACCTGAGACGCAAGCCACTGAATCTGATGTGTTTCCCAAATGAGAAGCTGGGTTTGTATTTGAAATGCTTGCAGTAAATAGTTTGACTAAATTAGTCCTTGGCTGCGTCTATATTTTGCAACTCTTGTTGATTTCTTACCTAATTTCAACAAATGCGTTTCTATTTAATCAAGATAAGGATCTCCTTTACAAATAAAAGAGAAATATGCTGCGGGTTAATTGCCTCTGTGACCAAAGCTCCTTCAATAACAATAGTGGCACAGAAAGGAAGAAAGCACTGATACACACGCCTCGAGAAAACGATATACAGCGAACCACTGACCTGAAAAACAACAAGAGAAAATATGCGAAACAAATAAAAGTAGTTTGCCTTCAGTTACCATTTGTCCTCAATATGCGTAACCTTGTCTTGAAGAGCAGCGTAATGAAACCCAGTTTCACACATGGTGTCACAGAGACTGTCTGGAGTGCACCTTGAGAGTTCAGCGCTGTGGCGACTGCGTCATCACGCGCCTGACTGACTGGTGTGTGTCTCGCCGCGCCTGCCTCGCAGCGAGCCAACGGCGGTGGGGAGAACTGGCGTGCCCTTGATTTAATCTACAGGCAAACAGGAGGAAAAATGAAGTGAGACTTTGGAGAAAGCACAGCCATGGAGGGAGGGTAGGGGGGACAGGTTTCAAACACGCGTGTTTTTGTTTGGGGTAACTTATTGGCGTTCTGTAGCAGGGCGGTAGTGCCTCACAAGAGGAAATAAATGTGTTCTGTGTTTGTTTCTACTGATGCAATGTATATATATATCATGCCAAGGATGCAATCATCAGCCCAGGTACTCCCCTGGCTTCTCCATCGTGGTTACAGATGAGGATGAAAACTGTTGATTTGAGGCTATGGCTCAGCTTCAATATCACATTCAGCAAGCAAGCTCTCTTGATGAACGACAAAGTCATGTTGTTCTTCCTGCTCTGAAACTAATTTCAATACTTTATACAAGATATACGGCTGACACTTCGGTGCCTGAAACACATTAACGTGGACTGCAGGGTCTCTCAGGTTAATGGTTCTCGTTGGCGCCCAGCACCAGGCACACAGCAAGACAAACACTGCCGGCCACGGAGCCAGATGCCAACGCTTTAAAAGTCAAGTACTACCATGGTTTAAAAAAAAAAAGAAGAGTGAATCAACCTGATTGGCTGAAACATCCCCGGGCCACTTAGATCAATAAGTGCACCCATGTCGTTCCTCCGTCATTTCCATTAAGACTGCTCCATCATTTGTCTTTGCGACGCACCATCCTATTTATTAATGTGCATGTAAGTGGTACCTGTGTCTCCTTCGCAGAACGGCTTCAGCTAATATGCTTCAGCTAACTTAAGATCATTATAATCCTAGGCATCACTCATCGCTAGCATTTATTATAATTAGAGATTGTGCCAATATCTAAAAGAGGAAATTAGCAAAAGACATCAGAACGCATTCAAAGTCAGATATGCAGACTATCTCCAAGGGTCTATTTAAAAAATGTTGTCGCACACCTCATCCATAGCATTGATTCCTGTCCTTATGAGTTATCAGAGGATTTGAAGGTCACAGACTCACCGACACAATCTGTGTCTCTTTACGCCAGCTTTTTTAGCGGCTGTAGGCTTTATTGATTCGTTTCGAGTCAATTAATCATGACAAGGATCTCGGCGGTCCAGAAATGGGTTGTCACCAATGGTATGAGCGCACTGTATCAAAACATCAACAGAGTTAGATAGGAGGCTGTTACATTTTTCAGCGAGGCAATAAATATAGGGAAATGAGAGTCCTTCGTTGGGACATCGATGAAAAAAAAATATTAGGCTATATGGAGCGCATGATATTGATAGAAGTCCAAAGACCGAATAACTCTGAATGGGTCTTTACTTAATTTTAACCGACCAGCTATAGAGAATTAATGACATTACGACGAGATTAACTTTAGCATCCAAACTTCAAAACTGTGCATCGGAGTGTCCCTCAGCGGAGCTTCAGAGGACAAAAAAGTGACGTGTGCAGAAACGAGGGGCGAGGGAGCCGTGCAGATGATTGACAGGAACGGCGTGAGGAGATAGCGATGTTCCAAAGTGAGCCTGCTGCCGAAAGGCTTTCTGCAACAAGAAAAACAACACTTGGAACACAGACTTTTTTTTTTTTTTTCTCACCGTGGTTCAAATGCAAAGCAGTTTTAATGTTGTTTCCGTTTTTTCGGATTATACAGGAAAACAGATGTGACGGACTGGGGCTGGATGATAGACAGCTGGTCGGTACACTCCATCTTTCCTTTACTCCGTCTCGTAATTATCTTCCGTGCGGTGGCTTCGTATTTTTACGATAACATCGTTTTTTGTTTTTGGGTTTGTCTCGTTGAAGGGTGCATACTAGTTCTGGTGGGTCCAGGGGGAGGGGGGTTGTTGGTGGTGTACATGTTGCCT
The DNA here is from genome assembly GCF_026213295.1 of Gadus chalcogrammus. Lineage (NCBI taxonomy): Eukaryota > Metazoa > Chordata > Actinopteri > Gadiformes > Gadidae > Gadus > Gadus chalcogrammus. The sequence continues at coordinate 8,258,635 of NC_079433.1, read as the reverse complement.
CCATCAATCAAACTAATAACCTCAGACGAATCCAGGTCAGCCCCGTACATTTTGGTAGGGAGGACGGATCCGTAGCACCCTAAAGACGAACAAAAACAAGCCGGCGGTCTTCGCAAATTCCTGGTGTTCTTCCCCTTATAAACCAGACACCCACCCACCCTGTCAGGTACAAAGTCAGCCCTCAGTCCCAGTGAGTCACTGCAAGTCTACTGCTGTCTATCCTTTTTCTAATTCAGTCCTTTACTTCGACTTTCAAGCTCTGTGAGCTAATGCCCCTCACACTGAGTGAGGCCCGCCGGTCTCCCGCCCTCTTGATGATGTTTTAAACCCAAAGCCCCCGGGGTTGGGATGTAACGAAAAAAAGAGTTTTTCAAACGCATCGTCCGATAGAGACCTCCTCTACGCGGCGAGCGCATCAAACACACAGCCCTGCTGCATCGGCGCTGCATCGGCACTCCACGTGCTTTTACTCACACTGTTCACACAAGATAATTCAGTTTTTCTGTTATTAACCACAATGTGTGCTCAGTGTGCGCTGGGCTGCAGTGAGGGACGGTACGAAATAGGGTGGAACTTCGAGAGAAAGGACAAGGCTTATGGGAGCATCAGAGGAGGCGTCTCAATCATATACTAAATATTATTCTGCAGAGTCAGCAGCAGTAACAAAATGCTGTTGAATGTCGTAGGGTAAGAAAAGGTAATACCACATTAAGTATATCCTTACAGATAGTTTTTTTTTATTACTGTGTAATTTACACTGTGAGAATGTTAATTAAAGTGTTAGGGTGTGTGTTTTATGCTTTGAATTTACACTGTAACAAGGACAGTGTAATTGTGTGTTACC
>NC_079433.1:8242791-8250291 GCF_026213295.1 Gadus chalcogrammus | reverse complement strand
GAAAGAAAGAGGAAACTGCCTCACGTCGGACGGGGAAAGCGTGCCAGCCTATCTCCTGACCCCCTGCAGGTACGATAAGACCCGCAGAGTACCGTGGCTCAGCACCCATAATGCACGGCTCTGACACCGCTTGTTACTTTTAATCTCTGCTATTTGAACACCTTTAAATGAAAAGCTACCCCCCTCTCCCCTCAAACTACGCACCCCCCTCGTTTAAGACTTTCCTTTCCAGGCATTTCCACGTTGAAGGTCAAACAGAAAGTAATTATTCACTCTCTCTCTCTCTCTCGCTCCCATGAGGGCCGGTCGTCTACCGCTGGTAATATCGGTGACGTCATAGCATTCCAGGGGCTAGAGTCGTAGCTAGAATCAACCCCCACCCGCACACCCGCAGCACGCCGCTGCGATGCATTACCATCGCCCCGCCGCCAAGCAGCCCTCACAGACGGAGGTTGATTTGAGCCGGGAGGACTACGAGTCCCAGTATACATATAGAGCCCAATTATCATCAGAGTAGATGCATTTTGCAATTCCACTGAATACATCCCCAGTCCACCCTGCCCCCCCCCCCCCCCCCCCCCCCCCGGGTTCTCCTGCGCCATTCAATCAGTGCCTTTTTCTCTTGTTTTCTTTACCAGGTTGGTTTGCTCAGCCGTTTAAAGTAAATCTTATGGGGGGGGGGGGGGGGGGGTGGTACATGGCCGCCATCATGAAGGACTGCAGCCATTTTGTTTGAGTGTTTGGCTTACAATCTATGGGTTTTTGTCCGTTTTGGTCAATTAAATAATAGAATATGACATATTGATGGATTCAAACAACACGATCCCTTTAATCATCAACAATTATGAAACCTATTTTAAACTATTTTTAAACAATGCAATAAACAAATTACCGTAAAATTCTAACAATTTATTGACTGGTTTTATTTATTTATTTTTTAGCAAAATTACCTAATTAATTGAATTTAGTTTGACACACAATAAATTATGTGTGTATACTAATATCTCAGCCAACAGGAATGTAACATTTAATTTGTCGTCTTTGTTTGGGCTTTGTTTCTTTAGATTTGTTTTTATCTCAAAGATTATGTCGGCATGTATGTGGATGATGATAAGCTTAAAAAAGTAATTGCAGAATTGCTTCCAACAACCGAAGAGGGAAAAGAGAAGCAATAATATTACTGGATTATCATCAAGCCATAGTGGCAGCACTGCAGGAGTATTAATATATAACAATTGAATAGAACAAGTGAAATATATAATCTATAGTAGGACACTAAGCATCAAGTAAGTTAACAAACAGACAGCAAGGTTTCAACCAATGTAATACAGTAATACAAAATAATTTTGTGATACAAAATCAGAACTTGTTCCTCCGTCCATATTTTGTCACAATAAATCTCGTTTTGAACACCAGCAGCTCTGCAGGGAACAGACAGACAAGACGACGAGGCGAGGTGTGATGGCTTACTGCCCATGCAGCAGGTATGTTAAACCGGCCAGTATTGTCGTTTTCGAAACATCGTAGAATGGCAAAGAGATATGAGGAGCAAAACCCATAGAACCGGCTCAATCACCTCCAGTAAATCCCATTCATTGACTCGATTGTATCAACTGTAGCAGCAAATACGATCCTAGTGTTGTGTAACGTGCTAGCTGGTCTTTTTCTATTTGAAATCTTTCTTTTAGGGATGGACTTCCATTCCATGAGACCTTCTCCCTTGACTTGAGAGAAGGTCACAAACAAGGATGGACCGTCTGAGACAGAACCTGTTCTCCAGGCTTTGTTTGTCTCACGTACTATCACAATGTCACCGAGTGCCCGTATTAGTGTGCATCTGAGTCCCTGAGCAGAGGTCAGAGCTGCGGGCCAGGCTAGTACATCTCTCTCTCACACACACACACACACACACACACACACACACACACACACACACACACACACACACACACACACACACACACACACACACACACACACACACACACACACACCCAACCGACGTACCACACACACATGCTTGCATGCACACGCACACACACACGAACACACACACGATCCCACACACGAATACACGCACAGCCACACCCGCACACACACCAGCAAACAAACACACATACACACACATCGCTGTCCGTATCCGCTGAGTTGTGTGCGGACCACAGCAGTTTGACTCATGACATTGCAATCCGGTCAAATCCGGCTCTGTCTATACTCTTCAGTGCAACAGCGGATTTAAAGTCTGCTATAGGTTAACTCTACAGGTACGCCTGTCATGTGTGTTTCTCTCTGTGGAAGGAGAAGGTGGGACAGGATAACTGTTGAAGGACAGGTTGTATTTGTAGCGTTCGGAGGCTGCAAAAAAATAGCAAATTCTCTCAACAAGGGGTTATATGTGCTATTACAAGCAAACAACAGAGAGTCAAGTAGTCACTCAGGCTCCTTCTACTGCTCTGCCTCTGTTTCTCTCTCATCAGAGTCACACCTCTGGCACTTAATAACCCCACGCCCACCCACATACGCACCCACATACGCACACACACACACACACACACACACACACACACACACACACACACACACACACACACACACACACACACACACACACACACACACACACACACACACACACACACACACAAACACACACACATGCATGCACGCACACACGCACGCACGCACGCACGCATGCAGCACACTCCATCTGTTCCCGACATCCTATGCTATCTAGTCGGGGAAAAGTAACAGCAGAAACAGCAGGCACGACAAAAAAAAATGTGCAGCCTTCGTGTGAAAATATGGCAGATAACTGCCCAACTCCATCCTCCACTATTTCAACGGATGAACGCATCCACTCGACCCAACAGAAAGAGAAACTGATGACTTAAACCTGCAGTATGCAACTTTTCCACTGCAGCTGCTCACTCCATTCGAAAGCATGAGAACAATGCAGGCCCATCCACGAGTCAATCCATCCAGAGCATTTCCCCGCCCTCCCCCCTCCTCCCATGTGGGAAGCATTATACCACTATAATTGTTTCTATAATACAAGCCACTAGAGGCTGCTAATTGGACATTCAGAGAGCGCAGGTTTAATGTAGTGACGCACAGAATAAAGTGTCTTCAGAGGCCTTATGGATTTTTTAAGCATTGGAAGTATTCAGTTCAGTCGCATTAAAAGCTGAGAGAGAGAGAGAGAGAGAGAGAGAGAGAGAGAGAGAGAGAGAGAGAGAGAGAGAGAGAGAGAGAGAGAGAGAGAGAGAGAGAGAGAGAGAGAGAGAGAGAGAGAGAGAGAGAGAGAGAGAGAGAGAGAAAGAAAGAAAGAAAGAAAGAAAGAAAAATCATGTATAAAACCCATTAATTGCTGCATTGCGCTGCAGCAGTACTATTTTAACAGAAATAGTTCACTAATCGTCAAATTAAAAATGTTAATGTGGAATAACAGCCCCCTGGTCTCAATCCATTAGAAATGTTAGACAAATGAATCTCAGTGTAAATAATTTGGTCTCTTTGCCATCTTGTTTGAAGAAACATGCATGCAATGTTTAATATAAATATTCACCCTTGTCCCTCTCAGTTTGGGATTTTCTAAATCGTAAATTTGCGTATTGAAGGCTTTTCACTTCCCAGCATGCAAATTGGCGGCTGGCCCCCGATTCTCCGCAATGGGATATTGTTTTCACACTGCAGGATGGTGGAATTCTACCGCTTGCCAATGCTGGGCATTAGGTAGAGCCAGGTGCAGCTTAATAACGCAGAAGTTCCCAGGCCATCACCGCCACGGTGAAAGCGAGATTGTGAGGTCTGCTCAGATGCTGTTCCTGTACTCTCTAATGGCATTTCCAAGAAAGAAAGAAAATGTGCAATCTGGCTTTGGACAGTCCTTTCTCGTATAGGTCACAAGAAGAAAAACAACTTCTCTGCTGATTGGAGCATTAAGTACTTGTATGGCTAGAGGCACAAGACTTGCTGCTTCCGTGACACAAAAGTGCTTTTCTGCTGCTTCTGTGTTGTGCTGTGTGTTTACTAGTAGACAATTAATCACACATTAATTGGGAGTAGGATTAAAGTGACAACCGGTGCAATATGCTAATCCTCAAACGCTAATGTCATTACATTTATGACAAAAATTCGGGCACGTTGTCACTTCAATTGGCATGGGCTCTGAGCAAACGTGCACAATCGGGCTATCCGGGTAAAGGGACAACCAGTCACGGTTCAAACGATGGTGCACGTCGGTAATCAGCGTCCTCAAAGCCCACCTCTAGGTATAGAGCGATGGGTGCATGGAGAGGGAAATAATGGCACTAATACCAAGTCTGTCAATCAAACACAGTTCTGTTCGAGGTTACAGGCAATGGCATAGCAACGATTCTGCTGTGGTCTTAGCTACCTCAACCGAGTTGAATTCGCCATTTGTATGGATGGAAGAGAGCTGCGTTCAAAATCAAGATCACAAGGTCTCGGCGTTATACACGCTCAAGAGTTGTATGTATGAAAAGCAGTTTGCCTTGCTGATGCTGTCGCCCTTTGTTATCAAACTTATGGTAACTTTTTTAATTACATACGCGAACACACAACGTTACGACCAGAGACCCTTAATCACTGTCGCAAGACTGAATAACGCAGTCTTTGAAACGCAAGTTTGAACTACTACTACTAAAGCGAATGGACTTATAATTTGAAAGCCGAGATATTATTATTCGGTTTGTTAAAGTCTGGTTGCAAATTTAATAGTTTGCATTAAACTCTTACAACTCTAACTCCCATTGCAAATATTATACTGTAAGAAATTCAATGAATATAAATATATCATAGAAAACATAGTTTTTACCCATTTTACCCATTTCTGACACCATCCGACTGGCAAGAGCCTCGGAGCACAGGGCTCAAATGCAGAGTCTTCCGTACGATTTATCACAGCTTCTAGTTTCTAGGAAAGTTTATATTTCCCCGGTAAAAACCATGCTGGACTTCGCCTTTTAAAAGTTGCTGTGAGATTTAAGAGCTGTAATTCAAATGCAATTTGTTAGAAACCCCATTCTGAAATAGGCCTCCCTATTCTGGTTGACTGCCCGCCAGTCTCAGTGTGTGGCTGGTTTGATTTTAGGGTTGAAAATCCTTCTCTCTTCTCTTTCTTTCCCCTCTGTCTCTCTATGACTCTCCAACTCTCGCTACAAACCCTTTGACCCGACAAAGTTACCACTGTTGACAACAGGTGTCGGCCTGCCGTTGGATGGATACTTATCAAAGCCTGGTTCCAGGACTTGATCTAAGGGGTTCCGGTACAGCGGAAGAGGCCAGAACCGCTTGACAGAAGGGGATGCGACCTCGACAGACTTGTGCAGGCGCGATGGCTTTCGGAGGGGCTCGCCTGTCATGCATACGACACTGGGGAAGGCAGACGGCTGTTCAATGATTAATAACATTGACGTGAGCGCAAAGACAAGGCAGTGGGAGCAAAGCCAACAGAGGAAAAATAGAAAGAAATACAAAGGAAACTGTCAGTGCAGTGGCGAGTTATACATTTTTTGAAGAAAGGCGGTTAGAGTGGTGAATATTTGTTATATTTATGGCCTCTAATGATATGCCTTTTTTCTTTTTACCAAAGTAGGTCGCCTGTGACGTGGTTTTAACCATGCCTCTCTCGATCTATGTCAGCACACACACACACACACACACACACACACACACACACACACACACACACACACACACACACACACACACACACACACACACACACACACACACACACACACACCCTAGTTTCCCTGGAAGTTGGGGCGACAGCGACTTGTTCGCCAGTCACTCTGCGCGGGCGAGCGACAAAGTATTTACAGTTCAGTAATGAGGCAGCAGGGGACCGCAGACACAGCGCTCTCGGGAGGGCCGGGGGAGGGCGCTTGTTTGAAGCGTCGCTTTTACAAAGTGTTCATCTGAGGGGGGACATGTCGAGGAAGAGGAGGAGGAGGAGGAGGAGGAGGAGGAGGTGGAGGATGAAGAACGAAAAGACGGAGCGGAACAGAACCCGAGGCAGAACGAAAAAACAGACGGGAGAAGCGAGGAGTCCGTTGGCAGCGTAGGCCCCTAGACCAGTAGCGATGTCTTCGTTACGCCGGGACTAGCGAGACGATGTTTAGCCGGCGACCCACGGCCCGCTCGGGGAACCGCGTCACCCGGGTGCTGACCCCAGATAATTAGGCCTGCCCGTCAGCGTGCTTCATGCGGCGGGCCGGAGAGAGACGGAAAGTGCACACTGCGCTTTTTCGATTCAACCCGTCGCCCTTTTGCCTTTACCACCGATTTCCTTATTCAAACAGTGAAATATACAACCACCATTTATCAACCACTAATGCGTCTTTGTTTTGTCGAGCAACTGTGTGTGTGTGTCTGTGTATCGGTCGATGCAGCGCGGTGTGTAAGGGGGAAGGAGATAGGGGTCTAAAAAGAAAACAAAGCTGCCGTGTCATTTACAACAAGCAGCTAGCGAATGATCAGGGAGGCTGTCAACCCCCCCCCCCCCCCCCACACACACACACACACACACAAACACACACACCTCCTCCCTGCCCTCCCCTGCAACTCAACCGACCCCCCCCCCATCCCTCCTCAGCGGCCTGTCAGAACCGGTATGAGGGCTCATCCATTCACAGCAGCCCCCTCAGTTTGCATCCCATAATAACCACGACGGGGCATTGGAAGTGCCCCTGACTCTAGACATTGGGGGGGGGGCGACACATGGAGACAACCCATCAGTTATTCAGCGGTAATTTGATTGAGGGGGCTGACTGGCACCACAAATCAGACCTTAGATCAGCATCAAGAAACCGGGGGTGACCACTGCATTCCCGTTGCTCAGGGTCGTGCGTTTACACAGACTGGATCACTGCCCGGTACCGACCTGATGGGCGGAACCATAACAAACATGATACGGCCCCAGCAATCATCCCAGAACTTTAAAAAAAAATATCCTCGTCTTTCCATCGCTCCCGAAACTGCCCAGCTTCCGGATCCGGGATCAGGGACTGTTAACCTGGGTGTGCTGGGACCAGCAGGGCGCGGCTGAAGGTGGCCTGGAGCTAACATTAGTATTCCTACTTGCCAGCGGGGCCTTGCTGTGGAGGGGTTGATGGATGCTGTTCATCAGAGGCGATGATCGAGGGGGGGGGGGGTGGTGGGGTCTTGGCTAGGGGCCGGTCCCGCGGAGCCCCGGTGTCTCACGGGCTGCTAGGGCCTCCGGTGTGGAGGCGGGAGGTGGTGCTTACAGAGCATCCATCACCACGGCTGTGTTGGTGGTGGTAGTGGTGGTGGTGGTGGTGGTGGTGGTGGAGGTGGTGGTGGTGGAGGTCATGCCTGGCTGGCCTTCTCTCAGCGGAGGGGGGAGGGGGATCAGGTGGGACAGGGGGAGGGGGGTGGGGGAGGGGAGGGGAGGGAGGAGGTTGACAACAACGACCATCCATCTCTACAGAGGCTCAGTCAGGCCCGGAGTTGATT
>NC_079433.1:8165291-8237791 GCF_026213295.1 Gadus chalcogrammus | reverse complement strand
GTAGCTGCAGTTCTCTTAGAAGTGAATGGCAGCATAAAGCATAAAACAATGTTTTCAGGCGATTTCAGATTTGCTAAATCATCTTTATCACACTTTTTAGGACTTAGATAGAAAAGCTTTTGTCTTTATAGTGTGAGATTACCATTGTAAGTTTTAATGCAATATACTTTAGTATTTTCCTTATGGTCTGGTACGAGGCAATCTACTGCTTGTACCACACATTACGGGGGGAGAATATTGTCTGACAGGAGGTGAATAACTTTAATGGGAGTTTGGCTGAACATATACACATTCATTGCATTCTACTTCCAATCTTTTTTTATGATCACTTTGTCAAATCAAGAACGGAGACAGTTACAGCTATGGGGGAATATGTCAGCAAGGGCAACCCTTCTGAAGGACCAAGAAAGCACCTGCTTTCAAAGACTACTTGTTACGAAATCTTGTTGTCTGACTTTTTAAATAAAAGAGATAAAAACCTTTGGTAAATAAAGAACAGCAGAGCAGAATAGAGGGCATAAGGGGTTATGGTCTTACAAAGATAACAGCGCCGGCATAAAATAAAAGGTATGGCTTTTTACAATACACCTTTAACATCTTCCCTGTAAAATTTGTCCATTAAACAGAGTTGGCAGTGGGGGTAGGTCGGTGAAAAAAAAGAAAGAGCATTCCTGTTTAAATCACACAGCTGAGACCTATAGCAAGGAAACATCTGTGCGTTGCAGAATTGCCGATTTTTTTCTTTTTACAATCTTCCCATTCCATAGCTCTATTCCATCATGTGCAGGGGAAGAGTGATTTGTATTTCAATCAAGCTGTTACATTCTCTTTAAGTCCCCCCCCCCCGACTGCTACAACACACAGCTGTCTAGAGTATGACCGTGCAACGACAAAACATGCATGACTCATGCATGTGTGGTCACATTCAAATTCAGTTTGCCCTTGCTGTCACCCACTTATCCTCACACACCGACCAAGCGCATGTCCTAGGTTTACTAGCACTCGTCCAAGCAGTTGGTAATATTGCAAGAATACATGGCAAATATCTCCATACATAATATTCTTCAATGTATGGTCTCAAATCAGATGACCCGCTCGGCATGACGGACGCACAATAGGCTTTCTATACAATTACTTGTCGATGCGCCAATATTCTTTCCTTTCCAATATGTTTTGACAGTACAGGCTTGTTAGTCTCTGACAATTGACAAATGCCAAATGTTGTTTGGATGATAATAAAAAATAAAAAATAAAAAAACGAAATGCATGTGGAGATAATGGAATCGTATTGTCAAAGAATCAAGTGGCTTTTCGGAGAAGGCTGCTTTTGAATGCCAGTGTTTACCATGGGTTCTATTGGCCCTTTTCTGCAAAGAGCTGCTTCAGTTCTCTGCTAACAGGAACATTTGTTTGAATAGATAAAGGAGGACATTGTGGTAAGAAAAGCCCAGTGGTAGCTCGTACTTTATCTTCTGTGACTAAATGTTTTTCATGGTCTAATATAAATTGCTTTTTTGTTTGATATGAATGCATTATTATTCAATTTACCCTGGTGGGTAAACAATGATTAGCTTCAACATGTCGCTCACGTTATAGTCCTTTGAAAGACAAATATGTGCAAGCAGAAAAATAAAGAAATGAAATTAGTTAAGATTTCTCCCAATAACTACAGTAAATATCGTGTTAAAAATAAAAATGTCAGTGAAAGGAAAAGTAGGCTTTTGTGTCATTGTGAACATTCAGCAACCACTTTACGCACGGCATAACTAAGTCATGGTACCACCACAACAGGCTTCTATGTGTGTGTGCGTGTGTATGTGCGTGTAGGTGTGCGTGTGTGTGTGCGTATATGTGTGTGTATTATTATTTTATTATTCCTTCATTTCTTAACTTCCACTGCAGCTTCCCCGGTAACTTTCCTTCACGGAGGAAATAAAGAAAGAAATTAAGCCGTTTGATTGGGAATGAAAGACAAGCGGGTTCTAACAATGCGTTACTGGATGTAATTCTGTTTAATTAGAGATAGAAAACAAACGCTGCCCGCGCGGCCTTGTGCGTGGAGAAGTGATTAACTGCTTGTTTTGTTTAAATGTAATCCTGCCAATCACAATGTCCTCCGACTGGCTTGCTGATAAATATTTCATTGTTCAGCAAACACGATTTTCCCCTGAAAATGAGATGAAGGATTAAAGAAATTACAAAACGCTCCTCGACTCATTTGCATCTGGTGCCTTGCAAAGCGTGAAAAGTGTGGATTTGGGGAACAAATTGATTACTTTTTTTTTTAATTTTTCCATGAAGTTTTCGAGAGGAAAAACAAACATGTGTCGAAGCAGCAAGGTTCGGTGTGAAAACAAATGCCTGTTTCGGCCGGAAAAAAAAAAAGAAAAAAGAAATTGCATCTATATTTGTAGTGGTGAACCTGCCGATTTGTTTTGCGTTGACATTTTAGATAACTATGCCAATTAGTGGTGTTCAGCGTTGTGTCTTAATATCTGGTTCTTCCACGGGTCACTAAACCGCTAAGCTTCCTTTGAAATAAACCTTTGAGTTTCCTGCCAATGTCAACACTTCCATTAAGATGGTGGCTTCAAACTCTAACCAATTAAATAATGAGTTTGAGGAAATGCTAATTACTGAGGTATATCGACCCTTTCCACAAAGTGTTAGCTGGAGACAAAACAAAGCAACAACTTGAAGCAAAATCAAACAGCAGGCTCCATAAACTATCAAAACTGTGTCATCCGTGTCTTAGGGGGCCAGAAATAAAGTATTGTCTGTACTAGGTATGCTGCATATGTGACTACGGTTTGTCACGTCCGCCTAATCAGCTATTGGGGAAATAAGAGGAACAGGTGATCGATCATACGACTATCTTAGCAAATTAAATACGATTTATAAGTGACCAGAGACATTTCCATAGATAATATAACAATTACTAGTGGTGTAACAGACCTGAGTTGATCAGTGATCCCCTGGATCCCACACCATGGTCCGGCACACATGTTAGGCGCAGATTAAGTGCAAAGTTGAATCAACATAGTATGAAATAGGCCTACAGTTTTACTGCCGCTTAAAGTAATAATTCCCTTAATCTCAATGCAGAGTTGCGGTAAAAAATAATCAGACTTGGTCAGCGGAGGAGTGGGAGAACTTGGGGGAAGCCTCACGCATCATTTCGGTCATCTGTATGTGGGAGCCTTTTGGCTTCCCTGGAAAACCTGCTGACGGAAGAAGGGTGGCGGACAAAACCGTTCGGTATGCAGGTGTTGTGTCGTTAGAAAGCTAGCCTGGGAACTAGATGAATCTCACAAGCTCATGTTTCATTTGCTCTGCAGATAAGATCTTGCTTCCCTCCCATACAAAAATATTTCTGCCCGGTATGAGATGGGCCGACGACCAATCACAACCTTTTATCTAATATGAGGCGGGATGAATACGATTGACGGTGCAGAGGAGGGCCGTAGAGGCATCTTCAACAACAACAAAGACGGCTGCCCCTGATGTAGAACATTCTGTTGATGAGGCTATTGAGAAAGTTTTAAATTAACTCGACAGTATATTTTCATTCAAGGAAGAACAAACGACTGCCCTTAAAGCTTTTGTTGAGAAGAAAGATGTTTTTTCGGGGCTCGGTGCTGAGTCATCAGTTTTACTGCTGTAATAGAGTGGCGATGTCACGCCCCTTCCGGTAGAGCTCATGGGACCTATGAGATCGAAAAATATGAATGGGTGTCAATGGAGAGAAAATAATTATTTTCTGGTCCCAGTCTTTATATGCCCTGGATTACACATATGTTGTTTGTGGATTTGAATGATAATTTTTCATGCAAAGAAAACTAAAAATGTTCGTGAAGAAGTTTGATAATTTTAGGTTTTATGTGAGGCCGCTTTGTGAACTACAGCTCTTCGCTGCTCTCGACGCATATGATATACGTCACCACACCCGCACTTGGAACTCGGCACAGAGATGGCGATCTCTCTGCTCCACTTCACCACTTTTTTTCAAGGCGAGGATAAAAGCATAGAAAGAGGTGAAAACCACTATAAGTCGGGGCATGTGGAGAGTTTTAGTTATGTGCCATCTCTGTGCCGAGTTCCAAGTGCGGGTGTGATGACGTATATCATATGCGTCGAGAGCAGCGAAGAGCTGTAGTTCACAAAGCGGCCTCACAAAATGATGTGACAAAAAAAACTAAAATTATCAAACTTCTTCACGAACATTTTTAGTTTTCTTTGCATGAAAAATTATTATTTAAATCCGCAAACAACATATGTGTAATCCAGGGCATATAAAGACTGGGACCAGAAAATAATTATTTTCTCTCCATTGACACCCATTCATATTTTTCGATCTCATAGGTCCCATGAGCTCTACCGGAAGGGGCGTGACTTCGCCACTCTATTGGTTGTAGGCCTATCCAATTGCACTGAGTGGCATTTTTTGTCTGCATCTGTTGGTGACGCCCCATGGAAATCGAAATTAGCAGAGAGGTTCCAGACTAATTGCAGTTTGCAATTCAACTGGTAATGTTAAGAGAAATCCATGTGATAGTGAAAACACATTGAGCTTGGCCTGTCATTTGCAGCCACATCACCCAGGTGTGTCAATGGCGGAAGCCAAGAGACTTTAACAACAACTTCTCACCGCGGCATTTAGGCAGCCCTTTGCTGCAGAATAGGGCCAGGCTTTGGCTAGAACAGCATCTATTGGGATGTTTATCGCTGTAAACATGGGTTAAGAACTATGGGGTTTAGAACTATGGTAAATTGTGCACCACTTTAATTTAAGTTAGAGTATTGAATATTTTATCTGAGGTTTTGTTTAATTTATGGACATCACAAATGTTGTTTTCATCCAACAAAATGAGCCGTCGTTCCTTGCTTCCTTGCATCTCATGATATTTAAGTTATAAATGGTAAACAAAGTTATATTTGTATCATGACTGAAAACCTTGATCTTAGTTTTGTGATCCCTGGTACGACTAACAATTATGTTTAATGAAGTGTTCATGTTAATGCTTAAAAACACTTTTAATTACATTATATTGTTAACATAATTTATTCCGCCGTGCAAGTGCATTTTTCAGTTAAGATATAGCTGTTTGCTCTTTTTATAACAACCATAGCTCTGTAGAAATGATAGTATTTCACATCCTACCTTGGTTCTACAGCAAAGGGTTTAACATGATTTTGAAAGCATGTTTATTCTCCTTAGACAGTATTGTAGCATACCATGGAAAAAAATCAATCTGATGGCAATTTTATTTCTTCATTTTACTGAGAGAAGTTTGGATGAGTACATTCTACCTATAGTTAATCAAAGTATAACGTTTATTTGATAATGTGCCTAGACTTTGAAAAATGTTGTGATACCATATAAAGAACAACAACTCTTAAATGAAGTCTGCTGTTGAGATTGAGCAAGGACCTCAGCCAAACCTCAATAATCTGTTATGCCTGTATGACTGGTATTATAGAAGATTGTTCAACCAAAAAGGTTCACTGCTGGAAATATTAAGATAATCGTTATCAATAATAAGGTTAATATTTTGTGTTCAGGGATTTTTCTGCCTCCAACCCCAGCCCCACCCCAAAAAAGAACATTCTAGTTTACCACAAGAAAAGGGGTCTATTGGCGGGCTTGACATTGTCCCTGTGCGATCACTTTCCTTCACTCTGAATATTTATGTTGATTCACATTCTTTCCGTAAGCAGATCGTATTGTGAGATGGGCGCTTTCAGAAAGCCTGAATCCAAGCCCCATTTTATTATCCTGCTCATTTCAAAAGCAGGACGGGGAAATATTTTTTCTAAGAAATACCATGCGAGAAGAATAGAGGTCTTTGCTGCAGAAATGCATCAATAGTAACAATCTCGGTGAAATGGCAGCAATGCTCCCCGGGTGACATTTCATTGTAAGGTATTTCATTCCTCGTTATCTCCTCACTCTGCCTCCATCTCTCTCCTTTCTCTCTCTGCATGGCCGCGGTAACACCGCACGCCTGTGTTGATACTTTGGGCTTTTAGTGACCAAGCGATGTGTTGTTAAGATAATGCTGGCCAATGGTACGACGCAGCCCAGACGGGTTCAGGATCTCGCTCTCCCTTTGGAAAGCCCTTCCGGTCGTCACCGGAAAGCCTTCCTTGAGAACATCGAAGATGAAAAGGCTCGTGGAGCAATTGTGGTGGTGTGAACGATTGAGGGGGTGTTCTTTGTGATGGATTATGGTGGATCTCATGACGACTGACATGTGTAAATGCTTAAATATTTCCGTTAGCTAGTTTGTTTTGGCCATTTGTCAAGAGTTTTGCGGCTGTGCTAACCATAAACATAAGGCAGAGGGACAGCCTACTTAGTACTACACGCCAATAGAATACTCTTCTTCTATCACACACACAGACACAGACACAGACACAGACACACACACACACACACACACACACACACACACACACACACACACACACACACACACACACACACACACACACACACACACACACACACACACACACACACACACGAAAACTGTTTTACCTTCGCTGCAGACTTTCGTCTTTCAGACTAAAAGTGCATTTTTGCTTTAGGTGCAAGGGCCATCACCTCAAATTGAGTGTATTGTCTATCAAAAGTCTGCATCAGAAATAATTGTAAAACAAATAGATACCCATATTTCCCTTTTTTCTCCTGTTTTTTTCAGCAGAAGGAAGCATTTTTTAAACACAGAGCCATAGCTGATTGTGTAGCATACTACATTACCTGTTTCGATTATCAATCTCAGACATTTCCAACACTTGTTCACAAAAATGGCACTTGCAATCGGTACAAAGGAAGTACAATTAACTACGTCATTGATAGTCAGGCTTTCGTACCATTATAGCACATTATTACAGCCAGGCTTTCTTCTGCCGAGCCGTCAATATATCGGAGCAAATGTGCAAGTTCCTGAAAACAAGATTGATGGTGCACAATGATTCAGGAGGTAAAGTTCCATAGTTTGGAAATAGTTAACAAAAGTAAGCAAAGTTCAAAGGCACAAGCACACACATACAGACAAGTGCACACACACAAATACACATCAACGTGTACACGCAGGCAAACACACTGTCTCACACATACACCCACACACATACACACACTTCAATGTACACACAGGCCCATACACACAGTCTCACACACACAAACACACTGCTGTGCTCGGAAATGTCAGGCAGAAGCTAATCTTTGTAAAACTGGGTGAAGTGTCAAACACAGCCCATACACTGTGTGTCTTCTCATTTCCTACATATCGCTGTGCTCCCATCATTTTGTGTCTTAAACTGCTCTGCCATTGACACGAATGAGCTTCATCCTCATCACGCTTCGTAACGCTCGTCTCATTTAGCCCAAAGCATACTTTGCTTTTGTTTTTACTCTCGGGAGGGGGAAATGTAAAGTAAAGTAAAGCTATTTTCCCCCAAATACGACAAGATAAAAACGGGATATTCTCATCGGTGGAGATTAGGCATGACAAGCTTCCCGCCATAGAAAAAATTAAAAAGGGGGAGGATAATACAACTATGATAAGCAACCACAGCGGGCTGCGGGTAATGTTTGATGTGAGACAATGTATTTAATGCTGCCTCTGCCAGAGCTTGGCTCTGGAGAGGCAGGCAGGCCGGGGCTTAGTCAAAGCTCATCAAGACATCAAAACTATGGCGCAGATAAAAAGATTGGAAATCCACATGAACCGAGGCACTCTTTGTACTCGTGAGGCTGATCCTAAAGTAGATGATGAGGATGATGTTGAGGATGGGAGCGCTCTCTCTCTCTCTCTCTCTCTGCCGTTGTTTTCACCAGCTCCTCGCTGGGTGCCCCCTCCACACGCGCACGCACACACGCTCTTTCTTCATGCTGTCCTCCACTGCACTTGGTTCACCTATCTCGCTGTCCTCACTCGACTCTCTATCTGGTGCACAGCCTGGACTCCACTGATTCGCTCCTGTGGATTAATGGGTGCATGGGGAGGACCGGAGTGTCTGAAACTTCTCTCTCACTCTCTCTCCCTCTATCATGCTCTCCCTCCCTCCCTCCCTTTCTCTCTCTCCTCCTCTTCTTCTCTTCCACTTTCCCTCCTCTTCTCCTCTCTCTCTCTCTCTCTCTCTCTCTCTCTCTCTCTCTCTCTCTCTCTCTCTCTCTCTCTCTCTCTCTCTCTCTCTCTCTCTCTCTCTCTCTCTCTCTCTCTCTCACATCAAAAGAGGTCTTGTCTGCCTGATGGACCATTAGCTTTGCTCTGACTCTCTGAACCTGTGGCGCTCCCTCCCATCCCGCTACTCTCCTCATGCGCCCTAAAAGGAACCAAAAAAATGAGGCAAGAAATAACATATTTCGCCAAAGGAAAATAAAAATAGAAACTGTCACACTGGGAAGTTGGAAAATTTCGTCTGTATTTGACAATGCGGACGGGAAGCAGCACACTCACTCAGCTTGCAAAAGGCGCCCAAATTGACGCCAATTGGTGGATCAGCACAAGATCGCTCTTCCCTGCCGCTCTGTGTGCCAGTGAATGCGCGGTGGGACACACGTCTGCCCTATTATGCAAAAGAGTTGGCTCAATCAGTGGCCCTGTGATTATAGCACTCTAAGCCAAACGCTGTGGAAAATTACAACTTTTAATTCAATTAAGAAACCGCAATAGGCTGTTTTATCTGGCGTGATTTCCTGGCCAAGCGGCTCAACGCCCCCCCACAAGCACAGATATCCTTTGGTCATATTTTTGGTTGTACCAATTTGAGGTAAAAACATCCAATCAATCAAACTCATATGAAGGACTCAGCAGCATCTATCACCTCTCGGATGATGGTAACTTGATCACGGCCATGGCCCATGGCTCATCACACTCCTCACCCTTCATTTAAGTCAGACAACTCTGTTCTTTGCATATCTTTGTAATTAAGTTTTAATTGGGAACATTATTTGTGAAGTTTAAAAAATATTTCCTCTTTGAAGTCATGATGTGATGTTATGCCGAATGTATTTTGATGGAACATTTTTTTAGATTCAAAATTTTTGGCACTGTATCTCGAATTCATAGTAAAATAATTTTTTTTTTTTGTCATCATTGACATGCATTGATTAATATCAATGCGTAATACACAGGATATTTCCACCATGGTTCTCATTCTCCACCACCACAATCCCTACTAACCAGCCCCCTCTCTTAAACACTCACAATTCCACAATGAATTAGGCCCATTTACTGCATCAGCAAACGACAAATGTGAACCAGGGAGGCTGTCCCCTAGGTGACGATTACCAGTGCCAGCAGCACACGAGATTATTGTGACTGATGTTCTGCTGTCTCCCAGTTTGAGTTCAAGCCGATCCACGTCTGGAAGGGACTATGCCCTGCCTGATCCCCCCGTGAATACCAGACAGATGGTAGTCCATGGAGGACGCTGACATATGTAGCATGGCGTTAAATCGCCCCCAACCGTAAATATATACGTTGGGGGGGATATCTATTCTCCTCTCCCTGTAGCGTGGTGACAGCGGCGCCATTAAAACGTTAAGCGCTCTTGTGAATGATTTTGACGTTTCACTCGAACAGAAACAGCGAATTTGTATTAATTATGTTTTATTGTTTAATCGTTACGAATTGTTTTTCTAATCTGGCACATAATACTCCTTCACTCAGCTTTCCCCTTCAGCTTCAACACCTGTTCCCCGGGCAAAGAGTTCCCTATTTTATTCATGGAGAGGTGGAGTGGAAGGCTGTATGTCACATTACACCACAGGCTCAGGGGCGAGAGCAGTACCTGTGCAATCCGGAAATAACGTGTGGGACTCATTTTTACAACGAGGCAAAAAAAGGGAGCATTTATTTTTGTTCTTTGAATAATTGTTCAGCATGCCTGTGTCTCTACGGAATATTTTTTTGTTTTTTTCTAAAAGCTGAAAATAAGCAGACATTAAGGCTTGAAAGCATTTGTAGAGTCCTTCGATTTTTATATCACTGGACAGTTGTGAAAAACTATACTTTGGTTCGTTAATTATTAAGGTTAATTTTTTTACAGTGATTGCATTCCCTTTTTTTATTCCTAAGGTCCGAATTGAATCCATCAGATTCAATTCTGCCACTCTGCGAAAAGTATTGCAAATACGTCCTGAGTCATTCATAGAAGAGAGGTGGAGCGCAGAATTTAAATGCAGCCTTCCATATAGAAATCCATTTAATGATTGATGAAAAAACTCAAAGGTCAGTCAAATTAGCTTGCATGCATTCACCGGATTTTACTGAACAGGCCAATACAGACCTACACCGTATTTGTAGATAAACAGATTTTGTCGATTTCTTTTTAATGAGTCGAGATGCCACCGTATGCTATCGGCTATCGGCATGGTGATGGAATCTGAGCTTGAGGAACAGCGAGTTGTGGTCACCGCTGGAAATTAGATTTCACCTCGAGCAAATTGCATTTGTTTCCTTTATGCCAAAGGGCCTGATGACTCGGGCGAAAACTACAAATACGAAAAGTCAGGGATTTGCAATAAGTTGCACATAATATATAGCACTTTAGATTATGCATTGCATTTCAATATATCTTTGCAAACTTTTTCCTCGTTGTCCATGCCAGTAGCAAAACAAGTCTACGTGAATAATTTAGAGTCACGGCTGTCCTTAAATCACTCTGAATTTATAATGGGATTTGTATCTCAAGGTCATTCGCCGCAACCATGGAAATACTGTTGATTGGTAGAGCTGGTAACCTTGCCCAGCCAGGGACAAGCGCGTGTGTGTGTGTGTGTGTGTGTGTGTGTGTGTGTGTGTGTGTGTGTGTGTGTGTGTGTGTGTGTGTGTGTGTGTGTGTGTGTGTGTGTGTGTGTGTGTGTGTGTGTGTGTGCTCACTTAAAGCACATTAAAGTCCTCAGCGCAAAAAACACAAAACTTCTAGCATTTCCAAAGTTCAACCTGACACGCGCCCTCTTCCCCCAGCTTGGAAGGGCAGGTGTTTCAGGAAGCCTTGGGGGGGGGGGGGGGCATACAGGTAATGAGGGAGCTTCAGACTGATCTCCAACCAGCAACCACCCGGCCAAATGGAACAACCTGTGTTTTGTTGTTGTTCGCCCCCCCCCCCCCCCCCCAGCCCCGCCCTGAAATGTGTTCACCTGGGCGAGGTTTCAGATCATATAAGGTCTATCAGTTATGAACCAGAGAACCCCCTTGCGAGCCCCCCCCCCCTCCCCGTTGCTCTTTCAACGACTCCTTCATACCTAGAACTCCCTTTTCCCCGGCACAGCACAGTGTGACATTATATTTGAGGGAGCGGGAGGAAAACATATTTGAAGGTTTTTTTCTCTTCGTTTTTTTTTTGGGGGGTGGGGGGGGGGGGGGGGGGGGGGGTAGTGAGACGGCGATGTGAGCAGGCGGATTTCACGCTGTTAAATCCCTCCTGCTAAAGCACAGAAGAAGAAAAAAAAGGGCTTTGAAATCGCAGATGGAGGGATATCATAGATATGACAGGCTTCCACAGCCAGTCGGGGCCAACCCAGAGGTTAACCAATGATATAGCATTAAACGCATCCAACACATAAAACTAATTACACGGTCGTTCTCTTTAATCATACGCTTTTATTTATAGGTGTACGTGCCAAAGTCCTACTGTCATAGAGCTACAATTTCTGCACTCCTCCTTAGCTCATGTGCACATTAAAAGTCAATGAGTGGGCTCGATAATTCTCTCATGTTAACATGGAAACTGATGTAGGTGGTTGTGGGCGGCTATAAACGTTTACTTTACGATCCTACTAAAAGCTACGAGATGGCATCATCCATCTATTCTCTCATAGATAGCTGACTTGTTTGTGTAGGATAGGTCATATACACACACACTCATCCAATACATCACTTTTCATACTCTCAAACCTTTAGGTGCTAACCAGATTCAGCTAGTTTCCAAGTGAGTCAAATGTCTATGTTTACTCTGCATCTACAGAGCCGACTTAGGGTAGCAACCGAGTTCAGATGCTATTTGTGTGAACCAGGAATAGCTGCTGTCCCCAGGCGCCCGGCAGTCACCAAGGCTACTTTATGTTATGTTTTGTTTTAACAATTGTGTCGATTTTTTTTTGCGTCATTTTCATTTCTAATTTGAATCTTGACTATGGCTTTGCCATCTTTTTTGCAATTTCAAATACTATTAATAGTTAAATATGTTTTGATTTATTCCATTGTTCTCTCCTGTTAGGGCCCCTGCTGGCTGGGGGCCCCCAACACAACAGATTTGTTCTCGTTCTTGTTATCTACATAGATGGATCGCGGTGAGAGACTCAATACCGCTACGGGCTTGTTAGCAATGATAATACAAACACTTGTATTTGCCATACAACGATAAGATAACGGTCTATATGAATCCCCTTAAATAAACTCAAAGGGAGAGCCAGCTGTGTTTCTAGGTTCATTCGGGCCTTAAACCACACCTCAGCAATGGGTCCGAAGGGAAGAAGCTCGATTTTGAGGCTTTTCTATACACTCAAAGAACATGTCTTAATCTTTGAATTTTTTTACTCTACAGATGAATTATTAATTGGGCTGTTAAAGACATTCCCATCAAACATTATTGGTATTCAGTGTTCGTATTGAGGAGAAAACGGAATAGATCATAAGGGCAATGTTTTTATTTTAACATTAGTTTATTGGAATATAAAAAAGTAAACACCCACACATACACATTAACAAAGAAAAAATGTCGATACACTTTATGCAGTATAGTTCAATAAAAGCCCTATCAGCTTCTGGCTCTCTCGCTCTCTCTTTTAACAAAATTGTCTGTGCAAAGTAGATCTGCTCTCTGTGTGACACGCAGAGGACCCCCGAAACTACTTGTGCTTTTGATCAACGATATAATTTTTGAGCGCTTTAATGCACAATTGGAATGATAGATGAGTGGATCCGGGGCTATTTAGTTGTTATTCATTATTTTGAGATCAGGGATATAATCATATAACATTTGAATACCAGCCTCAACCGGCCTGCTCTAGCATCCGCGCCGCGTCGAGGTGATTAGGTAACGGAAAAATATATACCGTATTTATCTTCCTGTTCAAAAGGACATTGATGAATAGATACGAGAGGCCCGCAAAGACAGACACTTGGTTGTCTGTACGTACCTGAAGGTTGAGGCTTGAGGTCGTTCCCTGGTAATTTTCCATTCCCTCATGCTGACTCATCAGGCATAGGCAGCATTGTTGATTCAATATAATACACAGAAGACAGAGTTCCAAAAGCCTTTGAAAGAGCTTTGGGCAAAGTGAATTCCAGACTGCCGACTGCTTAATGTGTCCAACACGCAATGTGTGCAACACGCAATGTGTGCGTGTTAACGTGGTGTTTCGAGTGTTTTTACTTTAACTTTCACTTCTATCATTTGGTTCTGTTGTCCTGAGTGATCGTAACACATCCCTTTACCTAGATTCCCTCTTGATTACATGCTTAACCTAGCAATTGTATCCAGCAATATGTCCCTGTATTTTCCTATCATTGAAGG
Organism: Gadus chalcogrammus; assembly: GCF_026213295.1. NCBI lineage: Eukaryota > Metazoa > Chordata > Actinopteri > Gadiformes > Gadidae > Gadus > Gadus chalcogrammus. The sequence continues at coordinate 8,224,261 of NC_079433.1, read as the reverse complement.
CCTGTGTTTGTCTTGTCCTTAAATGGTAATGTTATGGTAAAGGTTATGTTTCCAACATATACAAAACAGCATCCAACTGACGATTTCAAAACATCCATTCAGCACGCTCCTCAGCTAAAAGACAGGAACTAAAACTTTATTTTCCAGTACACCGGAAGAAAATATTGAAACAAAGGATTTCAAATTCACGATGCAAATTAATTTAGCCCAAAACCAATATTAAATGGTTTTAAAAGGTTAAGCCTGCTTTAATGTGTAAATGTGGGTGCACTTGTGTTCTGCTGCTTTTGATTTGCTATTCTCAATAGAAATGACTGCACAGTGTTGTGATGAGACATAGACATGAATTAAAAAATCTTTACTGCAAAAAAAAAACAGGGATCACACAATATTGCTACAAGACATAATCTCATGTCAGTGTTACGTCGGCATGTTTCCCAGCTGTCCTCCACCCACCATAACACTACACTGCACACAGTGGTACTACTACTGCACTATAAGCACGCACACGTTAAGCGGACGGCAGTGTGGACCCCACCCGGCTCAAAGCTCTTTCAAAGGCTTTCGGAAGTCTTCTGTGTATTGGTATTGAATCAACAAGGCTGCTCATGCTATGAAAGTATCTGTTTATGTCCCTTTTTTTTTGGCCCTGGAACCAAAAATGTTTGTTTGAAAAGTTTTTCATTGCCGGGTGAGACCCCATCCCCAAAGCCCCTGCCAGAGCAGCCCGGCAGGAGAGCGCCCCCCCCCCAGAGCAGCAGTATTAAAAGGATTCCAGGGGCCCCTTATCCCCCTTAAGGCCACGGCCACTGATTGGATGAGGCCGAGGCCTCCTATTGGTCGGAAGACGCCTGGAGGCTCTGCCAGATTGGCCAGAACCGAAAACACATGTTTGCTGGTTGTGAATTGATGTGGTCGGTTTCGCAGCTCCTCTATGAAAAGCGATTACAGAATCCACTTAAAGCTTCAAATTCACAAGGGAGCACGACAAGCGGCTTAGACCAAAAAAAAACAATGATAGTTAGGCTGCTTTTGACCAATGAGGAGGTGTGGGGTGGTTGGGGTGGGGGGGCGATTAGAGACAGCAGCATATGCTGATATTGTTTGGACAAAGTTGACTGGGAATTGTGGACCAACCAGCCAACATACCCAATTATTCCGTTCAGCTCTAATTTATTCATTTAAATGCATTCCAATAACCAGCTTTTGGGTCCAACGTGTGTCGTAGTTAAATTCTCTTGCCCACTTTGAATAACAGATGAAATTTTGGGGTGTTTGCATATAAATCAAGGTAAAACATCATTTCAGGGTTCTGGTTTATTTGTGTGCTTCGTGATAACACACTTTGTTAACTAATTATGTTGTTTATGGAAGTTCTGGTCGATTTTGGCCCAAATACGTTAGCATGGCTTGTGTTTGTGGTTTACATAATGAAAATGAATCTATTTTACTGTTAAACTGTCTGAATGCTTCTAAACCCAGTCAGGGCAGATGGCATGCTTCGCAGCAAGGGGGAAACATGATTAAATGCATTACCCATAGGATCTTCAGTTATGATTTCCAAGAATCAAGAAATTGATGCAATTCAACATTATTTTAGACCAATAAATTCATCAGGGTCTTTCTTTGGAATGTGTTTTTGTCTCAGACCGCATTACATCATAGTGTATCGAACCCAGCATCCAGTAGCATAGGTGAGCAGTGTGTTTAAGTCAGTCAGAGTGTTAGTGAGGCCTGCAGATGCCAAAGAATAACTGGAATAACTTGGATCTGGCGCTTTTCATTTGGTTCAAGAAATATTTGGGAATTCATTGCAAGAGAAGATGCTGAAAGCAAAGTCTCTGAATGCATCCTCTGTTTATAAACGCTCCAGCCTCTATGTCTGTACTCTGAGTAGACACATTCGGGATCGCGAAATAAATCCAGAACAGGATCCAAGGTATCTCAGACCAATCACGACGCAGGGTTGAGTTACAATTGTTTAGTTTCCAGGGGGAATTTGTTTTTCGTGAGCGCCGTGTCGTGATTGGTCGGAATACCTTGGCAGTATGAATCTCCTTCAGGGATTGGCAGGGGGAATATATTTTTCATGAACGGCGTGTCAGTATTGGTAAAAATACCTTGGTAGTGATTGGCCCTGTCCTGCAGGCCAGGCACTGCTTCCGGGTCGCGCTGAGGCAACAGGGGAGCTTTGGTACTATGGATTATACCCCAAAAGGTTTAGATTATAGGGACACTCGTTAATAAATAATAGCAACACAAGTAATCTAATAAAAATACGATTAAACTGAGGGTGCAGTTTTACACTTGTTGTATTGTGCTCCGCCGGGACGAAGAACCAAGAGAAGCAGCCTCCTCTCTTTCTCTTCCAGCAACCATCACTGGCAGCAGAGAGGATGGGGCCTGAAGAACTCGGGGACCAGGTGGGAGAACCGCCAGACACAGCCACAGTCAGAGGGAAGAGAGAGATCACTTTATAGTTTCAATCAACACAAACAGACACACAAAGACGTGTCTATCCCCCGATACATGCGTCGGTGTAGAAAGTAAATTGGGCTGGGTGCAAGGGCCTCCGAGTTAATTTATCCTTTCTCTCTCTGACCGTCATTGTTTTTGATTGACACCTTATTTAAATGTAATCCCACAAATAAATAATGTTTAAAGTTGGGTGGCTCCCATTCGTCGAGTTGAAAGGACACTGGATGGACATTGACAGCACACCACTTCCTGTATGTTTAAGTCAGACCATCGACTCAAACATATCCACGTGGCTCGGAGGAGTACATCAACAAGATGAGCAGTTGGGGGGGGGGGGGGGGGGGGTGTGGGAGCCAGTTCTCAAAGAGTCGAAGAGTCTGATTCATTGGCTCATCCACAGCTCTGAGGCTCCTGTATATCCAGGTCACCCACAGATGGTGAGATGGGGAAAGCTTCAGATTTAGGAGCATATACTTAGTACTCCTGGCCAGGCGAGCCCTTGTAGAAATGGCTCTAAAAAATGGTCTTCACCATTGATGGAGTAGGCCTGAAAAAACAGAATGATCCCTCATTTATTGTGAATTCTGCGACGTCGGCCATTTACACTTTGTAAACCATGCAAACTATCTAAGCAACTAACTAACTCAATCTCGTCCTGGAAGGGATGTTTTTCTTCCTTTGTCAAGAAGTTCCGGTATTCTTCAGGTGTTTCACTAATATTGTGTCTCCACGTGTTCAGACTGAGACCAAAGCCAGTCAATGGGGACCCTCCAGAGGAACAGTAGCCCCGGGGCGTAGAGTTGTCTGGTGACACCAGCGACGATACCTGAAGGCAATGTCTTCGCTATCGGATGGTTTCAAAACGTTTTAGTGTGTGTTGCTACTTCCATTGGTGTTGCCAGGAAGACCACGCAAACCTAGTTCAATAAAGTAATAAGTACTGACACTCTCGTCAAGTCTAGGATCGTAGTAATACCCATGAACGATGCATACGTTACAAGAAAAAGGGATTTTATTTTTCAGAATTTGAACGGCAATTGACAGAGTAGTTTTCCTTACTGTAGTGAATAAGGCCCCAAAGCTGTTGATATTGGCCAGCATTTGTACTCTTATCTGTGGGATGAATTCAGGCCAACATTATGTTTAAAAGGTTGTCAAGTTAATTGTAATTAACGTCAAATAAGTAACTCGTTCAAATCAGCCGCTTGCTTTGGTGTAGCATGCGGCATGAATATATGCATGGCAACTGACTCAAAAGGTAGCCAAAGTAAATTTTCATTCCATGTCGCATTTAATGACAGTTTTTAATTATTAAGACAGACAATGTAAAAGACAAAAAAAAAATTAGAATTCATATTTTTCCAACCCTCATGCATTTTCACATCAACAGGCCATTAGCATAAGGTTTGACAGCGCTGCATTTAATTGCATTCTGTGACCCTCTGAAGACCCACTGTAAAGATTGATTAGGCAGACATCAAAGATACACACAAAGAATATCATTATGGTTTGCATGAGAGTGGCTATTCAAAATTCAGAGTACACACCCACACACACAAACACACAAACACTGCAGAAAAATGAAGGAGGCGGGAGGGAGGGCAAAGAGCGAGTAGCCTTTACCACTTGTTCTGTTTTTGTCGTGACTAGGTTGACTTTCCGTTTTTCCCTGGCAGTCATGCTAGCGAGCCATCGAGTACCATTTCCAGAGAAAGATGAAAAAACGAAAAAAAATCTATTACGTCGAAAGAAAAACGTGACAGGTAGTAAAGATAAACAAAAAAGAAGGCATGATTAAAAGGATAGTTGCGGGCCCTGGATGCTGATATTCATGTATTCTGTCCTACCACTGGTCGGGTTCAGTAGATGTTTTCTGTTTTCCCTGCACAAACTAATTGAATGTTGCAAAGAGGAATGTGTTAACTCCAACCTGAGGGGTCTGCGCCGAGTGACGCGCTGGGATGATTGATGTCATTTTATTTAGAGAAACTTTGATTAGAAAAATAGATTAGTTTGAAGGCAAGCGGTGGGAAGTTCAGCGACTAGTGCCAGAGGTGTGGAACACACCGGTGCCAGGGTGCGGAGGGGAAAAGGTAGGTGAAAAGGAACGTTGTTTTTTCGAGGGTTGGGGGTGAAATTACAGCGAAGCTGTGGCTATAAACACAAGTGCAAGGTGACACTTGATTGAATATTCAACACGCCAATGAGAATTACGTTTGAAGGCAGCCGAGGCCTTATAGATCATCATTAGTGGTGCTGTGTGTTGTGTTGAGTGAGTGCCACATAAATACGCAGGAAAAATTAATTGCTACATTCAAATAATAATATTCATAATTCAAACATATGCTCTGGGTATAATAATAATCACCATTTCCCACTGATAAGAGCTATTGGAGCGATGTAGCTTTTTTTAGGGTCGTTACTGAGGGGGTTTGAACCCAGAGTCGTCTCCTCCTGGTGAGAGTGATCACTGCAGAGCTGATTCACCCGGAGGGCTTCAGGTGCGATGTGGACTCGATCAACTCCTGGCTTTCTCCCACCGGGACCCACTGAGACAGACAAAGGCCGGCAGTGAGCTGTGGCTCCAGGAGGGTGATACGTGATCAAGTCAGCAGAAAGGTCTCCTAAGGGGTGGGCTTAGAGATGATCTACTCCAGCTGGAGACTCCAAACAAGGAGAAGTAACAACGTTTCCATTGTGAGAGAAACCATAAAGAGTAACCAAAATACCACCCCTGAAAAATAGCAACAGCAACGCCTCTGGTGATTGGCTACTACAAATGCAGTCTCTGTTTTTAGTGGCAAATGTAATTTATGATGTTACTTGCCGACTAGCCCCCCCCACCCCCCCCCCCCTTTGCTCTTGCCTCACCCAATGGGATGCACGGTAATGGCGTACATTTTGTTTTCCAAGCTGGTGGCTTCAGTTAGCAATTCATTATGCCGACATGATTCCACCAGAAGTAGTGTAATGTCTGGATGAGTCATAAATGTGTGGTGTGTAAAGTAGTTTGCTCATGCTTGGCTTCAGGTGAAACGTTCAGTAATAAAAGATTAAATTAGATGGTACCGGTTGGAAGAGAAGATACGGTAAGATGCGGTCTCGGGGCCGACAAATTGCCTGAAGAGTAGAGAACGGTCGGCGCAGATAGATGCTATGCGGTGGAGCTCAGCTTTCACAAACCAGTGAGTCACCAGGCTTGTCATTCGCAGACAAGCCTCGACTCTCGTCAGCTACAAAGTTTACCCCAATCAGCTATGCTCACAGAAATCGAGAGAACTAAAACCGTTATTCTGGCCCAGCGGCTTGATTAACGTTCACAGTGACGGTCACAGTCTAAAACCGTCTCGAGCACACTCCTGTGACGGGGACACAGGAGAAAGAAAACGGACGGGGCTGCCAGGGTCGTTCACAATAGCCTCTCCCATGAAGGGCCCCCCAGTGCATTACAGGAGCCACCTGGCAGCGGGGACTCTGACGCGTTTACCAGTGATGAGGAGGAGGAGGAAGAGGGCAGAAAATCTGCTTTCTCAAAGATGGTAATGAGAAACAAAATGGACGCCAGAGCCTTTTGGTTCCAGAGCCCCCAGTTCTGTGCCGAAAGGCCCGGGGGCCAATCAGGTAAGGATGCGAGCCACGGGGAGAGCCTGTGATTGGTTGGATGGCGGCAGCCTCTTGGAGCAGGTGGACGATGTGCAGATGGACCGGGGATCGGAGGGGATGGGGGTGGGGGGGTTGTGTGTGTGTGTGGGGGGGTACTCTAATGGTGCCTGTCACTTGTGAACATGGCTGTGTGGCACTGAGAAGAACTCCATGATGGCCAATTTAGTCCTCTCCATTCTAACACACCCACACACATGCAGGGACACACACACAGATACACACCTACACACACACACACACACACTGAGGCAATCATAAGCAATTACAATGCATCAGATTGCATTATAAGGCTGCAAGGAAACAATAATAAGTGAAGGATGGACACACTGGCAGATACATTATCCACTAACAGATTCAACACTTCTAGTGTCAATAATTACTTCGCGTTTGACTTGCTGGCCTTGAAACGAGAAAGCCAAGCTCAATGACCATGAAATAAGCTGGAGTTGTGCTTCAGAAAAGATGGTTGAAATTGGTTCCGTCTTACAGTATTGTTACGGACTCATTAAAAGATGAGTTCTGTAACGTCTCCACAGTTTTAGAAACCCACTGTGAGCTGCTGTCTACAAGTTCTCAAAGATTCTAAGATTCAGAGGTTTTTGTTTGTCACATACTCATTCAGGATGTGCAGTGAATTGTTTGTGTGACATACTCAGTATTTTCTGTGCTTAGAAAATAAATAAAATAGCTAAAAATAACATGAAATGTTAGTTGAAATGAAAGTTTTAGCAGAAATTAAGAATATTATAAATATATTTAAAATAGATAAATCAGTCAACAGAACGTTAATGTCGTATAAGTTTAGATCTGCCATGACACCCGGCGGGAGCCTCGAACGAATCATACGTCACTCTGAGATAAGCTCGATCGCTTCGTGGATCACCAATCGAACAAACTGAGAACCGACTTTTTCTTTGACGGAAAAGCCACTGAAACATACGTTTGATTTATTTGTTTTAAATAACTGCCGTCGTATCTCACTCACAAAGGTCCCACGCTTGGTTAGGAAATATGGGAAAAGGGAAAGAAGAAAAAAAGAAGATAAAGTGCGAGCTTCTGTTCAAATATGCCTCTTCATGGGGTCTGCCTCTCCTCTCGTCTCCTTCGCTTCTCTGATAATGGAGCGCGAACAAACCGACTATTTCATATTTGTTCGATTTAAACAGCGGCGGAAAACCATGGTGGGTGAATCAGAGATAAATGACAGGTAGAAGCAAAGAGAGGGTTTCTTAGCTTTTACGAAAACGAGGAAACTTCAACGCACCTGGAAAAACAGTGTACCGCATTTACTTTTCCACTTGTTGTAGTAGAAAAACAAGGTTTTTGCATGAGGAATGGTATTGTATCGCCTCGTCCCCGTAGACATTACATCTACCAACAGACTCCAGTCGACAAGTTGGGCTGTAAAATGAACAGAAAAACAAACAAAAAAACAGAAAAATACATCTGATTTTCCCTAAGGGGGGCAGATCGGGTTATACAGAGTGGCTCACTGAAGGCCGTTAATAATTATCATAATTATTCAATCAAAGAGCACTCTCCATGGACCTGGAGCCGCTTTGAGGCAGGGCCGATGGATGATACACATGGAGGTCATCAATGACATTAAGTAAACAACTTTTGTCCGATGGCCGGCCGATCTCTGCAATTTAATCACACACACACGCATCCGCACCCACACACGCACAGTGAATTTATGAATGCGTTGCCTCATTATGACCGGGCACCACATGGCTCCTTCCTGGGAATGAGGCATTCACTGTGTCATCGGCGAGAGTAATGACCGCCATTGCCGTCGTCGCTGCCGCAGACCGGCGAGATGTTTAGCTGTGTGCATACTTGAGATTTTCAGAGAGAGACAGAGAGAGAGAGAGAGAGAGAGAGAGAGAGAGAGAGAGAGAGAGAGAGAGAGAGAGAGAGCATTGGTATTCAATCATCACCGGGGGTGGGCTGGGTGGAGGGGGGTGAGTATAAGAAAATAAAAAGAGTGAAAAGAGCCTTGAAAAGCTGAAGCAGGTGATCAATGGTTTGTGTAGACAAGCAAAACAGTCCACACCAATTACTCCGAGACACCCCATCTGGAGCCATCACTCAGTGTGGAGGCGAGATACGAGGCAAAACAAACAAATAAAGAAATAAAGAAGTGCTGGCGGCGGCGGCGGCGGCGGCGGCGGCGGCGGCGGCGGCGGCAATGGTGGTTCTAATCGTCGGGGCTGCCCGGGCGCGGGCCGCAAGCCGTCTGGTTACAGGGCTGTTTCCCCTGTCCCCCAGTATGGGGGACAGGGGAACCTGGCTGAGTCACTGAGTGTGTGTAAGAGAGAGGGGGAGAGAGAAAGAGAGTGTGTGTGTGTGTATGTGTGTTTGTGTGGGAGAGAGAGGATGTATGTGTGAGGGAGACAGAGAGCGAGGGGTGAGAGTGAATGAGTGAGTAAGCGACTGTGATTGTGAAAAAGAGCGAGCAAGACAGAGAGAGAGTGAGGGCGAGACAGTGGAGTCCAGGCTATACTGGAGAATTGTCTGGATGTTATACCTTTCCCAGGTTTCAGAAATAGGCGAACACAGTGACTTTCCAGAGTACGTTGTGCCAATGCCCCTGGTCAAACAGAACCAAAGGAATGGATTCATCCAGAAGTATCTTCTCGATGAACAACGTTGATTCAATCTGTGTTCATTCCGGTTCCTATGTTCCCCTCTTTGTATGAGACTGGGGAACATAGGACCCTTTTATAAAAAAAGGGTCCTATGTTCCCCGCTTTTCCCAAAAAGGGTCCTATGTTCCCCGATATGTATGTGACCGGGGAACATAGGACCCTTTTTCAAAAAAAGGGTTCTAGGTTCCCCGGTCTGTTACTTTTTCCACCATTACTGCCAAATTCTGGCCGAGATAACTACCATTGCATGTATTTACCTTGTGTGGAAGAGGGAGAGACGTCGGAGAACCAGTGGCAGTCTATTCATAGTTACGCCGGTAAACAAACCCCGAGAAGCCCAATCCCTACGAGAGCTCCCGGCGCTAAGGCCATCCGGGGAACATAGGGATGACCCCCTAATGGCTCGCTCTCGCACATCTGTGTTGCCCGTCCATGTACTTGGAATGGTTGGAGTCAGAGTCAGCGTTGAAGGAGAGGGGGTAGGACCATTTGAGTTGTGTATTTTCAAAATCTGCTGGCGTTTCGCAAATCCCATACCCAACCTTTAAGTAGGGTTAGTGTTAGAGTGTTAGGTTTTGGAGTTAACCCTATCCTTTAAACCCAAACGCACCCTAACTCCTATGCTATTGCTATAAAATGCTTATTACTGCATCAACTAATGTTAATTAATGTTCCAATTATTTAAAAATGTTACCAACTGATAATAATAATAATTGGCCTCTTAGTCATATAATGTGTTTACAAGGATGAAATGGGGAAGTGGTTTGCCAAGAAGTAATTTTCCATGGCCGAAATGACGAGAATACATCCGGATCCAGCATTAGAAAAGAAATAGAATTGAATTGAACATGGCTTTGGTTTTAAGTCTGCCAGTCCCATTACAGGCCCACCTCATCTCTCATAATATGTCCCTCATTTCACTTAATTGTGGATGATCGCTGAAGTGGAGAGCAACATTTCCGTCTCTTAAATGTACTCGGCACTCTGTCGCTCGCACACACACACACACACACACACACACGCACACACACACACATGTGCACACATACACACGCGTGCACACATACACACGCGTGCACACATACACACGCGTTCACACATACACATGCGTGTGCACATTCGTTCAAAGCTCCTGCAGCATCAACAACAGCACCCCCCCCCCCCCACACCACCCCCATAAACGCACCCCCCCCCCTACCTCCCACAGAGAGTCAGAGAGTTGTGTACTAAAGAGGAAAGCCAGAAAGCTAGCAGGTAGTCTTCCTTTCATTTTATTTATAAACCCCATATTTTTTAGTACGTGTTGAGTATGTGCCGGGGATTTGTATATTTTCTTCAGCGAATCTGCCTGTTTTGCACGGCCAATCTGAGTCAGGGATGAGTGGGTGCGCTCGCAGGTCACAGGCAGTAGCCCGGAGTGAACATCACCAATCGGAAGACAGCGATTGAAAAATGCTTGGATTCTGAGACACCAATCAAGGAGCAGCGGGACACAGAGAGCCCGCTTCCAGCGCCCTGACACTGGGATTGAACCGGCCGCTCCGAGAGGAGAATCCAAACACTCGTCGCGACAGACGTAAGGCAAAGGTGTGAGTGGTTGTGAGAGGCAGAGGGGGAAGACAACAAGGTGGTGTGTGTGTATGCACAGGGTGGACAGCCTATAGTGCTTGTGATGCTAAGAATTGCCATGATGGGTTGATGGAGAGCCTTGGGGTTGTTGTGTGGGTTGGATTTGGAGGTCACCCACTCGGTTTAACTTCCTCTTGCAATGAATGTTCAAATTCGTCCATGAAAAATGTTGGCAGATGCTGCATGCAGACAGCATGCTGTCACTGAAGAGATTCAAGACAGACCTTGGATGTGCCCTGCTGATGAAGGATCACACTACACGAGACCCGTCTTGTGTTGTTTACAATATGAGTTAAAAGGAAAGCTGAATTGCATTGCGTTTCACAAATTCCCTTTCCCCCCCGAGCCCATGAGAACCATTATTCAGGTTTGTCAGCTGTTATCAACAGTTGGATTTAGTTGTTGACAGTTGGGGATAAAACGGTGTTATATTATTATTATTTGTTTGTCATATTACTTTTGCATGTGAATCCCCTGCTGTATACAACATTTCCCTTCCAGATACATTCCTGTCATGTAAAGTTTTTGGATTAGCATGACGTGCTACAACTTGTTGTGTTGTGTTGTCACGGCGCTCACCTCGCCGGCGATGCATCCAATCACGCGTAGGGGAGGCTTTTCGGCCGTGACTTGTCAGCGCTAAGAGGCTAATTGTACAGGTGAAACCAGCCGCCTTATCTGCTCAACATGGAGGTTTTTTCTTTGGGCGGGGGGCGTTACATCAAATTAGCCTAGCTGGCTGTGATACCCTGACAAGGAGTTCATTCTGGGGGGCTGATGAAAAGAGCTTAGGCTACATCTTAAACCATCAACGAGTCAGACCCCCCCCCCCCCCCTTCCACACTTCCACCCAGTCTCTCTTCTCCTTTCCATCTCTTGTGAGCTCAGACGCTTAGTCTGGGCAGAATGGCGTTGCTCACTTAATTCCCATTATGCGACGCGTCTCCAAACGGCTACATGGTAGACGGCTGGTGAATTCCTAAGTCGCCGCCCGAGAAGGGAGAGTGTTGTTGAGCCTCGGTGCCTTCTATTGATTCCAGAACTTTCTCAGAATTCGTTTTGTTGTCGTGGGCTGAGGCAAGGAGCCTCGAAGGGCAACCGAGATGGGTTGATGGTTTCCCTGACGACGGGTACCAGACCAATAGTTTTATCTGCTGGCTGAAGAAGTGGATGAACAAACAGACACCACTGTGTCATCGATAGACACAAACCAGTAGCAACCACGCAGGGAAGATGACATAAACCATGAATGACCAAACACACAAAGCACGTGCATAAATAGGCCCATAGACAACACACAATGTTAAGGTTAGATTTACAAGGACACAGAATCATTTAAAGTTTCCCAAGGAAGGTCTCGACTTATTCTTCTCTCATCGCTGCACTACTTGTGTTCCCCGGCGAAGCATTGACCTGCTGAACCCCGCTGCTGAAGGGAAAGCTTGTCAACAACATGTTTGTTCGGATTGTGTCTGAAAAGATGAGCAACTGCGAGTGTGTCGGCTTTGAATGGGGAGTTCGGTGTGTTTTCGCTTGCGGGAGGCTATTGAAATAGGGCTGGCTGAATGCAAGAGCAAACTGTAATAAATGCGGGCACCTTTTAGCGGCCGGGGCCAGACTGCTGTGAAGACCAGAGTCAGCCCTCCGGTGGGTCTTACTTCTCGGAGGTGGGACGGGGGAGCTAAGGGGACATTCAGGACACTGACGTGGAGATCATTAAACCAGGGAGGATTGGCTACAAGACTTTTTGTAGTTTATAGATAAAAAAAGAAAAATAGTCTGCTTCGTAAACAAATGTGCGGCCAATGGTCAGTATCAATTTCAATGCCCCGTTTTAATCAGTCACTTAGGAGCGGTTTCTTAAGATGAGTAGCGATTCATGTTTCATTTCGTACAAGGTGTCCCTACGGGGAAAGGAGGCAATCAAAAGAGGTTGCGACCCATTTCCTGCCAAAAAATGAGCGCAAAGGGGGGTAAGACAAACTGTGTCGGAGGAAGAAAAAATAGGTGATATGTGTCACCTCCTGGTTAGTCTTGTGTTTGCCGTATGACAGTGACGCAGGTTGATGAGGATATGGACAATGGGCCGCGGGGACAGTCACCAGCTGCCACTGGCAACACAGGAACACAGAAACCCGCCTCAACACCTCGCACACATAGGTGACAGAAAGGAAAGATCGATACAAACTTTTTGGCTCCTTGTCACGTTTCTGTTGAGTCATGCACACGCTGTGACCCATCTCCGTCATACATCGCTGTTCTGCACGGCTCACCTACAAGAAAAATAACACGCTTTCGTACTGTTACAAAGGCAGAGGGTTTCGTAATGGGTCTGAAATGACTTTGAGCTGCAGTCGGAATACGGAAGAAACCGCAGAGGCTAAAAGCAACGCCGACAAACACACATGAATGACAGGGTTAACCGTAAAGTGCATGTTTCTTGGATCCATGTGATTGTTCTCCTTTTGCAAAGTGACAGCCGAAGATACGAAGGCTTGCATATTCCAAGTTTTGCCGCATGTCTGTCATTGCAACGGATTGCATGTCTGTCAAATTAACATAAACCTTTGCCCATGTACGGGCGAGTATTTGCCAAACCCCAGACCTGCTGATTGTTCCAGAGCACCAATACATGGACACACAGTCAGATGATCACGGGATGGGTTCAGTGGAATAGCTGAACAGGGGGCTACACTCTGTCAACCAAAGAGATCATCCTCTCGACTCAAGTGGGTGTCCGGGTAAACCGAGGGGTATGACAGGAAGAGCGCGGCCGGTGGCCCAGGCCGCATCGGGGGATGATTTCTTTGGTGTCTCCCACATCAGAACGTGGCCCCTTGCTGTCTCTGGGGCTGAAGAGTCTCATGAGCAACAGCACAGTCCCGGGGGGGTTCGCACAGGCTCGGATGAGTCTGTTGTGCCGTAATGACTCAACCCCACCCTCGATCATGTCTACAGAGGGAGCAGCGGTGGCGACTGAGCACTGGCATTACTGTGTCATAGACCTCTCCCTGTGAGATTAGGACGTGCCGTACTCTGAGGGCCGCTGTGTTCTGATATACTTGAGGCCTGGCAGTGAGCACTGTGGTCAGAGGAGGAGCTAGAGAGAGAGAGGGCATGCCTCTCGCCCTCGCACCTATAGCGCTTAACTTCACTTTGGTAAGTGTTCCGAGAGAGACCCACCCCTATGCACTATTTGTGTGAGTGCTTCCTGTACTTACAGATAACGTCATTTAGAACCCCCCTCCCAGAGGGAAGAGGATTTAGCAGCCGGGCACCCCTACCCCCCTCTGCTCGCCAAGTCCGGCTGCACTTTTTAATAGTGCGGCCCCGGTACAGCCACCCATTAAAGGAATCGTTTCCTAATGAACCTCTGGCTTCATCTTCTTCTTCACAGGGTGGAGGTGATTAATAGAGCTTGGCCATCTTGGTTTGCATTACCTAGCAGGGGCAGGTCTCTCTCTCTCTCTCTCTCTCTCTCTCTCTCTCTCTCTCTCTCTCTCTCTCTCTCTCTCTCTCTCTCTCTCTCTCTCTCTCTCTCTCTCTCTCTCTCTCTCTCTCTCTCTCTCTCTCTCTCTCTCTCTCTCTCTCTCTCTCTCTCTCTCTCTCTCTCTCATACTTACTAGCTGGCTCGGGGAGAGCAGGGGAAGAAAGAAAAAGAGAGTAGAGTATTAAAAGCTGATGGAACATGGAAGAACAGCCTAAGCAGTGTTAAGCTAGCTCAACGGAGGAAATCCATTGACTTCGTGACACCGCTCCGCTGGATTTATTTCCTAAAGGGTGCCTTCCGAGCATCGCACAACAAATTAGAACGTACTGTAGCAGACATCTGCCAAATCGCCCTCTTATTAGGGGCTGCTTCCAAATGTCTTTGCCCCTGCTTCTTGTTCTGTATTCCTACTGCCGATGCCGATTCCAATTTCTTCCCTAGACATCTGCCCATACCTGCTATGCTAAACCTGTGATACACACACTCTCTTCCACTTACACAACTTATATTTGCACCAGACATGAGAATATGAGAAGTGTTGATATGATCCACGGTTAGTTTTAAAAACTGCAGTCAAGAAATCCTACGAAATTGTTACAAATCCTTTTCGGGGAGACTCACAGTCTACTCCTGGAGAGGTCATGATCAGCTATGATCACCCTCTGTTCCATCTGGGGTAAAAAAAATAAAAAGAGGCGACGGCACCAGAAGCAGTAGAAGTCTATTTGCAAAAACACATTCCTTTGCTGTGCCGAGCGAGTTTTTACATTCGTCTCCGTCGCAGCGACTGAAGCCGTTTCGGAAGCCATGCGAGCCATATGCCGGGCGACAACAAGAATCCCATTCTCTCTGCACTGCGTGCCACCACGTTGCCCGCGACATATGGCGGCGAAGCAGACGAAGAACAACATGAGGAGCACAGGGGAGGGCGCTGACAGCCCCACGGCTCCACCGCCTCCGAGGGCGACGGCTGGTTTTATCGTTTTTTATTTGTCATTTGTTTGCAAAGACACACAGTCAGGCAATCAAGAAGATACTGTCCGCCAGGACCCGCTTCCGACGTTGGGTTTGAAACTCTTCAAAATGAATTGACCAATCCCAGAGTTGGGGCATCTTATCCTAGCTAGCTTTGTTGTATACGGGGATTGAGTTAAAGGTCCCATGACATGCCACCAGGTGTTAGCCGTTACAAGCCGTTTTGGCCATCTGCCCCTTATGACATCACAGGTGGGCGTGTCCAACTAGATATGTGCTGGATAGATCAGTCTACCAACCTAACCAGTGGAAGGTAGCAAACGTTGCTCATCTTCCCGTCACACATCTATGTGGACAAGCCCACCTGTGCTGTCATAAGGGGCAGATTTCCAAATCGGCTTGTAACGGCTAATTACAGCACACCTGGTGGCATGTCATGGGACCTTTAACCTAGCGATTGTAGGTGCTTGGCCTTTGGTTCTATGAACATGCTTACTGTACCGACGGCAATGTGTTGTTTCTCCTTCTATTGATAAATAGAAAAAAAAATTAAAATCGCTTTACATAAACGCGTCGGCTAAATGCCCTGAATGTAAACGTATGAGCGGACCAGGCGGTGAATCCTAAGGGCAGTGCAGCGGCAGTATGAAAACAGCGTACATGCATGGAGGAGCATCCAGGAGCCGGTCTCTTGCCGGCTTGTCGCCAGGAGAGCCTGTTGGAGGTGCGGCTCACTGGCTCGTGTGACGGTACGGCTGAGCCGCGTAACCCCTTGACCTGCGAGGATCTCTCTGAGGAAATTAGTAGGCTCCCGTCCCTGATAACCAAGAAGGCCACCAGCCGCCGGCATACCGTCATGGGTTATGGTTTCGTCATCAGAATGGGGTGGGGGGGGGGGGGGGGGGGTGTGAGAGGGAAATAGATTTATAGTAGAAGGTGGCTGAACCCCTTACGTCTTGGGATGAGCCGCATGGGGAAATAGCTGGAGGGGTACTTAAAGCGTGGTCCGGCTTCTCTCTCTTAAAAGGACACTGCAGATTCATCACTGCGAGTGTCACAGGGCTGGAGGGATGAGTGGGACAAGGTGCTCTGTGAGCTCACCGGCCAATTCCCTCGTCCCTCCTCCTCACTGTTTGCATGCACGCCTCAGCTCCAAGCTTTCTCCACACCAAGGATAACCTACCTCCAAGACCCCCCGGTTACTGATTCATCGACCACCATCGAGAATCCTCCTCAATCGCTCCCCCCAACGTCCCCCCTGTCCCAATCAAAGAACCCTTGAGACAGCCACATACGGTCCCCTTACCCTTAGGGAGTGTGAAATATGGTGCAGTGTTACTGCCTTCATCTCCTGGTCAGTTGGCCTTAACCCCACAAGGGCATTCTGTGAGTGGCAAACTGTGATCCCCAGACCCCCCCAACCTAACCGTTTGGGCGATGTACGTGAAAAGCATATGGGAAACTTGTGTTGATTGATGATGTTGATGATGATGATGATGATGATGATGATGATGATGATGATGATGATGATGATGATGATGATGATGATGATGATGATGATGATGATGATGATGATGATGATGATGATGATGATGATGATGACGACGAAGGTAATCATGCCCAGTGTTGTATTGACACTTTGTTTGCAGGCCAGGCACAAGAGCGAACAGATCTATTGTGGGAGCAGACAAAAGGAGGTTGTAGTTATTAACGTTAATGTTGGCTGTGTTGTCTAGGTGCAAGCACTCGCTCTAACACTCCATGCGAAGCACGTACGTGAAACAAACTGTCTGATTGCTGTCTCAAGAAATTAAGAGGCAAAATAGAAGTGGCTCTTCGGAAACTGCATGACTAGACACTTTTGAAAAGTATTCTGTTTACCTTGAAACCAAATATTGGACAATCAGAACATTAAAAAATCTTTTGGAAAATAATTGCTCTATCCTTGGCACAAGTAGAATAACATTAACAACTATGAAATCATAGTTCAATGTGTCATGATAGAAACATGCATCTTAATATTAGAACTTATATAACCTTCTTTGTTAACTATAGATTAAACAGGCCTTTGTATGAATTCCTTTTTCTCCCTCCGCTCCCTTTCTCTCTCCAATTCAAAGGTGTTTTGCTTGTGAGCATTCACATTGCTACTGTAGCAAAGAAGTCTGATACTGAGGCCATGCCAATCTTCTGACATATTTATTGTGTCTATTCCTTTAGCTGTCTTGCATTCTTCCAGACCCCATAGGGTATTGTAAATTAGCTTTGTTTTGTTCATAACAGACATAGGATTCTATGTTGTAACTGCCCACAATGTGAAAGTTTCCCTCTATAAATCAGGTGGACCATAGTCTGTCTGAAGATGCTTGGTAAATGCTGCGTCTGTATTCCCATCATCATGCTCATCAGATATTCTTAGGTCAAGAGTGTGCTACAGGGAATCCTTTTCCTCAGTAGGTCAAGATCAAGTAAAATGGACTTCGCCTCAGCTTCTGGGTCAAAAAAGTACCCAATCGAAAATAAAGAGTAGTACTGCTAGAGATACTGTGTGTGCGTCTGTGTGCACGTGCACGTGCGCCTGTGATTGTGTGTGCGTACGGGCATGTCTTGGGTTCATCTTGCGAAGAGCCATCCCAACGAAGAGCTCAAGGCTTTCCTCAAATGGAAGTACGACCGTACACAAAACGCATTAGGGTAGACTAAATAAAGATATCAGCTTCGATAACATCTACAGCATTGGTCCCTCAGAAAGAGAAACCATCATCTCTGTTTCCATCTCCTCCCCTCTGGCAGGGGCGGGTGTTCTCGTGTATTACCCTGGCTCAGAGCCCAACCACAGACGTGAGGACACCCACTCAACCTGAATCACACGCCGGCCACGCATGTTATGTAAAGTGGCCGACCGATTATTAATAACCCACGAAGAGTTTACCCATATGTGACCTGTTTTATTCCTTTGGTTTCTTTTTAGATCCCCAACAACAGCGATGAAACGTGACGACAGAGGGCAAGGGGTTATCTCCGCCACCCACACGGCGTACGCTGTCTCGGTGGGCTTGTTCATTAAAAAGAGGGAGACGGTGGCGGTAAAGGGGTCAGTGCTCCACGCCGGAGACCCCAGGGCTCGTCTGTGTGAGCGCACCCCGCGATCTTCTGGAGACGCAGACACCCTATGCCGTGACCTCTCTCCTCATCTTCCCTCTCCTGTCACAGTAGAGGTCAAGAAACGTGTATTATTGCTATCCGTGACATGATAACAAAAGAAAGTTAAAGTCGAGTTGGACGAGCAATCGCTGGTCTGTGTAAAAAATGCGGAAATAAATAGTCGAGATACTTTATGTGTGTGTGTGTGTGTGTGTGTGTGTGTGTGTGTGTGTGTGTGTGTGTGTGTGTGTGTGTGTGTGTGTGTGTGTGTGTGTGTGTGTGTGTGTCAGTGTGTCTGTATGGGTGTCTGCGTGCGTGTGTATTGTGTGTGTATCTGTATGGGTGTCTGTGTCTGTGTCTGTGTCTGTGTGTGTGTGTGTGTGTGTGTGTGTGTGCAAAGTGCATGTGCGTGTTTGCATGGTTGGAGTTAATCAAAAGGAGGGGGAGACAGCGAGCAGAAAGACGAAGTACAAAAGGCAGAGGAGAGAGAGAGCGGCGACAGGGGATCAGAAGAATAAAACAAGTGTAGAGCGTAATGTAATATACATGCGTGCATACATCCATATTGAATGAAAACAGAATAGATTGTTGACACACAGAGAGAGAGAGAGGGAGAGAACAGAAAGCGTTGAAGTCGTTGTCGAAGCCTCGAAATCCGCACAACGCCAAGTTCTCCCTGACAGCTGCTCGTGAAAGTTCCCATTAAACCATCGGATATCAGGGAGGACTGTTTGTCCAGTCTCCTAAATCAGCAGAGTTTCAGCTCATGGTCACAGAGGAGAGCGTCGACAGGGCCCTCTTCGATGTGATGCCATTGGCCGGGGGGGGGGGGGGGGGGGGGTCAGAATGGGGGAGATAGGACGGAGACAGACTCCCCCCTCAATTCACTGAAGTTCCGCACGGCTGGTCAGTGTTGACCTGCTGTCTATGGCCCCCGTTCTACAGAGCAAACCATAAACCATAAGCCATGGCTGTCGGCGGGAGGTGTGGTGGGGGGGGGAGAGCACATGGAATGGAAAAATCTGTCAATGTTTGTTCTGTGTTCTGATCGAATGATGCTCCAAAGATACGCCAGAGAGTGGTCCTGTTTGTGTTGGGATGTTTGTGTTTTCTTGAATCTAAAGTGCTGCATGTCATCTTGCATTCGACATGAGACTCCATTGTCCCGAATTGACTATTTCAGGACTGCATTTCATTTGTGGCTATGCACACGGAGATTCGGTGTCTAACTACTGCCCCCTACAGTATGGAAAGGTAATAACCTTGACTATCATCGAAACATAATTTGTAATAAGAATGAGATGAAAAAGGCTTGATGCATGCGCGCACACACACACACACACACACACACACACACACACACACACACACACACACACACACACACACACACACACACACACACACACACACACACACACACACACACACACACACACACACACAATAACCAGATAGTTCCTTGTAGATGCTTGGTCATATTATTTTACCTGCAAAACTGCATTGTAAAGCACTGTCTTTTGAAATGTGTGCTTGGAAATATTTAGTTAAATATCTCTAGAATGGTGCCAGAACCTAATTGAATACGAAACTATTGGAGAATGTGGATACCATTTGAAGGTGTTTAAATTAAAAGGTTATTGTTGGACATTCTTCCTCAGGTTGTAATTCCTTTTTAAGGTCAGTTTTAACTCTTGAAAACTACTTGAGTTAATATATTTCACCCTTTTTTTTAGATGGGGAAGTATAAAATATACTGTTGGCATGGCAACAGTCTTTAAAGTGTGAGTTTCAATAGATTCTTGTTCTGACTTTGCCTCCCTACTGAGTCAGCGTTTGTCACAGTGGATTTGGCTACCGACCTGCTAGAGGATTTACTTCAGTGATACCATTCAAAAGTCGTGGGAGGCTGGAGAGCGTAGGTGGGCCCTGAGCTTCACTCTAATGGCCTGCTTCAAAAGTAGGTTCTCAACACGGTCTAAATATACTATTCAATCATAACATTAGTGATACATATTGTTATCCAAACCACTGGATCGGTGTGTGTGCGTGTGCGTGTGCGTGTGCGTGTGTTTGTGTGTCAACATCATACGTTTTTGGGTTTGCGATAGGCTTCCCAAATAATAGAAAGTATCTGAGTGAACTCATGTTGATTAAGGTTGTGGGCTTGGGGTTTGGATCTCTGTAAACAGGCAGAGCTAAATCCGTCCCCCCACCGGATGATTTCCTGTCTCCTCCCTAAAGCCGGCCCACCTGTCGGCAGTCGGAACCGCTGGTCTCCGAGGTGCCAACCCAATCAGAGTATGAATTACGACAGGATTCCTCACTTTCTTGTTTACCCACCCAAGTTTGTTTTGCGCGTGAGAGGAATCATATGAGCCGCATTAAATCTCCGGCGCGCACACAGACCTGTGCAATAAATAACGTGCAGACGTCGCGCTGCCATTTACCGTGTCAGGTGGTGGATTGAACCTTTGTTTATTTGAATCCTAAATGACGCCTCGCCAGTTTACAGCCACTCCTAAAGTTTGATGGATTGCCATCCGCGGTTCCTCCAAGTGTGCTTGACTATTACGAATTGCATTTACACGGCTGTGTGCGCCCGTGTGGGTGTGTGCGTGTAGCCGGTGTTTATTGGCTCGTCGCTGGCACTGCGCCGGTAGGCCTATTATGCGCCATTTGCATTCTAATTTCGTACAAACGCGCCGCTTGTTCATTGGACCTCAGTGAGATGGATGTACAGGTTTATCGCAAACACGGGACGTAATTATGCAAATGAAGGAAATATTACACCCAGGAGTTATATTTAAAAAAAAAAAAAAAAACATCTGTGATGTGCGGCGGGTTGAGGTGAGGAGAGTCTCCGAAATAGGACTGGCTGATGCACCGCCACCACACAAACGCATTATACTCGGATTATAAGGAGGCTGCGTGTGTGTGTGTGTGTGTGTGTGTGTGTGTGTGTGTGTGTGTGTGTGTGTGTGTGTGTGTGTGTGTGTGTGTGTGTGTGTGTCAGTGGCGATTTCTCTAAAAAAAAAAAAAAAGCGGCATTATGCCGCTTTTCCACTGCATGGTACCAGCTCGACACGACTCGACTCGACTCGACTCAGCTCGCCTTTTTTGCGTTTCCACCGCGATCTAGTACCTCAAGTGGCTGCTTTTTCTAGTACCGCCTCGCTCTAGGTTCCAAGCGGCTGAGCCGATGCTAAAAGGTGACGTCGGCAGACGGCCGGCCACTGATAGGCCAGAGAGTGTGACGAAGTCACGAGAGCGACATGGCAACCATGCTGGTAACGATAGAACAGCCATAGTAGCGCCGCAGCCAACATATTCCACTTCTTCAACATGCCAGCTAATAATACGAACACGAATACCATCGCATCGATGTTCTCCATTGTTGTTATGTGGGTTCTGTCCATGTGTGGGTTACGTGGGTGTTGTTTGCGTCGCGTACAAAAATACGTCACGGCCCTTTCGCGCAGACGACCCCGCCCACGTCCCGGAGGTACTATTTGCGGTGGAAAAGCAACCGCGCTGCTACCGTGTCGAGTCGTGTCGAGTCGTGTCGTGTCGAGTCGAGCTACATGTGCGGTGGAAAAGCGGCAAAATATGACTGCAAGGGAAGCTCAGCTTCCCTTGCAGTCATATTTTGCCGCTTTTCCATTAAATTGTCAAATATGTATTGTTGTGTTAACATTTCATTGACTACAAATTCGTTAAAATACGTTCATGTCGAAGACGAGTTCGATAAGAATCTTATCCAAGACTGACTCGATTTTGTTAACTTCTCATACATTCCCGTAATGTCAATGCATTAGACCGTAGAAGCCGAGCGTCCATTCACTTCAATGAGACTGCATGGAACAGTTTTTTTCATTGCCTGGAAACTCGACGGTCATTGGATAAATGCCCAGATTTGTCCCGCCCCCGGACGCTCAGCGTCTCTGGGGGTGGATGGAGCAGTGGGCTGGCCTGTGCTTGCCTGGACGCTGGGCTTCCGCGTTATGATTGGAGGATCAGTCGAAAGTCTGAATCACTTTTTGATTGACAGCTATTTTGAGATATACACAGTCACTTCACTATCTGAGTTCAGTCCCATCGCGGATTTTGCAAGTAAAGTCTCATGACAAACTGCAACACATTTCTTGGTATTTGCTTGGCGAAATTGCTTCCATTATTAATTTCTTACACTGTGAATAAAACACATTTATTGTATTTCCTTGTTTCAGTTTAACATACTTTCCGCATTTCCTTGTTCCGAGATTAATATCGTTTCGTTAGTTCGTTCATTTATACTGTTGGCTAGGTCGGAGTGAACTAGCCAGCTAGCATTTTCTTGAAAAGGAATGGAGGGCCGAATTGAGGTATAAATAAATTGACAACTATTTTGATGTAGGCCAAAAATGAGCTTCCCCTCTTTAAAAGACCAGCAGCCGCCACTGGTGTGTGTGTGTGTGTGTGTGTGTGTGTGTGTGTGTGTGTGTGTGTGTGTGTGTGTGTGTGTGTGTGTGTGTGTGTGTGTGTGTGTGGGTGCAGGTGACGTGAGTGAGTGGATATCCATATGAGTTTGTGTCTGTGTGCCAGGGAGGTGAGTAGGGATCCATATGAGTGAGGCGGCCATATTGGATCCTGGATCCCGATGAACAGGTGACTGATGAGCTCGCCGCTGCTCCCTGCCAGCCAAGAGTCAGCCGCGGGGAGGGCACACAGCGGCTTTTAATAATCAAACAGCAGCCAGCGAGCACAAAAGCAGCTGTAATTGCTTTTAAACTTGAACTAATTGGTATTTATTGAAATGGGGGATGGGAGGGGTCCTTGACGAATAGGTGCAAAAGAGAGGGTGAGTTGAGTGAGCGTTGACACTAGTGTCCACGGTGGACCTGAACTGAAACAACACAGAAAGGCAAACATCTGCTTAGTCTGTCACTAACTGCGGATCTCGGAGGGCTGTCATCGATTTCGCAGATGGAGACCCTCGGCACACACACAACCAGACTTTCCAGCAGACAGGCCGACAGAGTTCACTGATGGACGAAGGCAACGTACGCTCATATTGTCTTAGCGACGCCACCAGCACTGACATTAGAGCGCTGGGAAAGGCATTACTGCAGTATCATCACATTGTCTTAAGGGTTTCTAGAAGAAGTCCAAAGTAGGTGGAGGGAGGGAGGGGAGAACATTTAGAGCGGTTGATGGTGTTGCGGTGTGACTTAAACGTTGAATGCGCCCGACAACTCACTCTCTCTCTCTCTCTCTCTCTCTCTCTCTCTCTCTCTCTCTCTCTCTCTCTCTCTCTCTCTCTCTCTCTCTCTCTCTCTCTCTCTCTCTCTCTCTCTCTCTCTCTCTCTCTCTCTCTCTCTCTCTCTCTCTCTCTCTCTCCCTCCCTCCCTCCCTCCCTCCCTCCCTCCCTCCCTCCCTCTCTCTCCCTCTCTCTCTCTCTCTCTCTCTCTCTCTCTCTCTCTCTCTCTGGGACTAACATAGCTATTACTTTTGTCTTTTACACATATGGTTGTGTTCATGTGTGCAACTGATTTACGATTCAACGTGTGCTGTTGTGATTTTTTGTGTTTATTTTTTAGCTCTGAGCTTATATGCTAAATGCTACACCATATTGGAAAACTATAAAGGAAATTACATTTTGATGCACATACATGCATGAATAGTATAGACCAAGGGGAAGCATGGTAAACCATGGCTGCCACAACATTTAATTTAAACTCATGTTAGACCGAAAGTTTTGTCATCAAATTATATTCATATTGAACTTTTTGCACATCAAATTGTTGAATTGAAAGGGGACAGGAGAAGTTAAAAAAATGAGATTAGTATTGATTCAAGAACATTAAATATTGAATCCCTATAGAAAACTTTTTTGTGAGATGTTTCAGGTAATATATATATATATATATATATGGCTTTAATAGGTTTAAAGGCTGTGTATTAAAGTATCAGTAGCAATATTGCAAGAGAACACCAGGATAGACAGCCCTTAATTTCAAGTGTGTGTGTGTGTGTGTGTGTGTGTGTGTGTGTGTGTGTGTGTGTGTGTGTGTGTGTGTGTGTGTGTGTGTGTGTGTGTGTGTGTGTGTGTGTGTGTGTGTGTGTGTGTGTGTGTGTGTGTGTGGGTTGATCGCGTGTGTGCTCGGGTTGAATGCGTGTGTGTGTGTGTGTGTGCGTGTGTGTGCAATGATTATGTTTGTGTGATGATTGTGTGTGTTTATCCGCATGTGTGATGAAGATGCAGAGCGCGTGCGTGCCCTTGTGCAGCGTGCCGGGGCGCGTGTGTGTCACCCGTCAGCCCAATCAGAAAGCGACTTAAGAGGTGGCTCCTGGTGCGAACCTTCAGACAGGCCCTCCGCAGAGATTTCTAAAACATTTATAACCCGCCTGTACCCCCTGTTCCCTTCCCCTTCCCGGCTGTCAGCTCTAATCGTTAAAGAGATTTATCCACAACACAATGGCCCGGCTCCTTCAGCGCCGTCATCTTCGCACAACATACCATCTGAAAACCATTATCTGGGCTTTAAGTCCCGCCACAGCCGCCGCCACAGATGACCTTAACGGATAGATCGCTCGACTCGCTGCCGTTTCTTTTCCTTTTTGACACTTGTTTATATTTTTATTTATGCATCTGTTTGTTCTTTCCTTATAAGGAGATGTTGCTTGTGCTCTCCTTCCCGCCGGTGATGCATACGTTGCATGGCGTTTGCAGCTCTTTCAAATGTCTGGAAACACATGAGGATAAAGTCAACTGGGTTACTGAAACAAGATACGGGCGGTATGGTATATTGGGAGACATGGGGCTTTGCGATTGTGCTCATAAATGCCAGTAAATCTAGTAGAGGTATGAAAGGATTGACGTGATTTGTATCGTGGTAGATGACAGGTTAAAGGTAGGGTAGGCAATTTGGTGAAACCAGCCAGAGTTCACTCAATTTTGAAAGTATCCAACTGAAAATATCCCAGCCCTCATTTCAGGGCTCCCATCAAAGTCACTCGATCAAAACACAAAAAACAAGCCCGCTCACTAGCTTTAGCACTAGGTCTGCCGAGCCTTGTGGAAGGTTCTGGTCGAGCACAACAAGAACATGGGACAGACAGGTAAGACATCAAATATTTTCTTTCAGGACGATGAAATCATTCAGGACGTGCTTATCACAGACAGACCTGCCATAGCCAACGATTACAGATCTTGGTCTTTTTTTATTCCGAGCATTTGATTCATTGACAATTTCAACAAATATGACAAAAAAGCTTTTATGAATTGCTTAGCCTATCTTTAAGTTTATGTTTATGTGATACAATGGCTCTTATGAGCTGTCACAAAACATTTCGGTAAGAGATTGAAAATAACGTTCATGTTTAAGAAGAAATGTTGTCAGAAATATTTCTGCACAGTGTTAATTTGAGTTAAGGGTTTACAAGGGTCAGGGCATGTGGGTCATAGAGCCAATGCAACCTTTGGCTCTAGAAGCCAAGCTAAAAATCATATCACCACATACTAACCACGCACTACATTAAAGGACCTGCATCACTTGCATGGTTCACATTGCAGTCAATTAAGGGGCCTCCTTTTCAGTGGGCTGCAACCCAGCAGAGTAAAAGCAGCCAACTCACTAGAAGGCATTAAAGCTAACTGGTATTGGCTCCTTTACACTGTAGGCAATAACATCTGTTGGCATGCTTAAAAGGTCTGGCCAGTTATTCTGGCGTGACCTAGCATTTCAGTGTTGCTATGTAATCTATCCATTAAGTACTGCAATCAATTCAGTGTAAAAATAAAAAAACGCGAGTTCCACTGACAGTTCTCACCTACTTCTTGTGTTTTTATCTTTAGTCTAATTCCTGCCAGGTCTCACAGCATTGGCAGGAATGAGGCATCTTGCTGTATGTTGCTGGATGGTTTGTGTAACTAGGAAATAGATGCGAGACATCATAAATAATGAATCGTACAGCAAGAATGGCCAGATTAACTTGGTAATGCAACCAACCAATCACTAACTAACCTTCCCATAAAGAAAAGCCCTAAATCCTAATTATTAAATTAATCGTCATTGTTTTTTCATTTGTAGATGGAAGCTAATTGATCAGTAGCAATCCCCCCCCCCCCCCTTCTTATGTTTATCTCTTTCTCCCTTAGCAGATTCAACAAACATACCATAACTCTCATAACTCAATGTCAGCCAAATACAGGCACAATACTGGATAGAGTGGTCTCTCTCCCTCTCGTTCTTTCTCTCCCTCTCTCAATTGTACAATGTGTACAGCTAGAAATATACAATGTATCCCGACGAAGAATAATTGCAAACACCTACAATAGCCACGGAAATCAATTTTGGAGAAGCCATGACCTCTGGAATTTCCACGGCCTTTAACAATAATGTGCTCCCATGGGGAACGCTCACAATATGTACTGTGCAATGTCTTCCTGCCGGTAATTTGCCCAACATAAGCGATTGGGTAATTGGGTAGTGCAGGCGTTATCGGCAAATATTGCACACCAACAAGATAATGTACATCTTATCTCGAAACCACCTTAGATCATCCTGGAGATATGCACTGTTTCACATATAGCCAGCCTCTCTCTCCCTCTCTCTCTCTTTCGCGCTCTCTGTGTCTCATGAATTTTAATGTGAACTGTCAAAATGCATGATGATTGGCGGGATTATTGGGAAGATTACCATTAAGACAGTGTATCTGCATGCGTTATCTATGGACAAGGGTATAAATTCGGAGTAGGTTTATGCCAATATAAACTGCAGTAATTGATTATCTGGTGAAACAATCTTCCTCATGCAAATGAAACTGCCGCAAACATCCACTCACTCACCCTGTCGATCTAGTTTGGTAAACCCATGTTGATGAGGTCACACACACACACACACACACACACACACACACACACACACACACACACACACACACACACACACACACACACACACACACACACACACACACACACACACACACACACACACACACACACACATCCAATTTCTTGGCATATTTCTTAGGGTAAAGCTTTATCAGATCCATACAGATGTAGCCCTAAAATATTTGGAAACCACAGTTCAGCCAAAGTGAACACATGCATAGATAGATAGCCTAAGTCTGCGGATGGTATGACAGCAGATTGGAGGTGAATCAGGAACAGCAATACTCGTATGCTTCGTATTCCAATCTGCTAACATCCAATAACCAAACCAACAACACGAGAGGTCACAACAGCCAGACTTCTCAGAGGTGACAGGCTAGACGCAACTGCTTGCATAACAGATGGACATCTCTGAAGGCACAATGACTCAAAAGCCTTGAACACAATGGGGAAAAAAACAAGCAACAAAACACTATGTGGGCTCCGCTTCTCTCAGCCAGCAACAGGAACATAAGGCCAGGTCACTGGCGACCACAGGACCGCCAATGCTGAATGAAGCCAGGGTCAGAAACATGCAGATGGTGGTTCGGAATTTGGCATGAACCGCATACATCCATGGCTCTGCTGTAGATGATCCATGTTGGGAAGATCTTCATTGAGCGCATTAAAGGTGCTGTAGGTAAGAAGATGGTGTAATTGTTGTAATTGGTTGGAAATGCCACATCTGTTGCAATTAGTAAGGGGAAAAGATCGGGGAAAGTGCTCATTTGTTCCTGCTATTTACTGCGTGCCTCTCTCTGTACCAGACTTTTTCGATTTTAAACTGCTCCAGGCTAATTTCTGACCAACAAGGGGAACTCTTCCCTGATTGCTTCAGGGAATCAATCTTGCTGGACTTTAAAATGGCATAAAAACAGGCGAACCAGGATTTAATGGGGCTACTTATTTTCTATCTTCTGCTCTCTCTCTTAGCAACTCTCAAACCATACCTGCAGCTCTTTCAACTCCTTCGTCTTTTTCTCAGGTCTTTGTCGGAACAAGTGACAAGTAAAAAGTATATCTCCATGACTACAAGGACTATATGTAATCTTGGTACCAAGATTGTTTTGCAAGTGTTATGTGGATGTTTCTGTGTCAGAGGGAATAAAGCTTGAACACTGCATAAATGAAAGAATTCATTTCTGCTCTGTCACAGTCATGTTTTACAGTGAATAGGCCTACCACCTGCATCTTCATTCGGTGGGCCTGTAGAACTATTGGGCCACAGCACAACATCTGAGGAGGAACTGGGTCGGAATTTGATGTCAATAAAGTGAAGTTACAAGCTTTTTTATTTGTTTGCAACCGCTCATGGCACTGCATCTCTCGTGTTGCCCAATTATATCACAAACACCAGCATGTATCTCATCTATGTGTTTAATCCTGCATCTCCTCATCCTTTCATCAGGCAGGAAGCTTAATAACTAGCAAGACCCGTTGGTCGTGTGACTACATCCAGTACAAAACACACAGGCATCCCATTAATGTTGGCTTCAGCAGCTCAGGTACGCTTTTGGATAGGGAACATCATGTCATCCATGATGCGACATTTGGGTCTATAGCTTTCCTAATTATGAATTTTCACAGTTTTATACTCCAACCGTTTTACAACAAACTATTTTTATTCGACAAACATCTGACGTGTAATACATGCCACAATTCTAACGGATCAAAAAGGTATCTGCCTCTTGATGTTGACTACCGTACATATTTTTCTGAAATAAGGTATAATCGGGATGGACTTATGCTCTCTAAACACTGATTGTTAACACTGTGTGAGAGGGGTTTCCAAATGGTGATGGATTAGCCATTTGTGGTTTTATGCGATCAAACACGACTTTGATAACAAAAATAACAAAAGTTAAAAAATCATGTTTTTGTTGTAACTACAGAAAGTGAAGTGCATTCTTAATGTTTTTAAGCCTCCAGCCTCGATAATATTAAGACTTGTTGGTTTTACATGATGTTTAGTTTTAATAGATAATATGACCTAAAAAGAAGATGCACAAAACATGTACTATTGCTGTGCATGGGGTACTCTCAGAAAAGCTCCTGTCCTCTACAGGGTCACCACAGGGTTGTGTCCTGTCCCCTCTTTTATACATCCTATACACTGATGACTGTCGTAGCCAGCACACAAACAGACATATTTTAAAGTTTGCAGATGACTCAGCTATTGTTAGTCTTTTAAATGGAAAAGAATCTGAGCATGGTCCTGTTTTAAACAATTGTATAGCCTGGTGTGATAGTGCTCACTTACACCTGAATGTATCAAAAACGAAGGACATGGTCATTGATTATAGGCGCAAGTCCCCCCCTACCCAGGTCACTGCTATAAACGGGCAACCTGTAGAGGTAGTTGGCTCATATAAATACCTGGGAAGCATAATTGATGACAGGCTAAATTTTAATCTTAACACAGAGAATATATGTAAGAAAGGCCAACAGCGACTCTCCTGCCTCCGTAAATTGGCAAAATTCAATGTGGATAAAACCATTATGAGAATATTTTATAACATTGAATCTGTTTTATCTTTTTCTATGTTATGCTGGTATGGAAATCTGACGGAAAGGATAAAGCCTCACTCGCCAAAGTAGTGAAGGCCGGTGGCAAAATCATAGGTGCCAAGCAAAGCAGTCTAGCAGACCTGTACAATAGATTTGTCCACAAAAAGGCAGAATCTATTTTATCATCCTCTTCATCCTGAGTTTCAGTTGTTACCTTCTAAGTCACGTTTCAGATTCCCTGCAGTTAAAACCAATAGATATAGACTCTCATTTGTTCCCAGTGCCATTTCTCTCCTGAACTCAGATTTTGGAGCTCGGGGCCGACATGGTGTTTTTGGTGCACTGTGAGGTATGATTACCTGCTGTATGAAAGGTACTCCATGAAGAGCAGAAAGTGTTTCCTGTTTTTAATTTTTTATTTTATTTGACACATAGTAGTTATTATTATTATTATTATTCTGATTTACATGGGTATGTCATGCAGGGATGCTTATCAGCATGCCTGTATACACTCTGCACTATCTATACTATCTGCAATGTATGTTTGGTCTGTCATGTTGTACTTTCTGTCCTATGTTGTTTATTGATGTCTTGCTGCAAACAAAATCGCCCTTAGGGGACAATAAAAAGCTTTAACTAACTTTAACTAAGTGTTAAGTAATGGTCATTTAAAAATACCCACTTCTTACATTGCAAGATTACTGCATTTAAAAAGCAAAATGTAAGATTAAAGTGTTACCGACTGAAAAAGTAACTCGTTCTACATTTATGAAAAACTAGTTTGCCAAACTACCATGAAGGACCGGAAAGATAAAAGGTCCTTTGATACCAATTTATAGTCAGTACTGGTATTCGAATGATAGCGTGTACATTTGTGTCAGAAATTACAGAAATTACGAATGTTTATACATATTTCCATCAATGTTTGAGGGACTGAGTAACACAATTACAAATACACGACCACTCCGTTGATTCATCCTACACACCACCGATAATATCGCCGATCAATGACCTTCTGACAGGTGCACTTGTAGGCCTTGTGGAATCATTTCTCAAGACCAAAATAAATCCTGCAATGAGATGCCAAAGGTATGTGATACAGTCCCACCCAGTGCCAGACTATAAACACTAAAATCCTGCGTTCTGCAGGATAAGCCTATGCAAAATCCTGTTAGGTCACACTGACTGACCTAACAAGTATAATCAGGGGATATTCTTGCGTTCGCAGCAGAGTGGAACGTTGGGGAGAATGTCTTTTGGAGAGAATGGCGAAAACATAGGATTTCACGCTTCTTTCTTAATCACTGTGTTATTTTAGTAACAGTGATGAAATGGCATAGATAACTCTGATGACTATCATATTAGACATATTACCACGTTTAAAGCAAAAATATTTTGGGTTTACTCTCTCTGCCCATAAACTAGAACTTTGAGCATGAAAATAAGAGACATAAATTATATTTACTGTAAGTCTGACAGTTTATGGTGATGAAGCTAGAACCCAGCATTAATTATGGTTCCCTGAGAACACCATCCCGGAAACGGGCTCTCCCTTGATGAAGAAGGGGCTGGCATCTTCAAAATAACAAATTTATCTTGTTTGAACTCCAATGTACCCAAGTGCATATTTCTTGACTCTTTGCAACGAACCCTTTAAATCCACAGCGAGACATACTCCAATAGCTACTTTGCTGCAGGACCACCACCCAGGCCACCTGAAGTCGCCGGGGTCGGACATTGAACTCCGATGACCCGCATCGTCTCCGTTCTCCACCCACAGGGAGCACGTTGGAGATGAGCGAGGGGGTGAAATGGGACCGGACATGAGGTTCTGCCGCATGACTGTGAATGTGAAATCCTTAAGACCCTTGTCAAATTCATGTCTTTAACAAGCCAGGTTGGTTCTGACAGTTAGGGGAACGAAACGAAAGAGGCTCGCCCCCCAGTGTAGCCGATACACCGGGGGCTGCATGGAGATCACACCCTCCCATCGCCCGTCTGCACACAGTGGGCCATGTTTGTGTTTAGCGTAATTTCCCAGATTCAACAGAGCTCTGCTGCGACGGGGCTGGGCTGCAGCCGTGTCTTGACAGAGCTGCTGGGGACATGCTTCAAAGACGCCGCACATTTAAAATGCAGGATATTCCGCCACCTCACACGGAGGCTTAAATGTGTAAATCTACGTCCAGGCGGAAGATACCCAGAGGAGGATTACATCATAACCAGGGTTGAACACTGAGAGGAAGAGACTGAAAGAGAAGCACACACACACACACACACACACACACACACACACACACACACACACACACACACACACACACACACACACACACACACACACACACACACACACACACACACACACACACACACACACACACACAGAAATGTAAAAGTAAGCTAGACTATTAACTCTACTTTTCTATATAAAACGAGATGGCCTATACTGCAAATCCAATATTCGTATAATTTTCAGGGTCCTTCAATCCACCCACATGGTCAGAGCCTACGCAATTGCCTTTTCCTATTGCCGTGAATTGTGAGTGGATGGCTCTTCCACTGACTTTTGATGCTAGTGATTGGTTAGTAGACTTAAAAAGAACATGTATTGATGTGATTGATGTGTTTCACTGTGATCTTCATAATCCCAAACAGACATGGAAGCGTTGGCTGCACAATGGGGATTTCCTTTAAACCGATTCACGCCACAACTTCCACTGCATTATACATCCGAGGGGAGCACTGGTGGGAGAAGCAGCTTCAGCCCACTGGGACTCGTCGGGCCCATTATGCTTTTATACTGGCTGGCCCATTAGAGAGAATTATCTTCCTCTCGAATTTAAGAAAGTGAGGAACTTTGGCATGAATCAATTCTGAAAGTGCAGTTAACCATGCAGAAAGAAAAACATATTTGACTGCAGTAATGTGACAGAATATGTGAATCCATAATATCTTGCCTGCCTCTCTGGACACACATTCATTCAAGCACACACACACACACACACACACACACACACACACACACACACACACACACACACACACACACACACACACACACACACACACACACACACACACACACACACACACACACACACACACACACACACACACACACACGTGGGGGCACGAACACGTAAAGACAATAAATGCTCACACACACAGCTTGTTAACACCTACGCAACTGCTAGGCAAGAACTCTCCTCCATATTGTATGCTGCATTCATACAGTTTAAATAACAAGCATTGTTAAGGTACTGAACAATAATGAGTCAGACTAACTATAGAAGGAAAACCTGTTTTCACTTACCCTAGAAAGTGTTTGCTATGATCATGAGAGTAGAAGATATAAGATTGTGATTCAAAACGTAAAAATGTAACCCAAACTAGAGTCTTAAGTGCTGTCATTTTAAGGGGAAAATTATATTGTGATATAATTGGTTCGGGTGATTCCGGGGTAAGCAAGAAGATTCCAGCCTAAAATCTAATTGTAAAAATGATCCAAGCCTAAATATTAAATTCATAACTTATACGATTTTTCTTTCGTGGAACATGGTTGATTGAGGATTTCTTTACCTATAGGTGGCAGCAAACTCACATCATGGTCCGGTGTGTACTATGTAGTTATCCTTTAAAAAACGTAAAAAGCTCCTGACACTCGCTCAGCATTTGTCAACCGTCGGTGCAAAATAACCCTTATTTGTGTCTGTGTCGAATCGACAGTCCCCTTAAACATCTGTTTCCTTAATGTCCCCCCATACTGCCACACCCATCGGTTCCTCTGCGTTGGCATTTCGTTGCCATAACCCTTTTTGTTGTTTCCTGGTAGACACTTTCATTAAGATGTTGTCAGGATTGCCCCGAGTCGATTAGCATTATGTTTGCCGTGTGCGATACCATGTCTTGCTCTGTGTTCTCATGATTATATTTTCAGTATTTAAAATATAAATCTATTTATAAAAGGAAAAAGAGAAATGGGACGAGATAAGCTTCGCCTGTCAAGACTGTTAGTCTAGTTAGTCTGTCAGTCTAGCTGTTTGCTATATATATGGATTCTGCCCGTTTTATCAGAAGATGGGAAGATATAGTGCTGTACAAACTGCTCCATGATGTATTGGTGGTGTCCAGGTGTATGGCAAAACCGATATTTCCACACTTCTAATCTTTAACAAAGAAGCCCAGAAAAAAATAAGTAATTTCAAACACTGAGCTATAATTTCAAAGTGAGTTGATGTTTTTCTTCACTTTCAGTTGGAAGGATAAACAAACAGTTTGTGCAGCGAAGGCAGGAAGTGAATAAAATGAAAGTAAATATATTCCATCACCGGTGTTCTCGGCATGGAGTTAGTTAATATCACCACTTTGTTAAGTGTTTGCTCTGCTGGATAAATTAGGAAAAGATGATGTGTGACACACACACACACACACACACACACACACACACGTTGGCATACAATAAGTTATGCGCTATTGTATGTTTATTGAATCGACTTCAACGTGATGAATAGTGATGCATGCAAACACTTTAACACATTCATCAAAATATAATCTAGATGAGAGGAGGCGACAATGTAACAATTTATTGCACTGATGAACCTCCGCAAGATAGATTTATCTTTCCCTCGAGACAAAACATTGTTGTGGAATTATAAAAGTTTCCATTTGTTTGGTTAATTGCTTACATCTTGAGTAGAACAGAGGAACGCATAATGGAGAATGAGTGGGCAGTGCCCATGAATTTAACAGCCGTGCTACTCCTTTTGTCAACTATTGTGTCTCAGAATAACTTGCTTGAAGGTTGACAAATTCTAACCATATTTTTTAATTACCTTCAGAGTAGGGTTCTAGTCCAAACACATCATTTCAAAAGCTACTTGAGCACGCATCTGCCTCAAGGTTTTTACTGAAAGATGTTTTATTCTCACAAGTTTAGGTATGGATACCGAACCAAAGAGCAATGAGCATCCCATGAAGTTTTGCACTTAATTTGCTTTATGTGCTTGAGAGCTTAAGTATTAAGGGAGGTAGATATAGGAAGATAAAAAGGTTTGTATAGAAGATAGGAGATCAAAATAGCACAACATTGCCATCTATAGGATTTATATAGGCTATTGCATCGGCTCCAAGAGGATGTAGGCCATCATTATTTATAATAATAATAATAATAATAAATGAAATGTATATAGCGCTTAATATGGTACTCTAAGACGCTTATAGCCATCCATCCATCTTATCACTACCAAATGTAACCTTTTGGCTGATGTTAGTGGGAGATCATCAAGACCTGGCCATGGAGACAACTTGAATGTGATTCATTACCATGTAGGGCAATTTGATGTTTTATTTGTCAAAACGTCACCTGGATTAAACACAGAGGAAGTAAGGCAGACTTTGATACTCAACTGCTTTTATGAGACACCATTGATGGTAAAAATGGTAAATTCGGCAATATTTACCCGTGCCAGAGATGATTAGAATTGAGAAAAGGCCTATGGTTACAAATATGGGTGCGTGTAATCCTATCATGCCCCCTGTCCCAAGATATTTCATGGCTCACACAGCGCCATGTACGGTTACGGAAGCGTAATGTAATCACTTGAGAAAATATATTCTGTTCTGATAAATGAAATATAGGCTATTGCATGGGGTGTGTTCAGCCCAGGTGGGCTTTAGTAAAGCGTGCGTCCGTTTACTGAAAGCGTGCCTGCGATTTACCAAACTGCGCGCACGACTTTCTAAAGCGCGCGTCTGATTTCCTCAAAGCGCGCGTGCGACTTACTAACGCATGCGCGCTTCATAAAATAAAATAGTCACCTCCCTTGCTCCGTAGTTTTTATAGCCTACAGTTTACATTTAACTCTGTACCAAGTTGATCGTCTTTCAAAAGTAGGCGACCCCATTGCACTTTATTATTTGAGACAATAATAACCGCAAACAAATGCAAGTTATATAAACATTTCAAAAGTTATGAAAGTACAAACATTTATGTTCGTTATCCGTGCTTAGACGTCCTTTCTTTCATTTTCCCAGCAAAACTGGTTAAACTGTTAATCAGTCAACAGGCTGTCCATTTTTTTTCTATTAAACTTAATAGAGCTCGTAAGTCGCCATTGCTCATGGGACCTATATGAGCCGAAATAAATGAATGGGAGTCAATGGAGAGAAAGTAATTATTTTCTGATCCCAGTCTTTATATGCCCCGGATTACACATATGTTGTTTGTGGATTTAAATGATAATTTTTCATGCATAGAATACTATAATTTATCGGGTAGGAGTTTGATACGGTTAGTTTTTGTGCGGGGCGCTTTGTGGACTACAACTCCCGCTGCTCTCGACGCGTATGATATAGGCCTATGTCACCACCACTCGCAAACAGATCCCGCAGTCGGAACATGGCTGTATCTTTGGTGCACTCTACCACCTTCTTTCAAGGAGAGCACAAAAGCCTTGATCGAGGTGAAAACCACTACAAATCTGAACATGTGGAGAGTTTTAGTTTTAGCACTGTGAGTTGAGAAGTGGAGGGAATGTGTATTGATGTGACGTCACATATGCGACGTGTAGTCTTTCTCGTTGGGTCTTTTCCACAGCCTTTAGCTGTATAATCATACAATATACTGTCAAACTCTTTACGTGAAAGATTTTTATTTAGACCCACACAAAACATATGTGTAATCCAAGGCATTTAATGACTGGGATCAGAAAATAATTACTTCCTCTCCATTGACTCCCATTCATTTTTTTCGGTCTCATAGGTCCCATGAGCAATGGCTACTTATGAGCTATATTGCCAATTTAAAGCGATTGAAAGAATCCTGCATGTAGGCCCATCTCCTTCACAGAATGTATTTCACATACCTGAGCCATTGTCCCCATAACTCGGTAAAAGCTCTTGTTTTCTTCTGTATATTCCGGTTTAAATAGATAGTTTGGCAAAGCAGCTCTTTTCTTCATGTTCAAAATCCCTTCCGGAGGCTGCGTTCTGAAGTTTGTTGTGTTCAACCAGCGGCTGGTTAAATGGCCAGGTTAACGCTTGGATGTCACAAAATTTTCTTCAGTTGAACACAGACAAAACTGAGGTCATTATATTTGGGAACAAAGAACAAAGATCCAGGGACTTGGCCCAAATGGACTTAAGGCAAAGGATGCTGTAAGAAATTTGAGCATATAATCATTGACCGTGATTTGAGCTTCAATAATCATGTGAAATCTGTCACTAAATCAGCATTTTTTCACCTGAAGAACATTGCAAAAGTGAGGAACCTTATGTCAGAGCGTGACCTAGAAAAACGTAGGCCTATTCACGCTTTCATTTCAAGCAGGATAGACTGCAATGCCCTTTTAACTGGGATTCCAAAAAAAACTATAAAGCAATACAAAATGCTGCTGCTAGGGTGCTAACTAGGACTAAAAGGAGTGAGCACATCACCAATATCCTAAGGTCCTTACACTGGCTTCCAGTTATTTATAGAATTGATTTTAAAGCTCTACTTGGACCAAACTATGACACCCCAGCCAGATCACTAAGGTCTCAAATCAAAAATCCTTTGGTTCAAACTACTGCATAAAAACAAAATGTGGTGAGTCAGCCTTTAGTGTTTATGTATAGCTAAACTTTGGTACAAACTGGAAATGAAAAACTTATATTTTTAAATCAAAACTAAAGACTAAGCTCTTCAGTGATGCATACTATTAACATTTTTTATGTTTTCCTTCTCATTTTTTTTTATTCTCATCGATTTATACTTTTTTTTTTATTCTAATCGATTTATATTTTGTCGGATTCATATCTGAAATGTCTGACCTTACTGGAGGTCTTTTTAAAAAATGTATTCCTTTTTATCTTTTGCTCCCTTTATTTTTCACAATACATGTAATTTCATCGAAGGACTTTCATTATATTGTTTGCATGTACTTCTCTATAAATGACGCTGATGTTTTTTTCTCTGTAAAGCACATTGAACTGCTTGATGTAAGAAAATTGCCTTGCCTTGCCTACGGGGATGGAGATATTATAAGTTAGCTACATCCTGAGGCCTGTTGTACTCTAACGTTCCTTCCGATAATATACATATCTTTACATTTCATAGATTAATTATATGTATAAATGTAGAATTTACTGAATGTCGCCTCCTGCTGTTGACAGGGGGTAGTGAAAGTAATGTTGGGTAATGTAGGCGAATATCTCACTGGGGCAGATCGCGGAAAGACAGCGTGACAGACAGTAACAAAACAAATAACTACAAAGGAAAATAAAGAGCAGATCAGATCACTCCAAAAAATATTTAAGAGCACTTGAAGTAGGCTACCTGTCCTTAGCATGAAGAAAATTCCAACTGCTCTTATCCTGGCTACCAGCTTAATATTACGGGGTCATTTCAGTGCATCAGGAACCTTCCTTACTATAAGGTATTCGTATGCCTAATGGAAAAGACAGATTTTCAAACTGCTGTAATTGCTAATCACATACACCTGGTGGCATACTATCCTCTTTAATCGGATATTCGTTATATTTCGGTTTGTGATACACGCATATATTGGAAGGTAGATTAACGGGAAGACCACATTTCAGGGTATCCATTTTTTTTTATCTCAAACGTTTTATTTAGTATAAAAATGTGTCACCGGTTTTTACCTTTAAAATATGGTACCAATACTTAGTTATTTTTCCAATGTTTAAATAATCAGGAAGGATCCAGCACTGATTTACACTAATGTTCTGCAAATAACTCGCCTAATGACGGCTCAAATGAGAGACTGCATATAAATAATGACTAGGAGCCCATAACCTGAACATTGCGATGTAAACCCCAGCAAGCATGATATTAAAAGCTCACGTTACACAAGACTAGATGTTGTTCAGCAACGGTTATGAAACCCTAATTCAGCAATATTTAGTATCAATTTCTTGACATGTATAGACATTAAGAGCAAATGGTTCCCAAACGAGTCAAACTTGCAGAAGGCGCCTCAATACCCTTTGATTTATACAACACAATGCTAACGTTCAGATTACACTCAAGTCCTGATACAAGTCCTTCCAATGATGACCCAGATCCAACCAACATACATTGGGTTTACAACTTTAATTTTAGTACAACAGTTCAAGTCAACTAGTTACTGTATATTGAGATACCGTGTGTGGTGTTCCAAAGATGTCATGATGTAAAATGTACATTTCCAGCAAGGTTAAATTCCCAGCTATACAGCAAGAAGTCATGTGCTTTCCAAATTATTTCCTATACATTACAAAATGCAATATTTCAGCGGCACAAACATGTAGCTTCAGTGAATTGAACTAGCAAGAGCAAGAGCAATAAGCACATATACAGGGTAGCAAGGCGTCGAACTGCATCTAGAAACCGGCCCAGGTTAAACAGTACTCTAGTATATTAAGTGCCAAAAACAGTTGCAGATCCACAACACATTTCCAATGCTCACAAATGGAACAGGCAAAGCAGACTCAAAAAGCAGGGGCGGGGGGGGACAGACATGTAAAACCAGTGCAAGTACACTTCTACCGTGAGAGTTGAAAAATTCACAAAAGTGGAACTTCATAATTTTATTTGAAAAAAGGTGGGTTGTGAACACAAAAATACTGGCTGTCAAAACAAATAAAGCAATCTTTGGATACGTAAAAAAAAACAAAAGCCTGTACAATTTCTCTCCCAGCTGGAAAGGTTCAGTCTTCTGAGGTGCCTTCCTGGGTTTCCTTGTTCTTGCGCACCACCTCCAACTTCTTATCCTGTTGAGACAAATTAAAAAAGATGAATAAAAAAAGAATATGTAATTAAAAGAATTACACTAAAATCCCAATCACACACACACCTTCTCCTTGAACTTCTCGTTCTTTGCCGCTAGAAGGGCCGTGCGATTTTCCTTGTTGGCCTCCATCTTCTGATTGAGTTTCTCTTCTGCCATCTTGCTGAAGTTGTTGTTCTCCTCCATGGCCTTCTGCAGCACCTCCTTCTCGTGTTCCCGCTTCTCAGCCAAATGCTTCAGAACCTCAGCCTCGTGGTTCTGGAAGAACAATGACATAGGATGGAATTCTCCCCACAACAAGATTTCCCCCCACCCGCCCCCCACTTTTAGCTCTGGCCTTGAAGTGTCAACTATATTTGAATTTTCCTAAATGGTTTGATCAGGCCTCAATCACGAAGGATTGACACCATACAGTCTGAATATCGGATATTATAATCACTAGCCTCCCACAACAAGATTATTAAAAATAAAGACTTCATATAATAAGTTCCAATACACAACAGAGGGCGTCGCTACCTTGCGTCTCTCTTCCGCAGCCTCCAGCTTCCTCTGGATTTCCTCCAAGGAGACATCCTTCTTCTTGGGAGGCGATAAGGGGAACTCTGACTTGGCATCTGGTGCAGGAGCAGCTAGAATCACCTCAAAGGCCTGGCCAGAGGCACGCTTGTCCAGCTCCTTAACCTGAATATCTGAACAAAGGACATATCACACTATAGCACAGCAAAGATGTAATCCTTTAAAAAAAAAAAAAAAAAAAGAATACCTTGTGTTTAATAACCCACCTCCAATAGTTTCCATCTTGCCAGCAGTTAACAGGTGATTCTGAAAAAAGAAAAATCGATGCCATTTTTAAAACATTGTTATCGCCACGAATGAACTCATTGACCGAGCCTGAAAAACAGCAATAGCGACCTCTTATGGTTGTTTAAAAAAATAATTCATTTAAACAACAAAGCTCAAGACTGACACCCACTGGACGTTTTGTGAATATCAAGAAACCACCGCCCATCCATACAAACAAAAACTGCCTGTACATTACTTCAAGCATCTACTACAGCTAACCATTACAATTAAAAAATGTTATTTAATGTCGAGGCGATTTACAATAAACAGAGCAACGGATGTGTTAAAAACATAAAGTAAAGCGTGAGCAGCTGGGGGGTACAACGGTTACTGAAACAAAGGATGCGGTAGGGTGGGGTACAGTGCCAGCCTGTGGCATACATAAGAAAAGCCTCGTTTTGTCCAACTTGCACAATAGCTGTGGAAGCATCTGGTAAACCCAGCGTACGTGACAATTCATGATTAAGCGTGGCGCCATGATAATCTGGAGGGAAAACTGCACCTGTTCGTAGCAGTCAACGAGTCTCAGCCGCAGAAGGCTTAGGCAAAAAAAAAAAAATTAAATGATTTCAAAGTCTTAAACCGAAGTGAACCAATTACCAGACAACGATTCCACACGTATGGTGTCGAAATGCAGACAACCAAGCAGGGGATTCGATTTGACTTGCATCAATTACTGGATTCTTGACATTTCAGATATCTTTATAACAAAAGGTCCAGGGTGGAAGACCAAAAAAACAGGGTGGCTGGTGTGGTGTCACAGGAGCCAACAAACCAAAAGCCCAGGCAGGACAAAGGAGCTTTTGATTACCGCCTAAATGTGCTCAGCAGCTGCAAACAAAGACCAGATTGGGTGCATGTTCTGCGCCAGCCGTGTCGTTCAACAATGACAAAAATGCAGGCGTCGATTAAAAAAAAAAAAACTAAGCCAAATATCTCGAAAATTCGAATTTCCAGAAATACGATATACATATATAATGAATCCAAACACACGAATCAAAATGTCACCGTTCAGGAACCAACAGAAATTCAATCGAAACAATGTTGCATTGCACGTTCAAGCAGGTGTATCGCCTGTGACACCCCGTGTTGTTGCCTTTATGCCAGGGAGCCAGTTCTCCATCCACACAATAGACCAGACACCGCTCGGTGCATCGCAGCCTAGACACTGGCTGCAGAACCCCTGAACCGCGACACACGACGATGCAAATCAGAAAATAATGTACACAGAAGCGAGCTAGATTTAAACATGGTCAAAATACCAAACAAAGTCCATTTCGTTTGCACCATGCAGGGTTATCAAATTCGCCATATGTAGGCCTCACCCGTCCACTGAGACGGGAAAACATCCGCCAGAGACGCAAAAAAGTTGGAAATATTCAAAATGCCTCTTGAAACAATTGATTATCGTACTCTGGCCTACGTTTGTTTCTCTTTTATCGACAACTTTCAAATAAAATATGCACTGTCACACCCACCTTTACAAGAAGCGAGCACTACAGTCCTCTCAGCCAGACTTTACCGCGGAATATACACTTCAGCTCAGCAATTACGCGCATAAAAAGACCCCAGTGTGTGACGTCACATCCTTGCCTGCGATTTCATTGGATCGCTGCTCCTTCGCTGATTGAACGGCGAGTGTTGTTTTTTGATTTCATGTCCGCATTTTCAACTATTTTACAACGTACGTCGATAATCGATGCATCCAAATAATGTATTGCTGTCTGTAGTTCATCGTTACAACGGGGAGAGATTGCAGTCAAACACAGTCGGTTCTCTCTCATTACCCAAACCCCATACAGTCCCAGAGAAACAGCGCGATTAGCAAGATGTGCATGATTAATATGTAAGATATGTGAGTTCATATGTAAATAATCGAATAAATATAAATAATAATAAATACATGTATGTATGCATAATATAGATTCATATTATGATTAAATCCCATTCAATCATAGGATCTTTCTGCTTGAAATAGTTTATGGAGCAATTGCCACCCATGTAATTCAATCATTATAAACACAATATGCACCTCTTGCTTGCACTGTATAATATGTTCGCTAAGTTATGGTTCGTTCAGCCTTTGCACTTAAAATCGTGTGGCTCGTACAGTTGTGCAGACGTACCCTCGCGATACAGGCTTGAGGAGTGCCTAGGCTAGAGACAGCTGTGACAGCTGTCGGTTCCATGAGGAACACGCCCTAGCCCTGAACCCACTGTGAACACAGCAAAACTTGGTGCAGTTTCAGTCCCTAATTATTCCATATACACAGTGGCCAGTTTGGCACGGAGCTTCAGTCGATAAAGCTTTGATTGGATCACAACTATTTATAGCTGAGCACTATTGAAGTCGGAAAAGACAGCGAGCTATGCGTTCATTTGGCTTTTGTTTTCAAGTGAACCCGATTCGATTTCAAAAGCATTTTAAATCTCGGGTGTAGCAGTTTGATCTATTTTTACAGTTTCTGTTGTAGCTATCAAAGTCCAGTGGTGCTTCAGCAAACACTTTTACTCGAGCAGAGGAACGTTCCCACTCAGAAAGCCATTTCTTTCTCTGAAACATCAAGTATTGACATGTAATCAACGCACTTCCACATGGATTGAGTTTGCGTTGGATGTCATTACATGGATCCAGGGTACCAGCAGAAATTTCCATTGTACAATATTTTATTACAATGCTTCATCTGTATCAGGTGACACAGCATCACGATTAACAGCAGATGTTTACTGCTGCTTACTCAGATATAAAGAATCGTCCAATCTCATGACTCATTTGAGCTTCTCCCTCCTAGACAGCCCTTGGAGGGGGAAGCACTCTCATGTGCCCCCTCCTCGGTGTCATCCGCTCCCCCCTGGGGTTTTCAGGGGCTATTGGCCAGCTCAGCTAGTTTTAATACGCATCTCAGCGATAGCCTAGCCATGACTTCCATAATACGTAATACTGTTATGCCAAATAATCCATAGTAGCATTGATGCATTACCATTTTATATATTTATATACTATGCTCCACTAGCACTGAGTGTGATCAAGTGCAGGAGCAGATGGTGGTATGCCCCTCCCATCCACACACACACACACACACACACACACACACACACACACACACACACACACACACACACACACACACACACACACACACACACACACACACACACACACACACACACGCACACACACACACACGCACACACACCTGCTAGAGCCCTTGGACACTTGGACAAAAACAGATTAGCGCTAGGATGTGTAGGTTGCAGTGTGGGCGGGGCCAGGGGGTATGGGGATGGGTGTGTGAGGTTGGGGGGGGTGGGGGTAGTTATGGCAGCCTGTGTCTGCTAACCA
Organism: Gadus chalcogrammus; assembly: GCF_026213295.1. NCBI lineage: Eukaryota > Metazoa > Chordata > Actinopteri > Gadiformes > Gadidae > Gadus > Gadus chalcogrammus. The sequence goes on along the minus strand of NC_079433.1, from coordinate 8,180,850 downwards.
TGTTAACCAGATGCGAGGGGTGTGAAAAGGGATTTGGGTCTTCGGGTCATGTGCGTATGTGTGTGTGTGTGTGTGTGTGAGTGTGTGGGAGTGTGCATGTGTGTGTGTGTGTGTGTGTGTGTGTTGTTGCAAGGTGTCAGTTAGGAATTTGGAGTGTGTGTCTGTTTGTACCAGCCACAGTGTGTTCTTTGATGAGGGCTAAAGGACTTGCAATGCAAACATGTTGTGATACGCCATAAAGAGCACGACAATGTTTTCATCAAAGTAAAAAAAAACGTAATAAGTGCACAAAACCTTCTCTCTCAAAGTTGCCCCTTACATCTGGAAGGTTAATGTGCACACAGGGAGGCAATCTGGCCATCTATTTATACTGATGTCAGAGGCCTTGTGACCCCGGGCGGTAAAGTGTGCTTCGGTTGACCTGCGAGGGCAGCGATGACAATGGTCACGACAATGTGTGAATAGTGGAGAGTGGTGGCGTTAGACAGAGGGAGGCGGGGGGTGGTTTGATGCTGTATGGATCTGTTTGCGGGGGGGAGGGGGGGGGGGGGGGGGGCTCATGCTGGGAGGAACAGGAGGCTGCAGGGCTGCTGCATACAATAACGAGCCCCCGACACACACACACACACACACACACACACACACACACACACACACACACACACACACACACACACACACACACACACACACAGACACATCACACACACACACACACACACACACACACACACACACACACACACACACACACACACACACACACACAGACACATACACTTGCACACAAGTACACGCATCCATATGCACACAAGTACAAATATACACATGTACATGAACGTTCAAATGCACATGCACATACACACACATACACAAACACATACATACACATGCACACAAGTGCACTCACACACACACACACACTCAGGTAACTGCAGCAGCTGAGGAAGCATATCAGTGAAAGAATGTGTGTGTGTCTTTGTGGGTGTGTGAGTGTCTTTGGGAGCCATTCAGCCATGCAGGCAAATTGCTATGTGGCTGGAGCAAGCAGCCTGACCCATTTTCATGGTTAAATAAAAAAAGAGTCCTGCCCCGCTTCCACAGGAACACAGAGACTAGGGCGGGGGTGGGAAGGTACCATGAGACCCAATCTTCCGTCCTCATCGCCCTGCTGCGGCACTGGTTCCTCCAAGATAACGGGCATAAAGGTCCAACTTTCACGTGGTCAGCCGCACTGTGTCCACCCTGATTGCTTCGCCCTTTATTTCACCCGATGGGACTGTTTCTATCTCCCCCCCCCCCGGCTCCAGTCGATGCCACTGTCAATGTTTTTTGACCTAATTAGATTGATGTGTTTAACTGAGATAATACTAACAATATTTGTCATCATCATCTTCATTACCACCATCAAATTTATCCAGTGAAAAATAATTCTCTAATCCCGAATAATTGTGTAGTTCTAGAAGTCTTGACTCAAATAGCTGGAATAAACATAAACAACATCGATTCTGCCGTCACAGGCATGCGATGCAATCAAGGCCTTGTGCTGCCAGGCATGGACATGGGAAATCTATGAGACTGGTTAACATACAAGAGGGGGTAAGTTTTATGTAACTGTGTTACATAACAGCGCCCCCCCCCCCCCCCCCCCCTCCTTAAGGCTGTAGGCTGTCTAGAAGTCACTTCCACCTCCCTCCCCCCATTCTTCATTTAGACTCGTAGTGTGTCTGTTTGAGTGTGTGTGTACGTGTGTGTGTGTGTGTGTGTGTGTGTGTGGAAGCATCTTCTCCCCACGTGCGGTAGCCTGTATTAAACACATGCCTTGTTTTCGAGGATGGGGTGTGTCAGGGATGCAGCCATTTGCCTTTTGTTAGATTCACCCACAAGCCCAGCCTTGTAGTAGTTAATCTCTCACCAACTGCTACCACAAAACTGTCTTGGATCCATGGATGCCCTAATATTGATGATTGATTTTAATTTAGTTTAAATCCCATACAAGCCCAGCCTTGTGGTTGCAATTTCAAAGTCTCACGAACTGCTACTACTACAAAATAACAACATTTTCAGCTAGTGAGCAAACCAGCCACCAAGGGAGAGTGTGCAGGTGTGCGCGGGGGTGAGAGAGTGATTGATTCTTTATTTTTGAGCTCAAATCAGCTGCAGTGTCAACATCCAAATCTGTCTTATTGGGAAGCCTTGGATGACTCAGGGCAGTAAGACCCCGCTTGCGCCCTCTCTCTCTCTCTCTCTCTCTCTCTCTCTCTCTCTCTCTCTCTCTCTCTCTCTCTCTTTCTCTCTCTCTGTCTCTCTTTCCTCTCTCCTCTCTCTCTCTCTCTCTCTCTCCTCTCTCATCTCTCTCTCTCTCTCTCTCCTCCTCTCTCTCATCCTCTCTCTCTCTCTCTCTCTCTCTCTCCCTCCCTCCCTCCCTCACTCACTCACTCACTCACTCACTCACTCACTCACTCACTCACTCACTCACATCCCCTCCCTCCCTCCCTCCCTCCCTCCCTCCCTCTCTCCCTCCCTCTCTCTCTCTCTCTCTCTCTCTCCCTCTCTCTCTCTCCTAAGAGAGAGAGAGGGAGGGTGCACAGAGAGTGCACGCTGGTTGTGTCACTGTCCCCTAAATCGATCCCTCATGGTGTGTGCTTGTGTGTTTGTGTAAGTGATTGTGTGTGTGTCTGTGTGTGTGTGTGTGTGTGTGTGTGTGTGTGCGCAGAGGTGCACTCCCGTTCATGTTTGAAGGACTGTCATGAGTCCTGCAGTCTCCTCTCCCCCAGTTCCCAGATGTAGATGTAGAAGTGCCGCGTGGTGCCGAACTATTACAGAGCTATAAATCTACATGCAACGTGGCATCCCTAGTTCTATTAAAGGGATCCACCAAAGATCTCAGTCCTAGAAAAGAAGATACTCTGTGTGTGTGTGTGTGTGCGTGTGTGTGTGTGTGTGTGTGTGTGGTGTGTGTGTGTGTGTGTGTGTGTGTGTGTGTGTGTGTGTGTAGTCGGTGTGTCGGTGTCTCTTCAAACAAAGACATGGTTAATATATAGCTTTTAAATGACCACATCAATAATGCATGCAGGTTCTGCAGCACTGAAGATAATGACTTTGTTTGCTTTTCCTCTTCAGCAATTTTTTTGGATCGGACATGGTCTCCTTAATGTAACACGATAGCCTCAATAACATGAGATGGCTCTGGCTCCCAGCAGGCACCTCAGCTGCTTCGGGGGGAAAACCTGGGGTGGGTTGAGACAATATAACGACAAAATATGTAAAGGTGATGGCTTCATGGATGTGCGCCATCATAATTATGGCTTTTGGTGAATCTTTCCTTTCAATGCTGCTGCCGAGGTAACGGTGCTATCCGCTAGCAGGCAGAGTGAAAGCTGCAGCCAGAGCCTGGCTCACCAGGGCCGGCTTGTTTTCAGCAAACCCCACGCCGCGAGCCTGCTTAAGGCTATCTGAGGGGCTAGCTAGGAGACACTAGCTCGGAGAAAGGATTAAACTTTAAAGTAAAAGACGGAGAGTGGCTTGAGGGAAGACGGGGACATGGGATGGGAGGGGGGGGGCTGGTGGGGGGGGGATCTAACAGGGAGGAGGAGATGAGAAGGCCTATACTGCCACTGAAGCACATGGATTATAACTCCACCCCCCGTGGGGCCGTGATGTCAGCGATGGAGACGGAGGACCGAGCGGATGAGAGGAGGAGCTGGAGGACGAGGATGCTGAGAGAGCTCAGGGGAACGCTGGCAGGAAGAAACTGCAGGATCAGTGTGTAGGAAAAATGGCCGCCGAGCATCACACAGAGCCACGTAAAAAAATAAAATGAGATAGAGAAAGAGAGGGAGACAGAGAGAGAGAGAGAGCGAGAGAGAGAGAGAGAGAGAGAGAGAGAGAGAGAGAGAGAGAGAGAGAGAGAGAGAGAGAGAGAGAGAGAGAGGGAGAGAGAGAGAGAGAGAGAGAGAGAGAGAGAGGGAGAGAGAGAGAGAGAGAGAGGTAGAGAGAGAGAGGTAGAGAGAGAGAGTGAGAGAGAGATGACTTGGCTCCTATGATTCATGTGGGCGACACCTTCTCTGGACACTCTGGTCATTTTTTCTGATAAGGTCATCCTGCCAGCAAACGGGTGGTCACCTTAATGTCATCTGGCAGTCATCTACTTGGAAGCTGCAGGCTTCTAGCGTGCAAGGTATGTCCGTGGATTTCTGGACATGATGCCACTATGAGGCATTCTTCCAGTCACTAGTAAGGAGTACACCACGACAGGTTGTGCCGTTCTTAGAAAATAATGTACGATGCTGTAGTGCGATAACTTTTTATGATGGTACAGCTGGTCATGGTTTACTTTTTTTCCAGTTTTACAACTGCTACCAACAACGAATCCATTACGATTGTGGAGTGTGTGTGGATGATGGCTGGTTTAGGCAGCCTTACCCGACATGAGTCCCACTGATTAGTATCTGAGGCTGAGTGAGGCTAAAATCATGTATGAGCTAAACCAACCATACCCACACACTCTTGGGGAGATCTCGTACATTGCAGAATGTACCATCTCACGTTTCAGTGTCTTTCAAACTCAATAAACCCAAATCACCATCCAGGGTTCTAGCTCTGTGAACGCCACCTAGGTGGATTGTGGCAGCCCTAGGTGACGCGTAGCATTTACATTGCTACTATGACCTACTTCCATCGTTTTGATAGAGTAAATCAGGCATTTATTCGTTTTTGGTCTTTTATGGCGTTCTGGGCATATTGTTTTTGCGTGGTCAAGTTATATCTGAAGTAAGGGTAAATAAATGAAAAGTTATTTTACTTTCATTTCAAAGGTTTATGAGGTATTAACATTTAGCCTTGGTCTTAGACCTAATGTGAATTACAGTTTATACAATTAATCTACAACTATGAACAAAAGATGGAATCTGCGACCTTTTGTCCAGTTTCAGAACACCCTCTGATATTCCAGCGTCAGAGAGACTCAGTATTTTTCCATGGAGAGGCAGAGGGGTGAATGAGAGGCAACGGTGTGAGCTGACCAACGCTCTTTTTAAAACAACATTGAAAAGGACATGAAACATGGTGAAGGTAAACCGCTGAGGAGCCAAACTTTGGGGGGGGGGTGGGGATTGTACATGGGGCTTGAGAAAGGGCATGCATGGCATCTCGGTGATTTCTTATCTCAAAGGGTGAGACTGAGTTATCCAAAAGCCGTCTGCCCACCGGCTTATTGAGGCAGGAGGGAGGGGTGCGGCGTCCTATTGTGGGCAGCCAGTCTTAGCCCCCACCACGGCCACCGCACACTGCCACCACCAATAGCAGGCAGCTAGGTGATGTCACTTCTCTCACTCTCTCGCGCTTGCTCTCTCTCACACACACACACACACACACATTCTCTCTTCTTCGCGCCCACCCTCTTGTGCCGTCTCACACTTTGGCTCTCAGAATGTGTGTGGGTCTGCATGTGTACGTGTACGTGTGCGTGTGTGTTATGGTGTGTGTGTGTGTGTGTGTGTGTGTGTGTAGGAAAGGAGTGTATGCCAGCCTTGTGATCGGTGGCTGAACAAAGGATGAAGTCACAGCCGGCTCGGATTGGGCAGAGAATAAAAGAGGAGCGAGCTAATTTAATAGGGCTATTTCTTTATGAGATAAGATGCAGTTAGCTCGGTGGGGACTCGCTTCATCGTAGATGGAACACGTCTAGGAATGACCTAATTCTTGTGTGCCGTTTGTTCTGATACTTACAGGCTCCTCCCTCCCAAGCCACCAACCGACAGTGGCATGTGATGTTTTCATACATTGAGTGAGCTGACGATGCTGCAGTGACATAATATGATAATGAGTGATGCATCTGCTAGCATAACGTTGTTGTCTCTACTGGCTATCCTCCACATACCTCAAGAGGAAACCCTTTGGAGGGGTATGCCGTGTAAGATGCAGAGATAGCGGTCAATGGCATCACTTTATTTGTTAATGGACGACCAACCATTGGTTACTAACTGCTCCCAAAAGCACTCCGTGGCCACCGGCTCTTAAAGCTTGAATGTGAACAGCCCTCACTTATTCACCACAACATAAAGACCGATCGAGCGTACACACTAAACATGACGACACACCACCAACCGTACCTCGCTCTAGCCTGGAAAATCACCCTCCTCCTCGTTTTTTTTTTTTTTTTGCGACAGGCTAGGAGCGGGCACGTTGAGCACCACGTGAACAGTGCCCCTCTCTCCCTTTCTCTCTCCTCCGCCCCTCCTCTCTCCCTTTCTCCTCTCGCTCCTCCACCCCTCTCCCCTCCCCCCCCCCCCTTTCTCCTCTCACTCCTCCTACCCTCTCCCCTTCTCCCCCCCCCTTTCTCCTCTCACTCCTCCACCCCTCTCCCCTTCTCCTCTCTCCCTTTCTACTCTCACTCCTCCAACCCTCTCCCCTTCTCCTCTCTCCCTTTCTCCTCTCACTCCTCCAACCCTCTCACCTTCTCCCTTCCTCCTCTCTCTCCTCCACCTCTCTCTCCCTTCTCCCTAGAGCTGCCAGCCCGGCTTAGAGTGCTCACATCCTTCCCAGTGCCAGTGTCGTCAGTCCGTCTGCCTGTCTGTCTGTCTGGCACCCTGCCTGTCTCCCTGTCAGTCGGTCGGTGCGCCCGCCTGTCTCACTTTCTATCAGTTTTGTTTTTTATTCTGCTGTTGACGTCTATGTGTCTGCCTCCACTGCTGTCGGTGTTTATGTGTCTGCTTCCACTCCTGTCGATGTCTATGTGTCTGCTTCCTCTGCTGTCGATGTCTATGCGTCTGCTTCCTCTGCTGTCTGCCTCGTCCATACCATTCGTCTGTCTGTCTGCCCTGTCTGTATCATTCTGTATTTCCCTGTCCATTTTTTTGTAGAAAGGCCATTGGATACATTCATTGGCTTTGTCCTATAGGAGATTGTGTGGGGCATCTGGGTACATGAATAAATAGAGGGAAGGATCTCATCTAACCAGGGAAGTGGGTAGAGGAGGGGCTGGGTGGCAGTGCAGTAGCAGCAGCATCCACTGACCTGCTGTTTATTCACTTAGCTTCGATTGATAACGCAGCATCCATCTGTAATTTGTCTGTAATTGAACCGCTGCACATCTTTCTCGATAGATGGTGGTCATGGCCACCTTGCCCTGTGAAAGGCCTGTATCTGACCACTTACGCAACACTAGCCTGCATTCAATTATATAGCCAAGACAGAGTTCTCATTCTCTGCATCCTTTCGGAAGGCTGTATCACTACGGCAGATCAAAATGTGCTATTGTCAGTTTTTTTTCTATCATAGAAGTCAGGCAATAATAGTCTCATGTTGAGATAGGCTTTTTATGTCTGTCCTTTTACACAGGTCACAGCTCGAATGCTTGCCAAGGACACACACACACGGGGGCGCGTGAACTCACACACATGGGAAACAACTACAACCATCAAGAGAGACTGAACCCCATACAGTTTAACAGAGACTGGCTTCCTCCAAGGCTAGTTACCCTGGCAACATGTCACATGGCAACGGGCGAGCCAAGGGAACTGTAACTGTCGGAGGTGCGCCAACAGTCGCCTAAAATCGGGGGCGGCGGTCGGCATTCCACCAAAACCCAAATCCATCACTCGCTTTTGTCGATTGGTTACTCGCATTAGACAGAATCATTTTAAAAGCATGTGATGATTATGCACTTGAACGATCCTTCGAACAAAGGAGCTAACCTGCAGTACACGGAGGAGAGAGGACGCTTGTGCGCGCCCCGTGTGTGCGCGGTCCCTGTCTGGCGCGTTGTAGTGACGAACCAGCGGGGATTGTTTTCTTCACGCTTGGCTGGCGCCATGCTGGGAATGTGTTGGTCATGATAAATGGATCCTCCTGGGTGACATGACTTCGTATAATGGTTACCCACCCACGCCCTAGCGACACTCTAACTCGTCACTAATATTGATTGCAATAGCATTGTTTTCTTCGACACCCCGGTTTCTGTTTTTTTATTGTTGTTATTAAATGTTTTATCAAAGCGGGTCGCAATTTATAACACTTAACATGTAATAGATGATTTGGCTTTCAATTGTCGAACCGATCCTACGCTGGGCATGACAAAGAAAGACATGGAAGCCGAATGTTATTGAACATCGCCACCTTGTGGCTGAAGAAGAATATTCTGTGATCAGTTAACCTGCAGGCTGGAGGCCTCGAGGCAAAAGCCTCAATATGCATGTGCACTGTGTCAACAGAGCAAAACTGAAAAATTCAATTACCAAAGTTTAAATTAGGTGATCGCTGGTAATACTGTTTCCACGGCAGACGAGGCCTGCCGTGTCCATATCCGGTCCTTTTTTTGACTGAACTTGGAACTGCTGACTGTCTCCCCTGCAGCCTTGTTGGTGTGCAGGAATGGTCCTCTATCTATCCACTACGAGGATATAGCGCTGAGCTCATGAAACAGGGTTAGGATGAGAACAGGAGTACTACTTCTTAAGAATCATCTTCATCATCGTATCTAAAAAAATGTGTTTTAATTTAAAGACAGGCAGGGTAGTGTAGCTTTAGGAAATGTGCAGTTGATTCCTATGACCGCCTCCTTTTTGGAAGCGTATGAGCACTGGAGTGTTCATTCATGTGTTGGTAGTAATTTTTCTTTGGTCTTTGTCATTAATCATAGATTATTTGTAATTTTGAAGACACAGGTGTGTTTGAAACTGCTCCAGCGTTTTGTCACGTGAAACGTGGCAAATAAAGTTTTGCTTATCGCCTAGGTTTCGGTATATTTATAGTGATTTAGGATTTTGCAGCAGACTAAAACTCTCTTTTGGTCATTTTAATATGACGTGAGTATCGCTGAGAAATACTCCCATGATACATTCTGATGTGAAAGGTGGGTGAAAGATGACCTATAGGTGGGTGTTTGAGTCCCAGACAGTCAAAAGTTTCTGGTTTCAAACCCCAATGTCTGCTAAAATCATTACTGAGGATAAAATAATCAGCCAAATTACTAAATAATAGAAAGTTGATAAAGCTATTAGATCGTTATTAAATCAAGCATCTAAATTTGCACTAACAAATACTAAATCATAAAATTACTCAATCATAAAATATGTCTTCAGAGATTAAGGTAACATGCAAATTGGAAATACCGGCTCCTCTAAAAACAATGCTACAGCCAAAGTGCTCTCATGTGACCTTCCCATTCGAGGTCAGGTGTTAGTTGTTGTTTTGGCCGGTGTGTTCTGATTCACTATTCTCAGAGTAACATGAGTTGCCAGGATAGAAACAAATTGGCCCCTAAAGCACAGTGAGCTGCTGCCAGGGAAACAAGTAGATGAACTGGACCAACTGGGATTGTACTCGATTCCCTCCGACGTAAAGGGCCTTGTCATCTTTCGAAAAAGCTCAAAGACCATAGCTGTTCTCAAACACGGGTAGATATTTGAGTTGCATTTGAAAGACAGAAGGATTTAAAGAGAGCTGGTTTATAATTTGCTACATTCTCAAAATATAAAGCGCTTTGCTCTACTTGCGCTCTCGTATATGTTCAGTGTCCTCACCCTGTAAACCCACGTGAGCTGTTGTCTGGGAAGATGGGCCGGGCAGAGGCTTCTCAATCTAAATAGAACAGTATTTGGACTGCAGTACCAATTTAAAACATTTGGTGTCAGTGTTACATATTGTACCTTCAAAGTGTCAGTGACCACTCGAAGTGTTATTGACAAAAAAGACAAACCTGTTTAATAGCCCCTTCTCCAGGAGATATAGTTATCGAACAAACACAGTTGTAGCTCATAACGCTATTTATGGGTCTGCTTCTTTTATGTACCAGGGCACATGAAGCAGTCCTATCATCACAAGTTTGGTCTACTGGCCTGGGGTAGGCCAGTAGACCCTTAGTACTTAAAGCTGCAGACAGTGTTTTCAGCGACCTGGGTTCTTCCTGTCCTACGTTTATCGTAGGAATGCGGTTTAGTTAGTCAAAGCATAGTGAAAATCTTGCCAGCTGTGCACATTACAGTCGTTGGGGGCCGGGGATTGGTGGGTTTAGCTGGGCCATTCAGAGAAGTTGTCACAAACCTAAAGCTCAGCTTTAGGGGAAGTTACTGACACATCTGAACTATTTTTGTTGAAACGTCATGGTTTATCAGTACAGATCATTTCTGACACAAAAGGTCAATTCTTAAAGTACCATAGTAGAGATAACACCAATACTTTAAAGGCAATACAAGGCAATGTATACAAAGACCAGGGATTTATTATGGCATTTTTCCACCACCAGATAAGAGTCAACACATTGCATTCGATTGGTATGGGATCCACATATCAAACTAAATTATGAACCACTCCTGATCAAGACTGAACAAAAATACACCTCTGAATTTGGTCATCATCAATTTCAAACAGTTTCTTGTCATTAATAATACAATGTCCTCCCAAGCAAGAGAAGAAACAAACGTCAACAGCGGACTGGCAAGACCCTTTTTTAGTAACACGACCACAGACGGACAAGAATCAGTGTCAAAACATCTCCATCGTACCCAGTCGAAAAAGTACCATGTCATGAATCACACACATGTACACGGGAAAACATAGGCCTATGTACAGTACAGCCTCAGGGATCAGACATCAGGATAACGTGTTACAGGAGAGCTGTGTCCATGTTCACTCGCTCTTTTTCTTCTTCTTCTTTTTCCTCGCCATATTTCCTCATTCCCTGCGGCGCTCTCCCTCGCAGTCGAGCTGAAGTGTTGATGAGTGCGAACACTTTTTTTCCTTTTTTCCACGTTGCTCCCCGCAGAACGGGCCTTTGAGGGGGTGTCGGGACAGAAGGAGCGAGGAACGTGCGTGCTGCCATCTTTTTTTTGGTGAGTGTGTGATTAATAATTTCGCCGCGACGGCGCATGAAACACATGGTTGGCGATCGTCACCGGGATCGCGTCCCCTCGCTTCCCGTTTGGCGGGCATATGCTGCCGACACCAGGCGTGCACGGGTGGCCTGGCGCCTCTCATTGGTCGGTTTGCTTGTTGATTCATTATTTCTTTCTTTGAGTGTCGAGAGTTCAATGGCAATGCCAGAGTTTATCCAACGCTGGATGAACACGTTGTTCCGTCTGTGTAGCATGGGAGGATGTTTTATTCAGTGTTGTTTGAATACGACTAAATAATAATGGAAAACAATATATCAGCGAAGCCTCTTATTGTTTAATGCTGCGTCAGAGAGGGACTACCTCCGGGGCTGAAAACACTGCCACTATAGGCACATTTTTGAATAAAAGGAAATTAAAGTATAGCCTCTTCAAGACCGCCTTGGTCCGGCACTAAATAAACCATCTTGCGTGTGTGTGTGTGTGTGTATGTGCACGCGTGTATGTCTATGAAGCCTGGCAGTGAAAAGCCGTATCTTTTAAGGAAAGTCAAAAAATATTAATCTCCAAGATAACTGTCTTGAGAGGCTGGAACCTTGTAGCAGCCCTCCTTCCCTAGACACACAGACCCAAGCCCCTTCAGGAAAATAAACAGTCACAATTCGTGGGGGTTTTGTCATGATTTGCCAATCCAAACATTCTTCCAATTCTGAAGGGGTCCATGTTTAAAAAAAAAAACAGCATTCAGCCTATTACTGATTCGTGGGAGGAGTCTTCCCCCCACCGAGATGCACCACCAGACTCCACCCCCTCACACATGTATGTCCTACGACTAAACACACACTGTTATATGCATCGTCAGACCTCAGCCTAACCTCAGAAGAGGACCACTGCCCCCCCACCAACCACCTCCCGGTCCCATGGTCTGTTTGAAAGCTGCCGGTTGTCTCTCTGTACATGGTCCACGGTCACCGTCCGTCCAAATCCTCCTGCTCCACGGTATACAACCTCCTAGGAGAACAGCAGTGCAGTCACTACAAAGTATAGACATTGTTTGTTAAGAACCCCGTAACGACTCGACGTAGGGGGGGGGGGGGGGGAGGTGAGAGAGGGGGCAGAGGACTCACAAACCACACAGGTCCACGTGTGTGTATGTGTGTGTTGGGGTGCATAACAGTCACTGGGGTGAAAAAGGGTTATTTTTCTATTCACATGTCGTTGTCTCTGTTTGTCTGCGTGTCAGACGGCGGCGGCGGCGAGCGTGAAGGCATCAGGGCTTCCTCGGCGTCCTCTGGACAAGGGTTCGTCTGCTAACGCCGCCGCCGCGCAGCTCGGTGCTAACGCAACAAGGACCACTGCTTCTCTTCCTCTCTCGCTCACGCTCTCTCTCTCTCTCTCCCTCTTGTGATTTCTTCAGGTCCTCTCTCCCCCCCCCTCCCCCCCATCCCATTCAAAGTGGGTGGAGAGGACGGGTGGGGGGAGGGGAGTCATGCGCGGTGGTCCCTACGACCCGTCGCCTCCCTCCGACGAGCTCTCCGCCGACGCCTGGGGAACCTCCCCCGTGGGTGACTGGGCGGTCCCCGGCCCATCTGCACGCAACACACACACACACACACACACACACACACACACACACACACACACACACACACACACACACACACACACACACACACACACACACACACACAAACACACACACGGCCAGACACGCGCACAAATACACACATACCACACAAACCAACACAAACTTAAAGGGTAAAATAAGCACTCACTTCCTAGCGCTGTTCTGTCAACATTGTTCACATTGAGTACAATGCCTCCAATGATCACAATGCTAATTGCGATCAGCATCTGCAACCACAATGTTGTTATGTTGCTCATAGAGGAAACTAGTGGAAGACGATGCATCCTGCATCAAAGTTTCGCGTTCAGAACAATTTGTTTATTAGATTCATCACAATTTCCCTTTAGGGAACAACAAAGTCTATCTTATCTTACAATATTATAATACAGTACTTCCCCTTATCTTATTTCAGTGTAGGAACTGATATTGTTGTTATTTGACCCGTAGTTAATTTGCACAATTGTTCGATATCAGGTATATTTAAAATTACTAACTAACTATCTATTCTATAGAATTAAGAATATATGGCATAACAATTATGGACTCTGTAAATATGTTCACGCCACAAATGAAGATCTTTCTGTTAAAGTAATCCACTCATCACACTAGATATAGAACATATAACTTTATATACAATACTATTTCATGCATCGAATTGTGAATCCCTTGTGACACACCATTCCAGCCCTTACTGGACCAGACTCATGTCTAGCGGGAGTCTGGGCCCCCACCGGCCCCGACGCCTACCTTTGAGGGAGAGCTCGGCCAGCTTCAGGGGTAGATCCGTGGGGCCCACGCCTGCCGGAGAACCCAGGATGTCAGGCAGGGCGTTCCGCCGGCCCGATCGCCCCGAGGTGGCAAAGTCCAGCACCGGCTCCACCTCTGTCATCTCAGAACCCGGCCAGAACCTGAACCATGGGGTGTAGAGCGAGAGATGAGGCGAAATGAATTGATGCAACGCATGCAAGATTATGATTTCAGTACAGGGCGTTCAGTATCTGAATATGGCAGTGAATATCCGTCTGGCCTTGGCTGGGCATCGATGGCTCATCTTTTAACTTGGTTATTCTGGCTATTTCAGCTAAGGTTTTGCTCGGATAGCTCAGACGATCGCTGCACCTTCCTCGGGTTTTGTAAGCCGAAGCTGCTCCTCGTGCTGATTGGTCATCTCGTTTGACCATTTCTGGTCAAGGCCGGCCTGATCGGCAGAGGGAAACGGAGCGTGACCTCGCAAGATGAGGAGGGTCTCACGAGGCGAGGATATTTTTACCAAATGTTGGGAAGGTATCACGCCACAGCCTCAAAGTGCAATGAAAAGTGAGGTAGTCAGGGTACATCCACATGTCCAAACGCTGCCAATAAAACGCAATCTATCTACAATCTTGTCCTCAGTCACTGGCATGAGGCATCCTATTACCACAAGTACGGGTATCCGAAGCCGAATGTATGAGAATCTTTGAGCAGAGGGCCAGTTTCACCACTGCGGCCCGATTACTGCAGCAGCTTCAAATTGTCGCACATCATTTTAGCCCCACTTTAGCCTACCTTTGCAAGCTCCTAGCTTCTGAAAAAGTATTTGTATCATCGCTCTGTGACTTCTTGTCTGTGAAAGGTTCTGCATAAATACATTTTACCTACTTATTTACTAACTTTTTCACATACTCACTAAATAAGCAATGGTGAAAATGGGCCTTTATCTGAAGTGGTTAAGACACACTTTTGAAGTGCTGGCGTGCATGATATCCCGTTACAACTCTTCCACAGCATAGAGACATGCATGCATGCGTGCGTCGCGTATCTCTGCATGGTAACCGCCACTCGTGTCACTGACTTATCATTAAAGATATAAAGATATCTCCACAATACCGAGCATAAGCACCTCCTTAACCCGTTTCCACTCGTGTGATCGTGTGGGAATATCCACATGAAAAGCCCAGTCTGTCTGCTCACATAGCAACCAGCAGCCAGGCAGCCAGCTCTGGGCTACATTGATGACAGGCAGAATTACACCCCCTGTCAGACACACGCACGTGCACACACGCACACCAACATGCACAAACGTACGCAGGACCCACAACAAGGGCATGTGCAAAACAAGTGTACACACACACGCACAAACCCAGACCATTACACTAACGCATACGTGTGCACAAACATACACACACACACACCGCAATAAACACACACTACAGCACACACACACACACACACATACACACACACATCCCACAACACGTGTGTGTGTGTGTGTGTTTGTGTGTGCACACACCACAACAAACTTGTGCACTCACACCCACACACACATATGCACACACACACATAGACACACACTCAGTGAACTGTTGCCATGGCGACGCAAAGAAAAAGCACCTCTGGTAGGCAAACATAGGAGTGTCATCCTTTCACCGACTCACTGTCTCTGCCCCTGCACCCATCGCTCTCTGTCTCCTCGTTCCTCCATAACCTCGTCTCTGAGGGGGGACGACTCTCTCTCCTCACCAAGGAGCACTGGTGGCATCAGAGATCATGAGCGATGGCTGCAAGCGAGCACGCACCTTCAGGTCCGCAGACAAAGCTTTGTGGTCACACGAAACAGGCGTGCACGGAAACACACACACACACACACACACTAACACATTCACCTATTCACATTCACCATTTATACCACAGAAACACACACAAATGGAGATCTTCCCGCGAACACACACATACACACGTGCACATAGAGGCCAACACACCAACACACACAGACTTACACACACACATGGAGACCTACACACACGTTCACACACACACACATGTCACTTCAACCCCTGAAGAGGGGCTGAAGAGGTAATGTAAACTCTGACCTGGAAAACCAAAATTGGCGTGCGATACTATGGAGCACTGGCGTGTGTATTGTGTCTCAGGAGCGGTCACTTCAGTCTCCGGTTTCATCGGTTACATAAGCTCTTACCCCTTTCAATTGCTCCGGTGCTGATCACGCACGCTGCTCCCGTCAACAATGACAACAAATCGAGACAACGTATTGTGTCAACAGCACAATGTTGCCAGGATACCCTGCTAGCCTACTTTTTGTAGGTTTGTGCCGGTAGAACAC
>NC_079433.1:8140291-8160291 GCF_026213295.1 Gadus chalcogrammus | reverse complement strand
CTGTTATGTTTTGGGAAGAGAATACATAGAGAAGGAACACACGCACACACACACACACACACACACACACACACACACACACACGCACACGCACACGCACACGCACACGCACACGCACACGCACACACACACACACACACACAAACACACACACACACACACAAAAATACAAACACACATGCAAGAATGCACCCGACCACAGAACATTGATAGTGACGTGTGACATAACTTGGCTGTTTCTGCCCATGCCTAGACACGGCCTGCCAATAAAAGGGACAAGGAGCAGACAACACACCAACACACAACCAGACACACACACACACACACACACATGCACACACACACAAACACACATTAATGGTGGTGAAGTGGAGGCCCCGTGTGTTGGCCCCCTTGCTCTTTTCGCTTGAATAATACACCGGCATCAATCATCATCAAAGTATTCATTGTTGCCGTTGTGCGCGAAATTAAAAAAGCTGTTTGCTGCAAACACAAAAAAAGCACAACCTAATTGACCGTGCCGGTTTGAAGTGCTATTCAAACCCTTATTGAACCTCTCCCTCTTCGTTAAGGAGGCTTCACCGGCTAATCAACCTTAATGAACATCGGAAAAAAAGGCGAGAGTGGGCCCTGTATTGTGTTAATTTCCTGGAACGGCTCAAACGTCCATCGACAAACTCTCGGCTCATATGGCCTGCATCGAACACTTTGAGGGGTGCATCGAGGTGATCAGTGAGCTGAGTGGAGGCTCGGGAACTGCAATGGGGAAATAGCATCTGTTTGGATGTCTCCCCTTGCCCGGTTCCAGCGTCTCGTCTGGACCCACCCCCACTGTGAGAAACATAATCTGCGCTTCAGCGTCTGCAATCGTGTTGCTTGAGGAGCACTCGGCTTGATGAGTTTTCACCCAGCCAATCAGAGTTATGTGGGCGGGATCTGTGAAATGATACGCTGACGGAATCCATGTGCCCATAGCGCCCGATAGAAAACATCACTCGCAGGGCTCCTCCTGGCTGAGTGACAAGGTGTGCCTGAGCAAGGCACCTAACCTTAACTGATCCCGACGAAACTGGCCTTCGCCTTACATGGATGACACCGCCGGCTATCGCTGTATCAATGGACGTATGAACGGGTGAATGTGAGGCAATGATTCAATAGTGCTTTGAGTGGCCACAGGTCTGAAAGCGCTAGATGGAGGACAGCGGCCCCGTTAAGCATTTATTTGGCCCAGACCTGTGCTATGGAGCTGAGTGCCAGCCCCTGCCTCTTCTTATCTACGCTCTCTGCTCGGAACCACATCGCCTTAGTCAGACTGACATCATGGCCGGCTCCTTCTGGGAAAGAACCCCCCCCCCTCCAAGATCAACAGCAACCCCCCCCCCCCCCCGCCCCCCTGCCCTGCAAGATGAAAGTATACAGGCAGGGTGAATGGTGCAACAAGTACATAGGTCACACTGAAGGGCACTGGGCTTTACAGAAGTCAGAAGCGGACGGTCATGGGACTGGTATAGGTCAGTAGTCAATACGGAGCAATAATGAACGGCTTAGTATTTGAACACACGAACGGCGGCATCAATCATGGAAAGGACAAAAAGGCCCAGAATCAATCATGATAGAATTGACTTCTGTGTGGTCAAATTAAACGGGACAGACGATGGACGTTGATTTTACATTTTTTATCCAAAGGGTGCATGTTTTAGGTGGGAGAAAAAAATTAAAAGCAATTATACAGTGTGTGTGTATGTAAGTGTGTGTGCATGGGAGAGGGGGTTTGTGCAGAGCGTGCATGTATTTTTTGTGTGTGTGTACGTGTGTGCACATGACTACACAGGGAATTAACTGGAATTGAAGCTACAAACGTGGGTCAAAACATCAAAATCGATTGACAGATACTGCAATCAACGAAAAAACACAGGCCGGTGACTACTCTGATCAGGACAAGTCTCCCTCCAATCTGAATCACTGATTGGTTCAAATAATTGGGTTGACTTGGCAAGGAAGTCAACAATGAGGAAACTCATTTTCAAACGGGCACAGCAGAAGAGTTCGACTAGGGTTACTTGATGAGGAAGGTGGTAGAGTATTACTATACCTGAGTAGTCTGTGAAACAACCTGTTGTTCACTGAGAATAATATAGCACACTTCAGGGAAATTGAGACCCTGTGAATCAAGATAGGGTAGACTGTTTTGATTTTCATGGCTGACTAACATTTAACGCAAAATACAATTTCAATAAACAACACAGTATAACTGTTGACAAATCTACCAAATAACAACCAATCAGGCCACAAGCTTTGACTTGTCCTTCAATGTTGTCATGCGGATAAACAATGTCTGGAAACAAACTAAGTGCAGCCCATTGAGACAAGAGCATTGTTTGCACGCTTTGCTTTTGAGATACTGCTAAACCATCTGATGTGTCTCATTGTTGGCAAATGATACACCGATGAAACCAAAGACTAAGTACATGTCATTAGTGCAATATGCCTACACAAAAACAGATTGAAGAACAACCGATGACGACCATACCGCTGGCTCGTGCAGCGGAAAGAACAACACAGCGACAGCACGCTGGTGTAGACATTACGAAAGAAATGTAAACAGTCGTTAGCGTTTTTATTATTGGCAACCGTAAAATCCCCATCACAATCCCTTTTTTGGTTAGGTGGCAAGGCAGGCGCATATTATACAGCTCTGCATAGGACATTGCACACAATTGAATCAATGATGTAGTTTAATCAGAAAACACACAAATAACGTATAATGCAAAAAAAGACAGAGGGCCTACTCTTTTCATTGTATCGACGCAGTTGTTATGACTCTATATTGTTTGTAATCATGCGTTTATAACAGCAGGACAGCAGCAGCGGGAATCTATCTCGTCCTCTCTCACACACACACACACACACACACACACACACACACACACACACACACACACACACACACAGACACACACACACACACACACACACACACACACACACACACACACACACACACACACACACACACACACACACACACACACACACACAGTAGCCTTCCCCTGTTGTTATTACATGCTCATTCTATTCTGCATGTTTGATCAACTTCGTATCAGACTAATTGCTGCACGTCCAGGGGTTATGCAGCACTGCCTACCTGTAGAGTAAATGTAATATGTTCGCAATACATGGCCCCATCAGCTACTCACCCACTGTCAGTGCGCGTGACGAGGGAAAAGTCCAAGGTTGCAACTATCTTCCGGTGACCGCACTCTCCGGGCACGAGAAATAAACCTACGGTGTTTTTGATGTCGCTTCCATGAAACAAATGGTGTCTAAAAAAAAAACGTTTAAAACGCCTGGCAGCGGTCCGCGGCCACGTTAAGTGAACAGATCCCACGTTGACGCACCCGTACGGTTTAGTGCGCGTTCTCAGAGCTCAATCGAAAGGTTTCAACCATAGTGGATTTACCGAGGGGGGGCACTGCCGCCACACGACCTCCGTTATAACAAAATACGCGGATCCTGATGCGTCATTCTATTTTAGTAATAATGTACAATCGAAATCAATTTCAGAAACTCACATATTAAATGTTATTTATCCGCAAAGAATCCAGAGCCCGCGAGCACAGGTTTGGCGCGTACCGCCAGATGGTTGCAGCGCCACGCTGTCCAATGGGGAGAGAGAATGTGCATTGTGTTTGAAGCGACTATACAGCGACCAATACAGCTCATGCACATGCTACTGTATACGCCTATCGATCAACAGGTGGTTTTTGATGTATTTGCTATGCCCAATTTATCTTCAGATTTTACGTATAAAGCAGCATCTATAAAAAAAAAAATGCCCCACGAGGGAGTAAGTATTTTAATTTGATAAGGAAATGCACTGCACGTCCACATTATAAACCAGGTGTGGTTGCATAAGGTCAATCGAATTAAAAAGCATTGACATGGCACATTAAAAGAAAACAGACATGAACTAAATGCATGACTGATACAAATAATGAAATTGTGTCCTGACGTGCTTGCCTGCGTGTGCGTGTGTATGAGCATGCATGTGGTAGTGTGTGTGTTTTTTTGCGTGTGTGTGTGCGCGCACCTGCATGCCTGTCGGAGTGCGTGCGCGTGCGTGCGTGCGTGCGTGCGGAGGTGCAGAGGAGATGAAACAGAAGCTATCATTGGACGGACAGCTCCTCGTTCACAGGTGCTTTAATATAGCTCGAGTGCAGCGCGCTGTGTTTTTCCTCAAGGGCAGACGGCGGCAGATGGGAGCCCCCTGTTGCTCCAGCGTCCGACCTTCAGTCAGAGCATCTGCTCCCGTCCGTGGAAGGGAGGCGGAGGAGAGTGGATATTGATGAGGGTTTGGTCTCTTCTTAGGAGCTTGTTGAATAAAATATGATACATTAGATTAGAATATATTAAAAATAGAATAGATACGTTATAATAATGATTATAATGAGGATTTAATAGCACCTTTTGAGGTAGGCCTACCCAGTGGTAGCCTGGGGATACGAATTATTGGATGAGAATAGAATATAATTATAGACTATGAAGTCAAATAACCTACAATGTGCTCCGTATTTGATATTTGAAAGGGCCCGAGAACATTGCTTTTAAACACGAACTGCATATAGACTCTGCTGCGTTGGATTAGATATAGCCGGCTAAATGCATATACATTTCTGTTTCATTTATCAACTAAAAGTATCCTAGTTTTGATAGTATGCAGGGAAAGGCTATTGAATGTAGGCCTACAGGTTTGCATTTTAATAACGTGTTTGACCAAATAGCGCAGTTGCTGTTGTTGTGGGCGTTGACGGAAAAACGTTGGAGTGACAGCTACTAAGAACCAATCAAGGCAGGGGTATCGGGTTTCAGTCGCAAAAAAAAAACGATTTCAAAGAAAGGCCTGTTGTTATCCCCAGAGCGCCAGTGAACACTCGCTAAACTTAGTTTCGTTTCGGTTGGATTAACAATATAAAAAATGGGAGCTTGTATGGCTTTGTGCTCGATAGCCAGCTGCGTAAGTATAAAGTAACGACAGTTTTCTTAAACAGGTATCTAACAAGCCTATTTTGTTAAAGTATGGGCTTGTATCAGTAACTTTAACTACATCTGCTCGTCAACCGTTTCTAGGCCTATTTTTCGTTGTAGTAGTCCCTATGTGGCTAAATTATAATTGTCCTTGTGGTATTCATTGTTTTTTATCCAGGTAAAACATAGCTCACGGTGTTGATGGACTGTTATCGGAGTTAGGCGCAGTCGTCTCGACAAACGGGGAAAATACGTGATTTCCGGGTTTAAAACTAGTTTCACCGCCCAGGCTAGAGTAGATCTTAATCTAACGTTTAAATCCCCTTAGTCACACCTCTGATGGGAACTTCCACCGACTCGGTGGTTGTTTCGCTTTTGATTGTGCAATGTAAACTAACGTCGTTTTGCGTGGATTCACACTGACCTCACCCAGGACGTGCAGGGCTACCATGTGACCTGTATTATATTTCAAGGGGGGGTTAAGCAGTGTGGCACGTTGCCTTCGTATTGTTGACCAATTTGGAGCCAAAGACATCTGTCAGTCATGCTGCATGCTTTACACACACACACACACACACACACACACACACACACACACACACACACACACACACACACACACACACACGGACACGACAAGGCACCACACCACACCACACCACACCACGCAGACACGACACGGCACCACACCACACCACAAGGCACCACAAGGCACCACACGACGACACCACACGACAAAACACGACACACCACATCAGACGGACAAAGCTGCGATGGTCTAGTTGAGGTTTTATGAAAGGGAAGGTTAGGTTGACGTTAGCGGTGGATACATGTTAACGCTATACTTTTTGGCATTAGGTTAGAGATGGTTAAATTAGGGTGTTGGCTTAGATATGGTTGAGTAATTAGGATATAGATGGTTAATTCTAGGTATTAGGCCGGCGTTATACACTGGTCTTTAGATATATGGGTAGAAGAGAGGGTTAAGACAGTGGAACCATTAGAGAGGGTAAGGTTTAGCCATAAGGCTAGAGATGGTTCCTTTTATGTATTAAAGGGGACATACTATGAAAACAACACCTTTTCTGGGATTTGGGTCGTTGTTTTGGATCGCTGGTGCTCCCGGAACACACATACACACTTTGTAAAAAGATTGTACATCGTTTTTTGAGTGTGCATTTCTGAAAGTACCCTACCAAACGAGCGAGTCGGTTTCGGCGCCCCCCCTCCTACGTAGGAAGGGGGCACATTTGAATATTACCTCCCACTTCCCCAACCCCCTCCAGTCAGAGCATAGCTAAGATTTTGTGGACCAGCGGACGATCGCTTGGCAGAGATTTTCGCTGATTTCGGACGCAGGGATATTCCAGACAAAAATAGATGTCTAATTTGTCAGTTTGCCATGTGACTGCCTGGCAGGGAGTCCGGCGGAGTTGCCGGACTGCGGGGGAGCTTGGGCGGCAGTCCGGCAACTCAACTCCGGGAGTACAATCATCTTCTACGCCAGAGCTGCCGGACTGCCGCAGAGTTCCCTACGCCGGAGCTGCCGGACTGCCGCCGAAGCTCTGGTGGCAGTCGGGCAGCTCCGGCAGGGGGAGATCGGCGGCAGTCCGGCAGCTCAGCTCCGGGAGAACATTCCCTTTCTCCTCCATGTCGCGTTTCAATATGGACTTCAGAGAGTCAAGGCCAAAGTTCCTTTCCCCCAATTCTTCTCAACCATGGCCGAGATAACCCCCACTACGAGTCTTTACTTGTTGTGGAAGTACCAGAGAAGTCAGACGCAGTCTTTATGATTCATAATATCGTCCGAGGCGCACATAGCTTTTGGCCGGGATATTAGATATAATATTATATAAATAACTACATTATTATATAGATAAAGAGCTCCGGGAGTCCGCAAACTGCAACAATCAATTCTCCTCCATGCTAGGGTTCAGTCTGACAGCTCAATGGTCAATGGGCAGCGGCTCATTTGCATTAAAGCTACAGACACCAGAAACAACGCATTCCCAAGGGACTGAAACAGAGGGGTAAAGCGGTAGGCGAGATTTTTTTCCTTAAAGCTATTTCCAGCAAACGGCTTCAAAAACGTGTTTTCTGGAACTCATATACTATGTTTACTTGTTGGGAAAACACCATAATATGTCTCCTTTAAGTTACAGTTGAGTTTAGGTATATGGGTAGAAGAGGGGGTTAAGGTGAACTATTAGAGAGGGTAAGGTTTAGCCATAAGGCTAGAGATGGTTCCGTTTAGGGTTACTCATGTCTTCTCCCCCTCTCCCCCCTCCCCTCCCCTCCAGGCGTCGTGTCTGTGCGGCTCGGCCCCCTGTCTGCTGTCGTCATGCTGCCCGTCGGCCTACAACTCCACCGTGACCCGGCTGGCCTTCTCCTTCCTCCTGCTGCTTGGGGCGCTGGTCTCGGTCTTCATGGTCCTCCCCGGCATGGAGACGCAGCTCAAGAAGGTGCTGGGTTTTGTTATGAGCTCTCAATAAGATTAGATAAGATACAACTTTATTAATCCCCCGTAGGAGAAATTTGTTTGTTGCAAAAACAGCCCAGCAGCAGTGGAAGGAGACAGAATAAAATGACAATGCAATAAATACAAAGTGCTAATGCATAAGTAGACACTTATAGTTAAAATAGGGACAAAAACAAGACAAACAGAACCAACATCATGATGGGTGATGCATATACACATATATACGCATACCTAAACACACACACATGCATATGCAAACACATAGACATACACAAACACAATCCTCAGGCAATGGGTTACTGGAGCAAAAAAATAGGATAGGGATACACACATGACCTTCTGTAATCAATTTTGAAACCGTTTATGGAATGATAATCGTCATGGGAGTGACGTAGGAATGAATTTGTATGAATTTGCGCTCGTTCAAGGACATTGTGACGAATTTTTGGATAATGAAGGTTTCTGCCAAATTATTCAATTTGATTTATTATTGGCCCAGAGATTCATAATTGGTGAATCCCTGCTCTTGAATATCTTTGCCATATTTATTAATTTCAATAACATGCATTCAACTACTTGACCTCATTTTCCTGTTTGCCCATCAGATTCCGGGGTTCTGTGTGGATGGGGCCAGCATACCTTTCTCAGACAACAAGGTGGACTGTGATGTGATGGTGGGCTACAAGGCGGTGTACCGCATGTGCTTCGCCATGGCCTGCTTCTTCTTCCTCTTCTCCATCATCATGATCCGCGTGCGCAGCAGCAAGGACCCGCGAGCATCCATCCAGAATGGGTACGGTTACGTTGCAGTTTGCATGGTTTATTTAGGAGAGGGTGGCGCCACCTGGTGGTGGGGCCCTGGTAATGCACATCCCTTATGCACCCACGAGTTGTTTTTTTCTCTAAACAAGGAGTCAGCAACCTTTTCAACATGCAGTGCCAGTTTGACCTTTTCTCGCTAATGAGTGTGCCTTAAGCAACAACATATTACAAATTAAGCTGAATTATGTCACAGCGACCAAAAACATTTCCAGAAGACCTGGAATTGTACTATTTCCATATAGTCCACAATCATGCATTAACATTTTAAGTTTTTTTGGCTGTTGTATTTGCAACATGGGCTTACAAATTATAATTATATATGTCCCATCTTAAAACACAATTTTCAGAAACTCAAAAAAAAAAAAAAAAATACATATTTGTACTGTGAGAAATGTAAAAAACGAGAATATATGAGAATGTTGGAACCATCCACATCAATATCTTTAAGACATGTACAGCTTTGCAGTACCATGTGAAGGCGATGCATACTGGCCACTTGCAACAATATTTTAAATATTTTCTTCTCTATTACTCACAGCATAGGTTTAAAAACTATTAATTGATCCCATCCCAGAACACTGCTTTCTGTAACTAATTTAAACATATTTGCACTGGGAGGAAATGCCCAAAACAGAATAAAGGGCAAAAAGAAAATCTGTAGTAATGATTATGCTGCCACAATGTGCTTTGAATTTTTTAAATAATTAAGAAATCAATGAATTAAATGATTATGCTGCCCCGTGCCAGTGGTGGCACGCGTGCCTAGGGTTGCCGACCCCTGCTCTAAACGGTTGTGTTTTACGTTCACAGATTCTGGTTCTTTAAGTTACTCATACTGATTGGTATTGCTGTTGGAGCCTTCTTCATTCCAGACGGGATGTTTACCACAGGTAGGCTATAGAATGATCTTTCTATACAGATGTTTCCCTTGCACAATAACTCACCTGAAGTAGGTTATCTCACCTGCCCAGGTCAGGTCAACTGGAGTCATGTCAACTGGAGTCATTCTGAATCTTAATTTGAATTCTGATTCCTATTCTGATTGTATCTTTGCAGTTTGGTATTACTTTGGCGCCGTGGGCTCTTTCTGCTTCATCATCATCCAGCTCATTCTCCTGGTGGACTTCGCCCACTCCTGGAACCAGTCCTGGCTGCAGAGGGCTGAGGACGGGAACACCAAGGGCTGGTTTGCAGGTAACCGCAGCGGACCAAGTGGTCAGAACGTCCAAGATACCTCCTAGACTCCTTTTAAAATCCAGAGGAACGCCAAACACAACTCTGGACAACATCCTGTTGTTGGGATTCTATCACAACAACAAAGTTAAGCACACAGTGCATGGCTGTTGCCAGGCTGTATTTAAATGTAGAACATTTGAAAACCTTTTGCGTTTCTCATGACTAGCGTGTGTTCTTTGAGCTTTTAAGGTCCCATATTATAACGCCAGGTGTGCGTGTGATTAGCCATTACAAGCCGTTTTCTGCCCCTTATGACATCACAAGTGGGCTTGTCCAATAGGGTTGCCGTGGTATATGGTATTACCGTGTTACTTGTGTTGAAGACGACACCGATTACTCGGTGTTGCACATCGGCAACAGTTATTTTATTTATTTTTTTCCAGTAATAATTTTATTTTTTCTGTAGAAATGAATAATTTATTATAATTAAGAAAATAAAAATGTAATAATAATAGATAGATATAATAATAGATAGGCTGCCTAATAAACCGTTGGAACACACAAGACCGGTAACCATAGCAACGCCGGTAAACAAACCCCGCGAAGCCCAATCCCTCCGGGAGCTCCCCGCGCTACGGCCATCCGGAGGCGCACAGAGCTTTTGGCCGTGATATTATATATAAAATGATATTATAGTATTAGATATAGAACGTTATAAGACGCTGTCACCGAGAATTGGCGCGCTGCCAGACGCTGTCACCGAGTGTGAGAGGAGAGTTGACGGAGAAGATGGCGGTTGACCTAGTTTCAAAGTTTATACCGTTTATACTCTGTATTACCGGTGTTGACACGAGTGTATTACTCGGTGTGACAATGAAAATGTCCACACCGCGGCAACCCTAGTGTCCAACTAGTTCTGTGCTGGATAGATCAGTCTACCAGCCTACCCAGTGGACTGTAGCAAACGTTGCTCATCTATCTGTCGTAGTTCTAGGTGGACACGCCCACTTGATGTGTGGGGTGTCAGAATAGGCAGGTTTTCATCACTGCTTGTAACGATTAATCACACTCTCACCCGGTGGTATAATATGGGACCTTTTAAAGACAATAACGTATTTGTCGGAGTACAACGTGTCATTCATCTCTTTCAGCTCTCTCTCTCAGCCCTGCTGTCCTCACCATAGTCCACTATGTCTGTCTCTCAGCCCTGCTGTCCTCACCATAGTCCACTATGCCTGTCTCTCAGCCCTGATGTCCTCACCATCCTCCACTACGTTCTGTCTCCCTCTCAGCTCTGCTGTCCTTCACCATCCTCCACTACGTTCTGGCCTTCACCTCGCTGGTGCTCCTCTACGTCTTCTACACGCAGCCGGACGACTGTACCGAGCACAAGGTCGTCATCAGCCTCAACCTCCTCTTCTGCATCATCGTCTCCATCGTGTCCATCCTGCCCAAAGTCCAGGTGATTCCCATCCTCATCCGGTCCCTGGGACTCTTGGGGAGAACAACGTGAAAGGATGGGCAGAAATAATCCCAGAAGGCTGTTCTCTGAAAAGAAAATGGTTTTGTTCTACCTACAACTGCATAGTGCTCAAGAGTGTCATTAGAAAACGCAAACTTTTATATCTGGATGGTCTCACAAGGTTGACCATTACCAGTGATGTGTGATGATGTCCTGTGCATTATTCCGACGCAACTTTGAATGAGTTTGCAATACACTGATTTGTCTGTGCATCCTCCGCCTCAAGTGATGCACGCACCTATTGAAAGCCCTGCAGGCCGTCGAGGCCTTCACATGCACTCAGGGATTGAGTTAGGTTAGGGTAATTCAGTCATCAGAAGGGTAGGGACGTCCTCCACTCTCCAGCCTGTTCCTCCACCGGTATCGCTCATAACAACCTAACATAAACAGAACGTCAACGCATTATCAGGAGATGCAAAAAAAAAACACTTTAACCGTTGAAATAAAATATTGTCGCCTAGAGACCCTGGTAAACATCCTGGCCGAGGTTATTTATCGGTTGTCCTTTTGTGTTATGTCGACAGGAGGCCCAGCCCAGCTCTGGCTTGCTTCAAGCCTCCCTGATCTCCCTCTACACCATGTACATCACCTGGTCGGCCATGACCAACAACCCCAGTGAGTGCCCAGGATACCCAGTGCAGCACACTTTGATTTTGACACTTCCGTTTTGAAGAAATTCAACGACTGCTCCAATTGCAATTGTGTGAGGGGGTCTCAGTTCCTTGACGAACAAGGAGCGCCGCAGTCTGCACACTATAAACACAGCGGCGGAGCCAGAGGACAGTGTCGCAATCGAGCGAGCGATCGAAACAGTTTTGTCTGAAATTGAGGGAAGGAAGATATTAAAAGAGCTACAGGAATGTTCACAGACAGGTTTTTTCAGAGGAGATGATGATCTTCCTTTCATTTCCAACCGGCTTCCACAAGAGTGAAGAGGGCAGACGCCTCACTAAGTTATCTCATCTGATTAGCCAGAGTGCCCAGATCTAGAAAGCCATTGGTGCCGAGCTCAGACCAGAGGGATATTCATTGCAACACACACATTTTAGTATCTGAATGGTATTCTGAATGGTATATCTCAAGCGGCTATGGAAGCTTACGTTATTTCAAATTTGGTCAGTAACGCTACACAAGGGGAAGTTTATATGACAATAATCTCACATTTGTGCTCTGACACACCAAGAGACTTCACCAAACCCCATCCAGTCCAACAGTACGTCTACATTAAGTCGTTATCCGAAAGCGACTTCCAATCGAGGATTACAATCGATTATAGGGAGCATCTGGCCTGGAGTCAAGCAGACAGAGAGGCTTTTAGGTGTCAGAAAGAGGGTCACGGTTTCACTAGTGTAGTTCAGAGTGTAGCCGCGTCTACCTTAAAGTCAAACTCAGCTTTATTGTTAGTTCCAAAATATGTGGCATACAAATAGAGGAATCGAAATTAGGTCTGTCTCTGACCCACGATGCAATAAGGAGAAAAGGAGAAAATTAGGTAAAATAAAATAAGTAAATTAATTTTGAATAATGCAAAGGTAAGGCAAAACAAAACGGTATATATAAAAATAATGTTTAAAAAGTGAATGGATTGAGTTCTTGGGTACATGAACCTGTGTCCAATCAATGTGTGTCCCTCCCCTCACAGACCGCAAGTGTAACCCCAGCCTGCTGAGTTTAGTGACCGACCAAGGCCCCCCACCCACTCCGGCACCGGGACAAGCGATCGGCGCCACCGTCCCCCCCCACGAAGCCATCCAGTGGTGGGACGCCTCGGACGCCGTGGGGCTGGGCATCTTCCTGTTCTGCACGCTCTACGCCAGGTAGGCCCTTTGGCGACGCCGCTCGCCGTTTGAGGTGTGGTGTTTCTGTCGCAGGCGTGGTTAAAGGTGATATACCACCAGGTCCGGAGAGATGAGCAACGATTGCCACAGTCCACTGGGTAGGCTGGTGAACTGATCTGTCCAGCACACATCTAGGTCGACACGCCCACTTGTGATGTCAGAAGAGGTAACGGCAAATCACACTCACACCTGGTGGTATAATATTGCACCTTTTAACATGCCGTAAGCATGACAATGATTATGTCGTTATATGGCGGCACTTTTGATGTAAGAGCAGCACCGTGCCGGAGATTCTGTCGTTGCCGAAAGTTTAACGGTATTCACCCTTGACCCCGGGATGAGCAGAGAGTGCCAAACAGCTCTTGACTAAGCATGTGTTAAAGCTATAGAGGGCCATTTGAGTCCATATCCAAGTCTTATCCGGCGTGTTTATACTTTAATTTAAGTAAGTAGGAATGTGTTTTGAATGTAGAATATCGTTAGCCTCATGGCAGAATTGTCCAGGTCAGATTAAGGTTCGTCTAGCATTGACGTCAAATAGATGACTTAAGCAGGTAGTGATTATGGAATGTACAAAGCCCTCTGATTGACTTAGGATATAGCCAGTGAGGCAGAGTGAATCGGTAGCGTTGGAGAAGAGAGTAGAGCTAGGTTAGATATGACAATTTTGCAAAAATATGACTATGATCGATATTAAACTAAAATAACAAAAACGTCTTAGATGGGCTGAAGCTTTTAATGTTTTCAAAGTTGATCCTTGTACGTGTCTGTCTGTCTGTCTGTCTGTCTGTCTGTCTGTGTCTGTATTACACACGGTATCCATGACACCTCCTCTCCCGCTTCCTCCGCCCCCCCTCCCTCAGCCTCCGCTCCTCTAACAACGCTGCGGTGAACAAGCTGATGCTGACGGACGAGGGCCAGGGCCTGACGGCGGACTACGAGGCGGCGGTGGGCGACGACGGCGTGCGGCGCGCCGTGGACAACGAGGAGGAGGTCGTCACCTACAACTACACCTTCTTCCACCTCTGCCTGCTGTTCGCCTCGCTGCACATCATGATGACGCTCACCAACTGGTACCTGTGAGTATCTTCCAGCCGGTCGGGTGCATGTTTGTTTTGAGATCTGGGGAATTGTTCGATTTGATCCCGATTTTCCATTTTGACAGATTAAATAATTATTGTTATTGATCGAGGGGGAACTACTTGTCAACGTCTATAACTTTGTTCCGATTTCTACTTTATATAAATTTAATAGAAATGGGAATAAAACACAGTTTTACTTTCAAGAAATTGAATAATTATGCGATTTTAAACGAGGAGGGAGAGGGTTGACTTTTTGGTTTAAACTTTTCCAAGAAAAAAAACTATTTTAGATCTATGGTTAATGACACATTAAAGGAAGCTTGGCATTTTGTGCCCTTAATACGGCCCTGAGGCAACGGCACTGGCTCCGTGTATATCATCCGACCTTTCCCTCCTCCGACCAGGCCGGACTCAGACTACCAGTACATGAGGACCGCCATGCCAGCCGTGTGGGTGAAGATCTGCTCCAGCTGGCTGGGTCTGTCCATCTACCTGTGGACCTTGGTGGCTCCCGTGATCCTCACCAACAGAGACTTCAGCTGAGACAGCTGTACTCAAATACGCACAGCCAAAGCTAGTGCCGCATCTAATGCTATATGTGGTTAATACAGTTGCCCTTTTAACTATTATTGTTTGCCTTTTTCAAGTGAAGTTAGTTGCCAAAGAATGTTATTTCACTACAGTTGAAAGTTTGTATTCATTTTTAATCATTTACATATCATCTTAAAGGAAACGCGCACCATAACATATTTGCACTTTGGAGGGATCAAAAATCGGTCTTTTGGCAAAGCTTTTTTTAATATGTTCACTTTTCTATGAATTATATTACCCCGGGAAAAACAATAAAGATGTTCTTTGTTCATCCGTGGTGTTGAAAGATTTTAATTCAGCTTTTATTGAGTCCTGTAGGTGGGACTGTTGCTTAGCCAATCAAATCATTTTCTCTCCTCACACAACACCACAACACAGCATTACCTCATTCGATATATATATATAGTTGCCTCCTTCTATATATATATATATATATATATATATATATATATATATATATATATTCTCACACAACTCCTCTGGCCAAACATGGTAGAATAATCCCAAAAATGTACAAAAATAACTTCATATAAAATGTTCAGGATCTCTCACTGGTCTGGAAAGTATGAGGGTGAGAAATACACATGATGTCATCGTGTCTGGCCGAAAGAAATCCCACAAAGAGGTCCCCCCCCACCCCCCTTTCCCCTCCTACTCACATGATGGTGTTGAAATGTGACTTGGTTTCCTCCGTGGAAGAATTCCTGTCTGTGTGTGTGTGTCTGTGTTTGAGCGGGTGTGTGTCTGTCCGTGTGTGTGTTTGTGTTTGTGTGTGTGCATGCACACACGTACGTACATCTGTATATACAGGCACAAGAGGCACAAAGGAATGTGTCTGGGCTCAGGCGTGGGGTTATCACAAGATCATGATTAGCTGTGTGTTGAACACTGTGTAGACTGACTGTATGTCCCGCCCTCTCTCTCTCTCTCTCTCTCCAGGCCAGGGCAGAGGGAGAGTATATAGAGCAATACAGTCATTTACATTTCACCTCTGGGTGCCTCTTAACACAGGGCCAGATCCCTGTGTAAAGGTAGCGAACAACTTTTTGTTTACGAGGCTGATATCAAAAAAAATATGAGGATGATGAGGCCTTGACCATGACTTTTGAGGGCAGTGTCCGATTATGAAAGATATATCTTCGTGCCTCACCCGAAATGTAAAACAAAGTAAGCTTGTGCTTTCAATTTAATATTAACGAAAATAAAAAATCTCCAGCACAAATTAAACCATGAAAAAAAACGACATCCAGTTGCCAGATATAAAGACTACTGTTGGATTCTAACATCGTTCTTTTATTTATTTATTATAATTTTTTTCTCGGTTTGACCTAGACCATTGCTCATCATACATATCACTGTTTTAATTAGGTTAAAGGACAAATCCGGTGTAAAATGGATCTGGGATACGTTTAGTATGATAACGAGTTGGGATGTTCGTTTGGGAGCAAAAAGGCGCATGTGTACGCATTCTTAAGTTGGCTGTTTTTTGTAGTTCACCCGTCGACGCCATCTTGTTTTTAAGACTCGATAAGTAGATTGACGAACACAGAGATTGTGTCCATTTTAATAAACAATCTGTACACTTACAAAGTTATCAATGCCTCGTTTTATATTTTAAGACCCTTATTATACTATCAAAGAAGTGTCGGGCTATTTCTAGCCTTTGATTTGGTTTAAAATACCGATTTAGTTTTTACCATAACACATGCCCCCATCTTTCCAAGGTTATAGCGTTTTGGTAGAATCGGCTAAAACAATGCGCATACATGCGCCTTTTTGCTCCCAAACGAACATCCCAACTCGTTATCATATTAAACATATCCCAGATCCATTTTACACCGGATTTGTCCTTTAATAGTAGGCTCTGTTCTTAATCAGCAAGAACCTGATTGGTTTAGTGACCCTGATTGACACGGGTGGCTGCCAGGCGTGTCATCCCCCTGTACAGATGTGATCAGTCACCTAATGCTCTTACATAATGAAAGGGAGAGAGATGAGTTGCATAAACTGGTTAGGATCAGGCTCTTAATTGGGCCGTAATGCTCCTGTGGGGTTGATGTGTAAATCTGGTTATGCGCTCATCCCTGCCTCCAGGGAAGGGGGTGCAGTCCAGGGGGGGGGGGGGGTAGGTTCATGATGCCATAGGGTCTCGTGTCGTGCATATACAACAGCACCACGGTCAGCGCATTGAAAAGTACGTACTAAAAAATAAATAAAGACGCCAACCTGGCAACCCCGGAGTACAAATCAAGCGACCCTCTGAGCTCTGGTTCCCGTCACGACCTGGGCAGACCCAGGAGTCCTCATTAGAAGGTTAACATGTGCTGCTGCTGCTGCATTAGCGCTTACTAAACATATGTTGACATATATGGGTCTGCGGAGCAGCCAAAAATAAACCTTGGTTGGAGATGCATCTAAAAGCACTTTGTAGAGGTAGAAACTATCTGTCTCGTCTTAGATACCACCCTGGTAGACGTTGAAAGATGTATACAGTGCCATTATGTAGGCTTATGTCTGTAGCCTGCGATATTGCTGTGGGCCAGTCTATTGTTTTGTTTGCGCATGTGAGATCCTTGCAATAAGCAAACTATACACGCACGCGCACACACACACACACACACACACACACACACACACACACACACACACACACACACACACACACACACACACACACACACACCGCCGGCCTCCTGTTTTCACAGATGAACCGAAAATGAAATGATCTGATTCATATTTTTCTAAGCGAAACCCCACCACTTGTAACATAATAATAAAACGTTCCTACACACAACGCCACTGTTAGGGGGCGTGGCGTGTCACGCTACGCTCTGGTGTGCCAGGCGGCGCGCTGAATGTGCGTGGTCCGAGAGAGCAGCGTGTTTGGGTTGCGCTCCAGCAGCGGTGTGTGAGTGGGATGCTGCCGTGGTGTGTAAAACTGCAGCATCAACTTTACAAGGTGGAGGGAGCACCAGAACACAGCTTCCGCTCCCATCCCGTCCCGCCACTAGCATCGGGCGCTCACTAACGGTAGGGCTCTATTCCTTTTTCTTTCCAACATCAAATCGCTGTGTTTGAGAATGTGCAGGACTCGCAGATGCTAGTTCGTTATAATTTGAATGAAGCCCGTTGTTATTTGAACTGGTTCCGGTGATTTTATCCTCATATCGGACCGTCATGGGAGGTGTTTCTGAAGGAACCGCGACTGCGCCGCATACAAGTGAAGTTGGGGCATCCACAACAGCGAGCAAATGTTCACATGCATTGTAGGGCATCATTCACGCATTTTGATGACAAAGTTGTTTAATGGGTCGGAATAACAGGCACTGTTTTCATTGAGATTGTTGGGTCTTATGATTAATTAATTTAATTTCGCTTCCGCAACTGCTTTTGTCTGTTAGGGAATGGCGAGATGAGGTAAGCGGAGGGTTTTGCAGAAACTACAATTGACCCAGAGAGACAGTGTAGTTGTTATTATGAGGGTTCGGTGGTGTCCTATACGCGGTAAAAGCTTATAGCTTGTCTTGGTGGTCCGAACATATCCCGTTCTTCCCCAACCGGGGGTCATTCATTGTCCATGTGGGGACAGGGAGAGGGAAGGCAGGGACCGGGGAGGCGGAGGAAGAGGAGGATGAGGATCCGAGCTACAACGCTATGGGTTCGCTCCCGCACAGTCGCAGCAGGAATTATGCAGATTGAAACCGAAATATCTGCTTTACGCACGAGTGGACACAATACGGTTGGACTTGGGCGACCGCTACGATAACATAACATAACGTGGGGAAATGCATCGTCTGTAATATGGATTAATGTCACGTGTCGGTGGTTTGAAATTGCAATTCCGATCCGATGTTATGACCCGAGATTTCGCTGGTTAAAGCCGTTTATTCAAGCAATGTGTGCACTACCACTAGCAAACACGCAGGCCTGTGTATGCATGACTGCTAGGAATACAACGTCCTCCGTCTTGCTAACCGTCCAACATGACATCATTGCATGAGAAACAGGCCCTTCTGGCTCGTTTTTTTTTTGCAATCAGATCGCCAATAATATTACATAATCAAACCTCGAGCGGGTTACATTTTTTTTGTTTGTGTAGTCTATCCCCCCCCGTGGTACCCTTTTGCCTGGCTGCCAGCCGTGATGTTCCGGCGACATGGAAGCTCTACACACAAAAGGTCCGACTGTGTTTCGTGTCATCGGCGGTAAGAGCTCGAGACCAAATTAGATTTCAGCGCCTTTGATGCGCCGCCAGTCGTACCGCAGTAGATGCTCCACGTGCTGCGTTGTGAAGCGTTGTCTCCGCATGTCCAAAACCACCCCCAGCGTATTTGCTTATAACGTCTAAGTGAGTACTTAGACGTTAATATCAATCGAACCAAACGCCGTCTTGCGCAATCAAAGCGCATTTAAGGCCTACGTTTCGGAGAAATTGGAAGAGCTACAGCGATGCTCCCACATTCATTGGTTTTTCTCGTTGACTGGATTAGGGGCCATATGAGGACAACTGCAGGCTGCAATATTACTGCTTTTAAAATATACCCACCCTTACCACGCACACACAAATGCACCCTCCCTCCCTCAGTCACCCACTTTCTCTTGATATTTGTCTTTCTTCCTCTCTTAAGATAGGACATAGTAATCTGTAAACCAGGTATTTTCACATATCGAGATGTCATATCACAGCAGGTTTGCTCTAAGATACTCCTCCATTTCACTGGTGGTAGAAAAACATCTCACAATATAACAACCTTCTTTTCGGACGTGTCCAAGTCCAAATACCAATCACCTTTTCTGATATTGCCACAGGGCAAACTGGCCCAGACTGTTCACCGTCTTGACTGCCTATCCCCTTTGGACGTGGATGTGTCTTCTGTCTCAGCAGGAATTCCCCTCCTCTATAGAAGTCATTCAATTAAGCATTCAACCCCTAGAATTGTCATTATATAGAGCAGGGGTGGGGAACCTTTTTCTCATCAAGGGCCATTTCAATTTTTCCATAGTCCTCAGAGGGCCGTACCATTATGAACACATAACTAAAGATGAAAAAAAAGACAAAAAAAGTCTATAACTGCTGTGTTACTAAGCCTCATGTTTGCTGCATTTCTAGACTCACCTAATGTGATGGCTGGAACTGTTTTTCTCTAGCAAGGCGTCTGATGTCAGCTGGCAGTGATGATGATGCTACTCCAGGGATGGGCAACTTTCATGATAGAGATGCCACAATTTTTATCATAACCATCGGAGGGCCACATGACTGCACACTTCAACTATACGTGAGCTGAGAGAAGCTACATAATTTTGAATTTGGTAGATGATTTCCTGTATTCTGGTGCATTTTGGCGATGGCCACTACCTAAAAAATCATCCAGAATCATAACCTATGTACGGTATGTTAATTGAACCAACATACATTAATTTCATGTTTTCCATGCTCAAACAGCCACATGAATGGTCAGTATTTT